>NW_025942128.1:0-306263 GCF_000764305.2 Hyalella azteca | reverse complement strand
GCCTTACACTGCGTCGCCCTACACTGCGTGGCCTTACACTGCGTCGCCTTACACCGCGTCGCCTTACACTGCGTCGCCTTACACTGCGTCGCCTTACACTGCGTCGCTTTACAGTGCGTCGCTTTACACTGCGTCGCCTTACACTGCGTCGCCTTACACTGCGTTGCCTCACACTGCGTCGCCTTACACTGCGTCGCCCTACACTGCGTCGCCTTACACTGCGTCGCCTTACACTGCGTCGCCTTACACTGCGTCGCCTTACACCGCGTTACTTTACACTGCGTCGCCTTACACTGCGTCGCTTTACAGTGCGTCGCCTTACACTGCGTCGCCTTACACTGCGTCGCCTTACACTGCGTCGCTTTACACTGCGTTGCCTTACACTGCGTCGCTTTACACTGCGTCGCGATACACTGCGTCGCTTTACACTGCGTCGCGGTACACTGTCGCGATACATCTTGACGCGATTCACTGCGTAGCGTATTACTGCGTTGCGGTACACTGCGTTTGTTCGTTTGCTGTAGCTGCAGTAGCACACGCAGTACGACAGCTCCTGATGCCGCGTGCTGCATGTCAGGTTAGGTCTTATCTGCGACGTCCAATTGACACACGGACAATTGGACGACCTGCTCCGTGGATGACCGCGCGGTCGCCGCCGACTTGCATACACATAAATCCAGACGCCAGATTGACCCAACAAAATGGCCCGCTGTGGCCGGCAACGCTCTGCTTTGATTGGCGTTGCCTCGAAATTCCTCCTTTGTTCTGGACCGGATGGACTTATATAGTCAGTAAAATAAACAAAAATAATACTTTATACTGTTTGTTGTAAGTTTTGCTTTATTTTACCGTCAAGATTTCAGTAACTGCACGTTTTAAATTCTCGAGTGTACCATCTTCAAGACCTCTGAAGAGAATTCCGTCAATAACATAATTAAACCAGTGATAGCGTTAGTTCCCTATGAAGCCCATATTACTTCTTTTATGACGTTATAAAACGACGAAGTAAGATCGACTGTAATTACACGAGCACTCTTATTCATTAGAATATGCATTTAAATTTGAGGCCGAGAGGTACTTGTCTTAATTATGTAAGCATTGGTCGCGCGCTTCCAGAAGTCCAGGATAAGCAGAAGGCCGGCATATGTTACCTGGGAAATCCGAAGTTGCCGCAGTCCTCCAAACCAATTCGGCAACCAATCCATCCCAAAATCATTCCATGATCGTAATTCGATTTGCCAAGGAAAGTAATCTCATTAGAGAGGTGTTTGTCTAAGTTAATTCGCTTTTACGGGCGACTGGTGAACAGGGGCGCTTTCAATTGGATGGCGTTGTTTCGGAAAGGACTTCTGACAGATTTCACTGTCCGGTGGTTTGACTTTTACAGGTTTAGGAAACAATCTTTGACTTGGAATAAATTTCTGGTATAAACAACCTTATAGCTCACATGCATATTTGTCGCTATAGCCGAAACATATATATATGATTCTCTGAGAGATTTATTGTTTTCATATAAGTGGTTGCTGTTTTGGCATTGCGCTGTTAAAGAATGCGCACTTATCAGTTATAATTAGATTAAAATATATACAATTACTGACATTCAGTTTTGCATTACTGGATTTATACTTTTTTAATTTTTATTGCACAAGCCGAACAAATATTCTACACTGAAACTTGCTCGAGGCTCACATTCGGATTGCTCGAATCGTTCTGCCAGTCCATTCCAGTTCTGTCGACAAGAACTGGAATGGGAATCGTTCTTGAGTGTGAGAATTATTTGTTTACTTTGCCAAATATTGGGAGTTGAACTGACTCGTCCCTTGTTGACTTACGTTCAAGCAGGACCGTGCGCGAGTGTAGGATATCTTGCAAGGGAAATAACTGCGTAGGATTAGGGATCCTGTCAAGTGGATGCTTCCATTTTCACTGCAATTCGTTTTCAGCCTTCTAGCATTCGATTTATTTGAATAAACACGAATTTTCATATAAATTTTGGTCGTTCGTTCGGGAGTGTAGGTCAATAAGTGTGAATTAAGTTTTGTACGTTTATGGACATGATCATACCTGGATTGCGATATTATGTTCTCATTATTAACGAATTTTAAGGTTTATTTACTTTCCATTTTTTTGTACAGGAATTGTGGAACATTCTAAATAAATTCTTCAAGCCTAATAATTTTTTTCCCATTTTCAATATTCTTTAAATTTCTGCTATCTTGTTTCATAATACTAATATTGTTTAAATCGTTGCCGATCCTATATTGAGTCCCATTGCATTCAATTCCCGGGGATAAAATAATTGAGAGGGGGCTGATATAGTTCTATTGTCAAATCTTATATATTTCAAACATTGATTCTAGTATATGTATACTTGCGACCATGGGCCAGGCAATGATCTTTCTTGTTGAACTTATTATATTAAGAATAATTCAGTATCGAGCAATTTAGGATTGAAATTTACATTTGCTCGCAGCCGTGGGTCAATAGACGATCATCCAAGATGTATCAACTATATTAAATAATAATTTAATGCAAATCCATTTAGGATTAGAAAGAACATTTACTGAAAGCTGCTGGCAAATCAACAATCTTCCATGGTCTATCAATTATTTCGTGAAAAATCAATTATAAATCAAACCAGGATTAAAAAAATATTCGCTTAAAGCTCGCTGATAATCAACCGTCTTCATGATGTTCTAGTTATTTTAATAATGATTAAATTAAACCTGGATATAACAACATTTGCGTTCTTTCTGTTCTCCACCAAAACTCAGACGATAATTTTTTAAACGATCCGTCGGTAGGCTGGCAATAAACATAAGGTAAGTACCGTGATAACCAAGTTGGTTGGAATCCCTCGTCAGTGTTATCTGCGACGCTCATCTGACGAATGAAACCTGATCAGCAAATCTCGAATAAACTTCTCGTGCTCATCGAAACTTTGTCTCCGGACCGCCCGCATGCAACGCTTCATTGCGTGTAATTTTATCGGAACTTGATTTCGTTTTACAAATGATCGAGCTTGGGTGGAATATCTCACTCTATTTTTAACGAGTTCTTCCACACCAGGAGTTGATGAATCTCAGTAGGTATGTGATTCAAAATAAAATATAGGAATGAATGAGGACCTATTACATTACCAATAAATTCTTATAGCAGCGAAGTCCATTGAATTACAATTCCTTCGTTATCTATTTAACAATTAAACGTAGATTTTCATTTTTATTTCAAAAATGAAAAACGGCAAACTGTTATCAATGTTTTTAATTCCTATTTTACTTCGAAAATACTGGAAAAACTAACATTGTTCTTTAAACTTACATTTCCTTCACTAAAGTAAAATTCTATACATCTTAGAACGCCGCACACAACTTAAGATCTTTTAACAATTTATGTTCCCTTCCATCCTTCATAATTTTTGGTAAGTTTACAGTTTATACTCCAAGTCTGTTAGTTTTGCTGCGCTACTCTTCATTGCGTCCCATCATTTGGGCGGGCGTGGAGAGAGAGGCGCGCTTCACTCTTTGCTTTATCCCTTTGCCAAAGTTGTGTTGTGAGAGCTTCAGTGTTATGATGCCGACGATGATGTGATACGAACGTCTAGTCGTTCATCACGGCTGCCGGTATAACTCGAGAGGTGCGAAGAGCAGAAGAGGCTCGTCTGGTCCTGATAATGGCGTGAACGCAAGCCGTCGAGCGGCGCTATTGTCGAGCGCAGCTCGTCGAACTCCTGCCAAACGGCGAGAAAAGCGACCTAGACGAACCAACAAAATTTGAACTGCACAAATGCATCACACGTTAGGGAACGGTGCTTCTCTCCAGAGAAGAGCTCTTCGAAATGAAATAATAATACTCGTGCTCACTTTGTGAGAAAACGAGACCTTCTCAGAGGAATTAGTAAGAATAGTTCGTTATTACTTTGGGTTTGGTGCACGTTTGTAAAGGCATGAGAAATTTATGTAATCTTTCTTTCACCGTTAAATTAACTCTGAACTCTCAACTAAGTGGTTATCTTTCGTTTATTTAAGATCTATGAATTATTTATTATAATAATTTATTATTTCATTTATTTATGACCAATGATTATTCTTAATTTAATGTCTTATCAATCACAAGAATGACAGTATTTAGAAAAACTGCACTTGTACTGCTAGTTGGAGATGATTCAGCTCTTTTCCTACCACCAACTTGTGCAATACATGTTGAGATAAAAATTTATATCCCCTGACGCAGGTGCAATAACCTTATAGGCCGTTATCATGGCAGCATTTATGCCTAGGCTCCATAAAAGAATGGCATCAGCCTCACAATATTCCTGACGTACAATGCACAGAGAAATCCTAGCGCGCCTTATTCGGTCTGGTGGAACGAGCCAAGCGCACCGGCAAACACCAAGTTTGAGACGAACTATCAAACTGACACTGCAAACTAGCGCGATAAAATCCCTATAAGCACAGGCAGGCCGGTTATTTTCCTTGCGAAACTGGCGTGCGTGTTCCCATGCTATTGCTGTGCTTAAAAATCTCATGAAAATCATTCCTGACGCTCTGGCACGTCCATCTTGCACACCGCAGTGCTGCATCAGATCAATAGTAAAACGTCTACTGCTGGACACAAGGGACTTGCTTAAATCTGGCACCATATTTTCCCAACCGCGGTGGTGCATTCCGTAGTAGATGGATTTCAACAATAGCAATCGTGATGAATTTTTGCGATTTTTATTTTTTCGTAAATTTCCATGGAAAATAATGAGTCGAATGGTGTTAAAAAAATTTCATTTACAATTGTTTTTATATGCGCAAACTTGGTTTTATGGTTGAAAAGAAATTCATAATAATTGTTTTTACATGTCCAAACCTGGTTTTATAGAACCATTTTTTGCATTTTACATTTTTAGAGTAATTTTAATTATTCATCCTAGGAACAACGTAATTAAAATAATTAAATTTCCTAGTTGCAAACCAATCCATTATCACAGTGTTCGAAAAAAATACTTCTGAGGCTTATTTAGTTACAAAATATAAAAATTAAAAATTAGTCTCTATAAGGTTTGAAGTGTTGTTTTCCCTTTTTTTAAGAGCATGCCCATATAGGAGACTAAGCGCACCTGTGTTTAAGACTTGCAATGACAAGGTTATCTTGTTAAAGTTTATCCCGCTAAGATCTAAATGATCGTCCTCATAGTATACTACTGAGCTCACCTGCGTTGGACACTTGGAGTAGGTTATCTTGTTCAGGTTTGTTCCATTAAGATCTAAATGATCGTCCTCATAATATACTACTGAGTTCACCTGCGTTGGACACTTGGAGTAGGTTATCTTGTTCAGGTTTGTTCCATTAAGATCTAAATGATCGTCCTCATAGTATACTACTGAGTTCACCTGCGTTGGACACTTGGAGTAGGTTATCTTGTTCAGGTTTGTTCCACTAAGATCTAAATGATTGCCCTCATAGTATACTACTGAGTTCACCTGCTTTGGACACTTGGAGTAGGTTATCTTGTTCAGGTTTGTTCCACTAAGATCTAAATGATCGTCCTCATAGTATACTACTGAGTTCACCTGCGTTGGACACATGGAGTAGGTTATCTTGTTCAGGTTTGTTCCACTAACATCAAAATGATCGCCCTCATAGTATACTACTGAGCTCACCTGCGTTGGACACTTGGAGTAGGTTATCTTGTTCAGGTTTGTTCCACTAAGATGTAGGAGAGCATCAGGGCTTCCTGACATCGTCCAGGCTGTCCCTACATCATTCGACTAACTGAACAGGGCCGACTCATCTGTAGCAAAGTATGGCCCCAAGTTTCGTTCCGAACATTAAAAGCGAATTCGCGGCGACCTTCCCCAAGGAAGAATTAGAGAGATAATTACACAGAGAAAGCGGGAAGTCCCTAGAAATAATCGGCGCTTTCGGCTCAGTTTTAAATGGATTTTTCTTTTAGATTTCATATGATATTCATTATCTGTTCAGGTTCACTATCTGTTGGAATTTTTTCCAGGATGGTGAACCTTAATTGGAATGATTTTGTTATTTCTAGAATGTCAGAGAGAAGATTTACACAGCCAAATTTTGGTATATGCGTTCGAATATCGGTAAAAATCTTGCTTTTAAAATGTTAACATAAAAATCACGTAACAATTCTCAGTAAAGGGTTCAGAATTTCACTATGATGAATAAGACCGAAGAGGCTTCACAGGTGCCTTATTTACTCGCTAAGCCTCAGCATCGCAGCTTCTACATGGGAAATCTCTCTGAAGTTGCTGATGCTGGATGCCAGACGCGATGTTTTCACTCAAGTTCCTGACCAAAACATAAAGTTTTTTAAAGAAGTTGGATGACATTTTCATGTTCCACAGTCTCATTCCATTGCTGACTACTGAGTGAATGAATATTGATTTTTCTTGCAAAATTTAGGACCTGAGATTAGAAGGTAATAACTTAGAACAAAAGTGGTTTGTCAAATATCTTGACCTCTCTCAAGACTTCAAACATGGACCTATTCTGCTCCATATTCCAGAAGCTGAGTAAATTCTTGAAATTTATAACGTAAATTTCTATGCATGCTTCCTAAAGAAATAACGGCTTCTCGTAACAAGTCTTTTGGCACGAGTTTTCGAAAAAATGTCTTGAAATATTTTACTTCAACGGAAGTTTAAGAGACATTTTAGACAACGAGTTTTGCTGGAGAGGAAGCTGAAGCTTTGAACATCATCACCGAAACGGATGATCGGCAATCTCATGAAATTTGTCGCTAAAAAATTATATTGCAAGTATTTTTACAGACAATTTAAATGACAACGTGGGTGTCAAAGTTGGTACCAATGTGAAGAGCGGTGCTCGGTGCCATTTTTTGAGTGTGGAAAATTATGCTAGTCTCTTGGCTCGGTTGAACTTCTTTAAATCCCATTCACGCCTAAGGGTTTTTATTCAGAAAGATTATACGACTTGGAAAAATGCCAATTGAGTGCATGCATTTATTATTCCTACGATGACTTCCCCTCGGTACGATTATATTACAAGTTAGAGAAATAAATATTAAAATCTAACTAATTATTTCCCATTCTGTATTATTTATGTATCTTTTATATATTGTTTTAATAGACGGGTGCATAATATGTCTGGAACATTTAACCCAGTCGTTTAATTAGTAGGTATCATTGTTAGCGGCATCCGTTGATTTTCAGAATATATTTATAGTTTAATCTTCATTAATTACCCCCCCCCCCATGTAAAATCTTCCCCCGTGTCTCAGCTTAGAAATTTCGCCTTTACCCTTCCGGTTCCCACGTTGAAATTCGTCTCATGACCCTGGATAATTTATTAAGAAGAAGGCTCGAACGCTGTAGTGTGCATATGGTTGTCATGCAAGCCACGTCTTCTGGCAGTTCCTGCAATCTTTCTTACAGAAGTTTGGAAGTTTTTTGTCCCTCGCGGCCCACTTGATTCCTGATACAGAGCTGCCTAAAACCACCCCTTCATCCCCATAAACTTGGACGAGGACCCCCTTCCGGTCTCCCTCCACTGATAATGGGGCCCAACGGTCGTTGAAAGATAGACTCTTAAGGTCCAAAAGCTCGATCAGCTGCCTGCTTCCAGTCCCAGCCTTTTATTATTAGCGTGTGTGCCCTGTTTGCGTCCTTTATTAACGTTTATAAAAAGACGATATATTATTAGCAGGATTTATTTATTAATGAATGTTCATAATGTCTTTCAAATTTAGAAGTGCATGATGTCGAACCGTTCCTAACGAAATTAAATTGAAGGAGGCATTAATATTGTGAGAAATCTGCGCTATGAGATGAACGTCAAGGCGTTTATTTATTTGAAAATGTAAAAGATAAAACAAATTATTACTCTATTTATGTAACAAATTATTTCATCATAACAATAGTTAATAATATAAGACTAATTATATTATCAATAATTTAGAATAATTAATTGAATAATAATTGAATTTATATCGAATAATTAAATTTAAAATCATGTACCCCTGATTCGGATTTTTTCTTAGTGAAATAATTCATCGAACTTAAATTATTCTGGAATGGAATTTCCCCACAGGAAGAAGCCCACAAGACTTTACTTTCATACAATATAAAACTAGAATATTCCGTTGCGTCCCGCGCACGTACAGGCAGTAATGTTACAGCCTACGAAGTTCCTCTTCGTCGTCTGACCTAGAAGACAAATGAGCGCTGACTGCGAGACAAATAGCATTCGCACCTTCAAAAAGGAAGTCAGGCATCAAGGCATATATAAAGACATCCATTCACATTTCCTGCTCTCTCTTTCTCCATCATTATATGGACTGAGCGCGACACGCGGGCGTCACTCATGGATGGCTATTGCTCATCGAGTCTGACGCCTCAGAGGATATTGTTGTCAATCAACTTCAGCTGTGATTCTGGTGCTTTCCTTCAATTCTGTCTTGATTGAAAGAAATGTCTGCCCTTGTACCGATAGCTAATACATCCGTTTGTTTGCCATCGTAGATAAGGACGGACAAGATTCTGCAGATATCAGCTCGGTTTGTCTGTCGCGTTATTGTATATGGGAATTCTTTTTCTTTTGTTTAGAAATACTTGTATTTTTTGCATTTATTAACAGATTGCTTAGCAACAATATTTTACAAAAGTCCACGAATTAATTTTTCGAGCGTTATAGCGAGGATCCATAGTAACGTCTCCACGCGAGCGGTCGTATTTTAAGCTCAAGCTGACGTACAAATCACCAGAATGGGACCTTGGAATAGCATCACTTTCATTTGCCCGCTATCATCGTCATGCCGACTGCGTGTAGCCTGTCCCGTCATTATGATTCGCGATGCACTTGCTTCCGCTCTCATCAGCTCACCGGTTACCGGCCATGAGAGTTAGCTGACTCGAAGATAAAGTTTTGAAGAGCGTTGCGTATCACAATGATGCTACAGCTAACCTCCTCAACCTAGGGTCATGTCTCTCGCGATCCCATCCAACACTTGGAAACGAGTCCGTGAACAGAGATGAATATGATCGATGTGACACGAGTGTTTCGTATATTTATGTGGCGAGGTCTCATGAATAGTCGTGAAATATTGACATTGTAGCTTTCTTCATTGAAGTGTTTGGAAGATGGCCTCGCAAGCCCGCCATTCTCGCAAGTAACGACGCTCCCAACACTCCGACTAATTAATGTGGCGGATAAGACAGGCACTAAGTAGATGATGGATGCTCCTGAAAATGATATACGTGACTTTCCTTGCCTGAACGCTCGAGGTATATTTTTTACGGTTCTTCATAAACATCTCACACAGACTAAAATAATGTAAAATGGTGTAAAATATTTGTTGTTTATCGCAAGTTTATCAAGAATTTAAAAGCAAAGAAAATAGTCAGAAAATTAACCATTTCCTTCATGGTGAATTTTCTGGCTATTTTCTTTGCTTTTAAATTCTTGATAAACTTACATACGATTCAAGCGATCAAGTGACCTTAATACCTATAACCCACCGCATTTCTTGTGTAACTCTAGCGCTATTGAGAAACTTTGCTTGATGCACACGAAGCTTGCTCTATAAAAAACATCTAGACTAGTTCATCAATTTTCTCGGTGTTAGTTTGAACTATTCGGAGTCTGAGTGACGAAACGGAAACCAATTGAAACTTAAGGCAGCATTTGCAGTTAAGACTGTTGGCTTCAATTGAAGGGACCGTCGAAGAGAAAAATGCGGATCCTCAGCTCGAATTCTGCCTTGTCGAAATTTTTATCGGCACGAGCTTCGAATGACGGGGAATTCTAGAGTCTTCTTCGGCTGTCAACTGATTCTCCTTCCCTTGATAAAAATGTCGCTCGCGTCTCAAGACTGCTTTATTTTTGCCGTCGGTTCGATTCAAATTCTTATAATTATCTGAAAATTTCACTAGTTGAACTTGCTTAATAGAAGAAACCTTATAGTGAATAAATTATTTTCTCTTACATCGATCAAATTCATGAAAAATGTTTTATTCCCTTGCTTGAAATTATTTAATGTGTCGCATCTGCGCTAAGTCATAATGCAAAGTTATAAATGTTTGAATTCGCTCGTTGAACTCACTTGTAAAGCGGAAACAACTTGAACTCGATGTGTGTGATCTGTGACGCCGTCTGCCAAAATCCGCGATCTACTCCGAAACTTGGATATTTTTTCCGCTGGGTTCCTTCCGGACGTCTCCAGGGAGTAGCTCGAAATATTGCACTTGTGATAAAGAATTTGACGACATGGAAACTTCTCAATAATGCATGTGGCTATCGATAGACTGCATTTCGTATGCTTGACTGGGAATTAGTACGTATTATACGGCTGCTGTGCACCAGCTGCTTCAAAACTATCTCCTTGCATTAACTGAATGTATTCGTTTCTTTCTTAGCAACTTGAGAAGAATTACGAGAGAAAGAGAGATGAATTTGCATTGGAACTCGTGTAATACAACGATGAATCGTTGGGTTGGAGCCAATAAGCAAATCTTCGCATCGGAACTTCTGCGTTTAACTTTGAATCGAACAGAAGAAGTGAATGGCCCAACTTTTGGATTTGTGCATAGGTAACCATGGATCGATTGCTTTACGCTGCGACGTATTGGCCAATCTTTCTAATGCAACCCCGCGCTTTCTTACTAAGTGAATTACCCATAAAAAATGCAGTTTTGCACCATGCAGTTATCTCTCTTTAATTTCAAACATACGTCAAGTTTTGAGTTATTGATGTCTTTGCTTTCCATCACAACACAAACGGCAACGTATTTCATCGAGCTCCAGTCTCACTTAATTTGTGCCTAAAATTATTTACTTTTGTATTTTTGTGGGCACTGCTAATCAGGAAGCATTATATGAACCATCTCGACTTCTTTATCAATGAAAATCAAATGTAATAATTAATTAATCTAGTCTACACCGCATAAAAAATGCATCTGCTTCTAGGAAACCACAAATTTTGTGAGTCATGGGAGCTTCAGGGCTTCAGAAAATCAACATTTCATGGCAATTGATGCGCACTAGCCAGTCATGTTTATTTTTTAGTGCAGGTTTGCTAGGCAAGCAGATTACTCGCTGACCAGAATTGAACAGCTGTTATTTCCATGCCAGTTAAACTCTCCACTCGGAGATTTGAACGAATTTCTTCTGTATTTTCAGGTGAGGATTAAGGCCCTGGTGGTTGTGGGGCATCATGGTTGGTCAGGTAAGTCCTG
Source organism: Hyalella azteca (assembly GCF_000764305.2). Classification (NCBI taxonomy): domain Eukaryota; kingdom Metazoa; phylum Arthropoda; class Malacostraca; order Amphipoda; family Hyalellidae; genus Hyalella; species Hyalella azteca. Next base: position 295,056 of record NW_025942128.1, on the reverse strand, counting down.
CAGTTGGAGTTACGCTTTCCAACTGCGCCGCTTTTCGTTGAATCTATTCCGACTCAACGTTACTTCAGGTAATTAAAATTATGAAAATTTACTTTAAAATACGATCATTCGTCTAATTCAATATCATTGATAATTTTGATAAAGCTTCTCATCTCAGAACTTATACTTTATAAATGTTTTAGACGAGGAACGCATTTTCCCTAATCTCACGGACTATCATTTAATTAAGTAAGCATTAAAATGTTGTATTATCTTGTTGCCTAAATATCTTTGAAATTCGTGCGTGACCACTACTAAAAATTATGTGTCTTACTTTGCTTTATTTTCGACTGAGATATGCACTACAAACTACGTATAAGATTTACGAAGGCACTGCGCGATCTAGCGATAACTTCGATTATTTTACTTTCCGATACCTTATTTAAATTAAAAGCATTTTTGTTGCTTTAATGTCCATGTATTTAAATATAAGATTTTATTAGCAGGCGCTGAAAACTTTCTACATCATTAAAGTTTTTCATTTCTTCATAAATTGAGGAACTTTTATTTTTAATCTTCTCGCTAGACTTCTTTCTTAATACGGCCAGAAAACTATATTCATTCAATACGATAATTATTATTGCATGGAACCAGATCCCTCAGCATGTCGAGCTCGGCAAAACTTCGGTCAAATAAAATTTCTAGTCTAATACGGTGGAAATAAATATAGGGGGTAATTTTATTCTCAATTTTAACTGGATCCACTTGTATTAGATTTATTAATTAATTGAATTGCTACGAAGTAGAAATTCCACAGTTTGTTTGACAATCGATATGTTAAACTAAATTGGCCTTTTCATACCTTCAATTCTTCAACAAAACAAACAAAAACTAATGACGTTTTACGCGTGTGTTTGAGAACTGTGTTCTATTCCTGGAATTTTTGTTGTCGGTGCAGCAGGAATAAACAAGGCAGCATTGCCTCCTTCAGAGCGCGTAATCGATGTAAGGCCGCTGGCAGTGGCCATTACATTGCCAGAAATGTGAGTCAAGGCAAAGCAGAAACAAATTCCCTAGGCGACTTCAAATCCTCGTGGCCACACATTATTGCTCTCATGTCCTGCTTTTGCATGCTCCACTTGAGCGCACTGAGTTATAAAATCTGCTGCTCCAGCTGGCTCCATCCCTGTCTGGGGATAAAAAGGAATCAGGACTGGATGAAACATCCTCTTGCAACGCAGCTGTCGAGATTTTATGGTCTTGCAGATACTCAATATTTAGATTGCAAAAATGTTTAATTTCTCTCGTCGTGCTTCTTCCGTCGAATGAATTCGACACTGAGCCACACACTTAATTAAAGTTGTTTCGAACAACGTAAATTGAATTCGAATTATATCAACAGTTGATTCATAACGCAAACAAAATGATCTGTGCTGTATTTTTTCATTCGTCATAACTTTTTTATTACCCGAAATCCGTTATTTGATTCATGGAATGAATTTGTTTTCTGCGGGAAGAAAACTTTAAGATTTGTACAACTTTTTTTTTGTTGATTAAAGTCACAGTAAAAATATTGCAGTTGAGTCACTATATTGAGCCTAATTTTGACCACAACTCTATGACCGAGCATAGTTTCTTTGACCACAGCTCTGAGATCAAGCATATTTCCTTTGTTAGACCACAGCTCTGAGATCAAGCATGGTTCCTTTGTTAGACCACAGCTCTGAGATCAAGCATATTTCCTTTGTTAGACCACAGCTCTGAAATCCAGCATATTTCCTTTGTTTGACCACCGCTCTGGACCCGTGCTTAGTTTTTTTTCTTTGTGCACAGCTTTGAGATTGTCGCAATGATAGCTGTGCGTCATACGATCGTATACTTGAAAAAAGTCTTACATCAATATTAAATAAAGCAGGATAAAAAATATAAAGGAAAAACAAGCTCGTTTTCTTTGTATATTGCTAATCAAGCGAGGGCAAATTCAATGATTCGTCGAGAAGCTCAGGCTGAGGGGCACAACTTTCGATGATTGAACCCATGGTCACGCGAAGGGTTAAAAATAATGACAGCCGACGAAAGGTTTATCTCGAAGACCTTACACTTGGATCAGGTGATTGCGGGTTGCACTAAAAGCAATTTCATTGATTCTGATAGTGAGTAATCAGGATTTAATCGCCAGTGCCCCACCCTTCCGGATTTACTTGCTGCGGAGGCTAAAAACTGACGGCCTGGTTGTTTGTCGGCCGATTCTTAGTTACCCTAAATTAGGAAGCAAAATTGAAGTCGCGGTCGCGGTTTGTTGGTTGAAATTTTTTTCAAAAATACCCATTTGTACCAATTGAGAAGGGTAAGTTAATTAATATTATATAGCAGCAATTCTCTAAGACATTAAGTTGGATTTGATTACTCATTAAAATGAAAAAAATATCTTTGAATTAAAGTGAACGTGAATTTTTGAAAGCAATATTTGAAGAAAATTCGTTCTCTGATCGATGAAATTCATACAAAAATTTTCTCTGCTTGAGTTCAGAAATAATTTTGCCGCTGCTGCTATGCGATCCACGTTCTGACGATAAAACGGCTATTTTCTTTTATCGAACGGATGCGGTCGATGCCTCGTCTTATATCGTAAAAATTTTCCTTTCTTATTTTGATTATATTTCAGTGTATGCAAACTCACGGCCAACCATTCCATGTTTATCATCCTGAGAGCTCTCTTGAGCTGGCATAAGGTTAGTGAAAAAAAACTCTATACCTTAACTATGGCTGCGGCCTACAAACTTCAATCCAAACCTATTCCGCGTTCTCTTCATCGAAAGTTAATGCAGAGAACAACACTAAATGTCCATTTTATGCTCACACAAATCATAACGCTATGTATGCTTTTCTCTCTTTCCAACTTATTCGAAAAGTCTCGGGAGTCTACGACGACTGAGCAATAATGCCAGTAATTCATGTTAACAGTCACGGATGAGTCGTCAGTTATACAAATAATAGTACGGCTATGACATTATTCAGTCAAAAATGCTTCATTGCTTGAATTGAATTTTTGTATTAAAAAATCATATACGGATCCATGGAATGAGCATATGTCTTTAAGTTGGTATTCGGCCAAAGCTCTGGATCAATGTTTTTTTTTTATGTGAATTTATATCCCAAAAGGAGTCTCCGAAGAAATCACTGAAAGGGAAAACTGGCCATAAAAACGTCACCCGGCAAATATCTAAACAAGAATCAATGGGTGGCTTCAGAGGCATGGGATTCTGTGGAACGGCACATATAAAACAGGTACGGATTTTGTCGACAGCAAATCAGCTAAAACTCGCCGTTCAAGGCAGACTCTATCGAAAATGAACCAGAAACACGGGATAGCGCTCATTTTGGCGGAATTTTTCGGGTCTGTCCTGTGTTGGAAGTGCGGGCAGCAGATACGTCACGTAATTTAGGTCTATTCGCTGCTTCAGTATCGCAGAGCGTCAGAAATTTCTATATTACCGTGGATGATATTTCTGATTGATTTGTTTCCGGAAGTACTTTCTATTATTTTTCTACAATCTACTTGTAGATGATATATCTTACTGGAATAATTTTACGAAATTACGCGCGAAAATTTCCTTTGAATGAAATTCTTCTACTCTGTGTTGCTAGAGAATTTCTGTATATTAAATTTTGTTTTTTAGTGATAATGCTAGATTAGTTATACCTGATCAGGAGTCACGTAAAATCTTAATTCACCTAACAAATTGACGGAAAAATATTAAGGAAAGGGTTCGTTTTATTTTAACTGATATTTTGGTTACGTCCTTTACGAATATTTTGTTGAAAAAAACTGCTTTGCTGACAAAAATCGAAGAAATAATTTCAATTTTACCTGTTCTTTTTGAAAAAGTAGATGATTGATTGTTATTAGTTAAATCTAAGTTACGAAACTTAATTAATAATTCCAGAAGCAACAGGAGCAATTAGGTCTTAAAGGGTGTTAGCAGTTTGGTACCGTCTTTTTTTAGTAGTTTGGTACCGTCTCTTTCAATTTTTAAATGTGTCCTTACATTTTTCTATAGATGGAATTAAATATATGAAATAATGTCATCTTTCTCTACGATCATTTTCTCACAGACTTGAAATGCCGAAAACCGTTTCTCTTCAAAATGTATTTGCTTGAATTACTTCAGGAACATATGCCCTAACTAGACTTTTTTCGCGCTCAATTCAGCGTTGGCTTTCATTAAAATAATTCCAGCGACCCTAGGTGCGCTTGCTAAAAGGTGTGCGGCCAAAACCGGCAGCAGCGGCAGCTCTTGTCCGGCCAAACTGGCCCTGAGCGCCCGGCGTGGCTCGCCACATAAATATTCATGCTTACTATATCGACCTTCTCTAACTTCGCACCAGCACCAACTTTTCCCAGGATGGGTTTTGCTTGCTCATGACTTTTTTTGAAAGGACTTCCTCTCCCGTTGCAAACCAAGCGTTGCGCGCTTCTTTCTCCTGCAGACTGTAGCCCAAACTTGCGCTAGATACAAATGCATCAGCTAGGAGGCGCTTCCAGCGAGTCAAAAACGCTTCCAAGTCTTGATATTTTCTCTGAGTGGACGGCCTACGATTCCGGCTACGTCCATGTTCACTTATGACTGAGAGCAGAAATTGAAGATAACATGCATTCCGTGAGCATCTTCATGGACGAACGAATATCTTCAAAATTTTACAATTGCAGAGACCAGTTATGTGAATCGATTGCTAATTTTTGCCAAAAGGAAAAGACAGAGAACATTAATTTATACTTGTTAAATGCATAAGAAATTCACTTTACGATATTTGCATAACATTTACATTTTGCGTTCTGATTGCAATAGTTTACGGTCTTTGCATCTCTATCGAAATACTCGTATAATGTCTCTTTTTCGTGGTAATTCAAGCCTTTCATCCCGGGGGTGATTTATTTGCAGTTTCTGAATCGTTTGCGCTCCTTATTTCCGTGTGATAGATAAGAAATTATCTACAACGTATGGTTTTATTTGTTGGTTGTACGTGTATGTATAGGGATTTTTTGGCATTCCTACTAATGTACATCTGTTCACACTCTTCTGCATATGGCGACTTTAATTACTAGTCCCTGTCAGTAGCATTGAGTTATGTGCGTAGGTAGGAAAGAAATTATGTTACCCTTTTTCCATGTATTGTTTCATTTTATTAAAACGTTTACCTATGTCGTTGCTCTGTTTCGTTGTCGTTGTTGCACATCATTCCGTGGCTGCTATATAGTCATGCTGGCATTCGTCGGTACATAGAATTTAACAGATTCTGGTATGTTATTTTTCTACAAACTTTGTCTTTAATCCGTTTACATTTGTCTTCACGATGCACTTCTCCTCTACGAATTCCTGTCCAGCGACATCTTATCGGTCCACGGCATTATTCCATCTTTGTAAGGACTACTAAAAAAATCCTAAAGTTGCTTTTGACTCAGCGCTGTGCCGGTCTCCCGTTAGTGACGCTCTCTGCCTTCGTTACGAGTCTCCTAGCTTTAACCCGCCACGCACCGGCCATCACCACCCACCTTCATCACTACCATACCCACCTTCATCACTACCATACCCACCTTCATCACTACCATACCCACCTTCATCACTACCATACCCACCTCCTATATACTCTGCCAGTCTCACTGTCTTCTATTGCATTCAATTGCCAAAAAAACTTAGCCTCGCATGTATTTTTTTCATTTCCTATAAAGGAAACCAACCGCGAAAATTGCATCACCTTCAAAAAAAATCCCATGCAACTGCAAGCGACCGCACAACGGCAGAGCTTAAGTTTTCTTTTCAGTTTGCATTGATTTCGTCTGATTCTAATGCTAATAATTGAATTAATTTTCTCATGTTTACTCTAAAAATTTTCGTGCATAAAAACCAAAATGTTTGGTAGCACTCGCTTACGGCAAAAAGATTGTTTGACAACGTTTTTCGCCAAGCACTGCTTTAAATTTCTTGGTTTTAAGAAGACCTTCTATTTAAAGAAAATTTGTAGTCATTCCTGGTTATGAGAACGAAGGAATGACTCCTGCCAAATGAATTAACTAATCTTTTACATCTTAAACAAAAATCCCAACGATCGAATCAACTAAAATAAACACGAAAATAAGAGTACAAAATTTCTGTTTCACTAATACCCCATTACCCGTTAAACCGAAATAATCAGCAATTGATTCACCGATTACATTCAATACCCAAATTATCAAATCGTGTATCAAATTTCGTTAAAATAATCTAAAATTTACGTTGTGTCGCACGTGCCCTTTTATGTGTGAGCATTTGTCGTTGGTTTTCTTGTTATATTTACGACAAACGTCGCTCGTAGCGCCCTCGGCTGTGAGGTTCTGATTGATGGCCCTGGAGGCCGTTGGCAGCAGCACCCCCGAAATTATGCGCCTCTGTAATGACTGATGTGTCTCACTCGCGCTGTGTCTGCCTCTTCCCTCTCATCCTGCATTCAGTCCGTCTCCTCGGTTCTAATATCAGTTTCATCTTTCCTCAATACGTCTCTGTTCTATTTATTTTTTTTCTTTTTGTTTTGTTTTATGTCTCTGTAATGACTGATGTGTCTCACGCGCTGTGTCTGCCTCTTCCTCTCATCCTGCATTCGGTCCGTCTTCTCGATTCTAATGCCAGTTTCATCTTTCCTCAATACGTCTCTGCTTTAATCATTTCTTTCCTTTTTGTTTTGTTCCATGTCTCTATAATGACTGATGTGTCTCACACGCGCGCTCTGTGTCTGCCTCTTCCTCTTATCCTGCATTCGGCCCGTCTTTTTGGTTCTAATGCCAGTTTCATCTTTCCTCAATATGTCTCTGCTCTATTTATTTTTTTTGTTTTTTTTCTTTTTGTTTTGTTCTATATCTCTCCTTAATGTGGCGTTGAATTTATTTTTATTCCAGTTCTAGTCTATATTCAAAACTCACTTAGTAATAATTTTTCTTCCTTAAAATTGGAATTTTCATCTGCTTTATTGGGTTTCTATTTTTTCTCAACCCGTTGGAAACATCATCCCCTGTAAATTCTTTCTCTTTGTTTGATTTCATTTGCCAGGTAAAAATGCCAGTCGCTTAATTTGCATCGTGTTATATTTGATAATGCTCCTTTCACGGTGTCGCCGACGATGACTTACCGGAAATATTGCATATATATAAATATTGGCTTTTATCTCGAATGGATATTAATACATCATTGTCGAATTCTTGTTATTTACGAACAAAATATTTCTATTCGTCACTAAACTCATGATTGTCGACTCTATGGGAATAATTGTGCATTTTCAATATTGTTAATTTAACTCGAATTATTTCTAATATCAATCAAGAATTGCAGCACCTGCACTGCGCTGTGTGTTGATCACGAACAATTCAACGTTGAAGAAAGAACATTGTTTTTGAGGTCTTATTCTTGTTTTGAAACACAAATTGGGCTGCGTTTGGGAAATTTCTCACTAATTTCACTCTAATGCGATTGACGCACAAACAAGGACTCGTAAACATGCAAACGAAGACTTCGACTGCCGCCAGCCATTGGCTGTTATCAGATTCCAAAATTTGTATCGCTGTGAAAAAAATTTATCATTGAATGGCTTTAAGGTGAATTAGGTGCCTCGAATGACTTGTTATCGACAAATTTTGCACTATGTTTAGTTTTTTATCTTGCACGAATGAATCAGATTTCTTGAATGTTTTAATCGTTCTTAATTTATGAGGCAGCATTGTACGGGTGTCGAAATCAAGATTGAAATTATTGTTTTGAAAGCTGTCGAGAACAGCTCAATGATTTATTTTATGTTCATATGCCCCGTTCATAAGTTCTTGTAATGCATTTGCCTCCAGGTTTCCTCATTACTGGAGGCAAATTACCACGGCTCTCAATGGACCTGAAATCATCCGAAGGGAATTTGAACGGAGGTTTCTCGTTCATTAAAATTAATAAATACTGGTATCTGATTCCAATACAGGTATGAATTCTTTTCAGGCTTCGTTTTTCTGGATGCCGAGCTAAAGGAAATCGATGTTAATGAAGCAGATAATTGCTACTGTTTGATAAAGTCCCTTTAGACACTGAAAGCGAATCGAGCTTTCGTTGCCATCGAAACGATCTGGCATATGGGCAGACCAGCGACCTGGGAAACTCGTTAGATATTTTCGGTTATTTGTTCTTTTTTCACACGTTTAGCTGTTAGTATTATCACCTAAATTTCTCAGACTTTTAAAATATGCCTTCAACGTGTCCATATAATTATTTGAAATACTCTGCATAATATTCTATTCATGTATTTGTAAATGTAGATGAATAAAACTAAACCTGGAAATTTTTTTGCCTCCAGGATGTTGGTGCCTATACAGCCACCGTTTCCGATTTTTGGGCTTGCATTGATGCATGATGAAATTTAGTTATAATGACGAATCCGTGGGCTGAAGCGCTATTAATCCTTACGAATTTTTTAGCGCATGACAAGAAGTCGAACGCATTCAATAACGTAATTTATGGATTCTAAATTATTTCACTAAATGATTTCATTCCTTTGTCATTTACTGTTCATTTATGAGGATCAAGTTCATATCAAAGCAACTCTGATATTACTTATTTTTTGGGGAATTTGGTGAACGATTGTGAAAAATGTGCCTGGCACCGAATCTTAAGAACCTAAACTTTGCTTCATTTTTAGCTCATTTTCTCATTTATTGAAAAAAGGCGCTATTGTGCTGGCATGTCCGTCCGTCTGTCTGTCCGTCCGTGACTTCACGTTTTCGTCGACGAGAAAATGCCTCCTCTAGCTGTCACTCATTGCAGTGAGTGCCGAGTTATATTTTTTCGATTAAACACACTAGTCTATCAACATTCGAAATATTCAATGCAATCCTTTATTTTTTATTTAATTTGTATATGTAAGTTTTAGCAGTAGTGAACGATTTTATTAGTGCTTGGACGCATTTCAAATGATTCGTCAGCCTATCCTTGTTACATTGCCGATTTTTTTATAAATTCAGATTGACATTGTGATAAAAGCTTGCGTTCCTGGGGTCATACTTTCAAAACTATCTAAGTAAACGTAAGTACTTACGCTCTATTTTCTTGTCTATGATTGGTGAATTTTGCTTGAAAGGCCGTCCATGATTGGCTGATTTACTTACGATCTCTTAACTTTTTTTGAAAGTATAGGCCCTGCCCCGTAATGCCAGCGAGTCGTCACCTAGTAGCTGCGTACTCACGAGAACTTCATTTGCCGGAGGCTCGTTTGCACGTTTCATTTTGCGGTGGCCGCGACGAGATGAGATTGTCCATACGTCGACTCTCTCGCCGTGCTCCTTAACTAGCTTAATACCTTCTCTCCGAGTGGATTACCTTCAGCCACACAAGATTACCTCCAAGATTACTCCTGGAATTATATTCGTATTACCTCTGAATTACAGGGGAATTTCTCCCGAATTACGTTTTCTCTCGTGCGTGTCATTTGCTTGCTCTTGATAAGAAATCTGCTGGGCCAGAATTCTTTTAGCTTGTTTCCAAATGATGGTTTCAGAGTGATTTTTTTCCCTGGAACCCTTATTCATTTATATACAAGCGGAAGCAAATCATTCTTTTAAACAGCAGACCCTGTCAAACACCTATTGTATGTTTCGACTTTTCCCAAAAAAATTATTTGATACGCTAAAAAGACACCTCTTGCTCCAATGTTAAGCTAATGCTGCACCGCTTCAGACGTATCGTCTGAAGCAATCTTGAGATCAGACTCGACAGTACTAATTCCTACAGTTAAATCCGCCTCGCTCACTCAGCTGATCAGGCTTTTCAACAAAGAGTCACGTTGAAAAACTCGTCAAGTTTCCTAGGCATATATAAGAAGCCTAAAGGTAGTTGTATGCAGACTCCTCTACGATTTTCCTTGACTAATTTCAAGGCGAAATGAAATTGTGGGTCTCGAGCTGTGCTGTTTCAACGGTAATGCTCATCAGGTCACCAAAGAAGCCCGTTCTGGTTCAAGAAATCTCTGCTCTTAGCTGATGAAGCTTAAAAGCTAGAAAATCTCTTCCTCTTCACCTCATGCCAAACGAGCTCAACAATTCTGTTCGTGACGCAATTAACAATACATTATACGATTTTTGCTTTGTATTTTTTACATTTTGAATGAATTTTTGTTGCCTTTTTTCGAATATATTAAAGCGTATTACAGGAAAAAAGTTGAAATTTTACCTGCAATCACCCCTAGTATACGAGTTATAATTTGTCTGACGTTTATAATTGGTATACCCAAATTCAAAACTGGACTGGATGCAATTCATTTAGGATCTTCATTTTCAAGAGAACATTTAAATGCATGGGAAATTTTTCTGCTAGCGCACAATTTTTAAAAGACGATTTCAAGAACATGGAAGTTTCCCATAAATAAGAACAGTGACAAAGGTTGTTGTGTATGCCTATTCTTACGTCGTTTCGCTGTATTGGATTCATTCGTTACGCATAACCTGCAATCCTATCCATTCGTTACGAGTAACATGCAATTCACTCGGCCTGCAAGCGTAAACACCTTCAGTATACGACCAAATGGCACGAGTATGCAAATGATCTCCTCGACGAAGAAAACAACTGGATTATTACAGACTGAAGACTTGCGCTTCAGAAAATTGCTCGCCTTCCTTTGTGCAGCTACCGTAGTCGCGTGTACCTGGTACCGTGGCTCTCACAACTTGGAAGCTATGTTCCTTCGTCGCAAAAGCAGGAATATTGCAACGCATAAATCGTTCGGCCTCTCGCACCTATTAGGCCTGTTTGTTTGGTTCCCTATTTATATATTGGCTGGCGAGCCTCGTGTAGTCTTCATCACTGATACGAACTCGTACTCTAATATTAGGCATTGATATATGATCATAGCTCTGTAGTGAATAGCTATATGTATACCAATTTGTTTTCAATATCGCGATTGCTTAAGATAGTCAAATTTTATATTCGGTAAAAAATTTGAACTAGCAGATGTATTAATAAAACGGAAAATTTCAGCAAACTTTTCTAATGACTATCATGTGTAGCATTAAACCCAAACATTTTTTTTAAATTATGCAATTCATTAAATTTTTCATTTTACGGCAATTTTCACCTTGATTTTAAACCAATGCAACAACTTATTTATCGAAAATTAATCCGACAGTGGCTGAGTGTCATAGTTTCTGCTGAGATGGGCCATGCCAGCCTAATTTTCCATTTGTGCCCTGAACACTGAGCGGGAGAGGAAGTGTTGTCAGCATTAGCATCTTTATTAGCTCATTTTCTCCCATTTAGTTGCCGAGTCTCACTTGATTTTTATCTAGATTTTTTTCGAGAAAATTAAGTTTAATAGAAAGACTCTGTGCTCATTTGCATATAGATTTTTTTCATTCGTGAACTGATGGGAGCATTTCGACTAATTGAGCTAAAATCTGCATGAATTAAAAAAGCCTTGGACTAAGGGAAGGAAATTCAGCGACGAGGCATAGCTACTTATGTTTTTTCAAAGATTTTTCTAATTCAGTTTTGAAAGGTAACGACATAAATGGTCTTTGAAATCAAGGTCATTTTAAAAGTATGAAATTTTTAAACGTGACTGCGAAGAAGTTTGTTTCTAGAATATGTCTTTGAAAATCTTACGAAGAACATAAACTCCTTACGGTGTTGCTAGCTGCTTGTTATTTTTAATTGCAATAAAACTATATACATATATATATCCTAAATATATATCTTATAAGAGCGATCATTATAAATCAATTGATTGTAATGCAGATCTCTTTGTCCGTTCGATTCCTGAAGTAAGATAAAACATAAACATAATTATTTTTCAGAAGTATTTTGGCATTGATGGACTGAGTCGAAAGAAGCATACTGATCCGAGATTATTGAAAACATAAAAAATACTCAATGTGATGAATATTTATCACTTCCCCAAACTTTTCGAGCTCGGTTATCTCTTTAATTGTATATATTACAGCTGCTAATATATATAGAATAAATTGTGTTGCAGTATTTAAAAACGACCCGCGGTTGATGGCATGGAACTCTTGCAGCCTGCCGGTCTTGTCTTGCAAGGCCGGTATTCTGCACTCGCTTTGTATTCAGATTTGCTGGCGAGTGCTTGTGACAGTTAAATCATGAGCTCTGCGAATTGCTATCAGCCATAGTTTAAGGGCAAATATACAAGGTTAGTTGTTTGAAGCACCTGCCGGAAAGGCTCCTCCGTACACATTAAATTTGAATGTTTTGTTTACGACATCATTTAAATTGGAACTTATTCCCATTTAATGTAAGCTTATGTGGTGGTTGGTCTAATTTGAGACAGAGACTATTGAATCTTCACCATTTTGACATTTTCAATTAAATTATTTTTTCGATTTTAACTGCTTCTCTCACTAGCGTGGAAGAATTTTTTCAATTTGTGTCGAAAAAAAACACGAAAGTAAAAAATCAAATGTGTTCGAATGATTTCGTTAATTTGTACAAACTTAACCGAGCATTAGCCGTACTTATTCTACTGATACTAGTTAGATAAACGTCTTTTTTAAATAGTCGTCTATATTATGCGTGGTGTCCAATTTATAAGGGATGTTAACTTTCACTCGTACAATGACGGGTATTTTAAGATTATACATTTCGGCGTTCATTCATTCACGAATGTCACAGAATGCAATATGTCTAAAATATGAGGTTTTTCCTGAGCGCTAGAATGTTTCCTGGTAGCATGCGTCCCAATATTGATCTGTTGGGGGCCCTTGCAAGACGCTCGCGTTTTAAGTTCTTTCAATAAGTTTGCCGGCAGCGCGGAGCACATTGTCTTGTGGTCTCATGACATCGATCGCAAGCGGTCTAATTAAAGCCCTGGAGGTGTTCCAAGCTATTAAAACTGGCAAAGATTCAACCTTATGGACATATCGTTAACTTGCCTGACAGGAATTGGTGGTCTTCGATGTTTTTGTTGAAGTTTGTGATGGGAGTCTCATGAAATATTCCTCATAGGATTGACATCGCGGAATTTAAAGATTTTTCTTTCGTGCTTTTCGTAACTTTGGGCTAAGCCTGAAGCTTTTACTTGCCTTCTTAATGTTTCTTGATGATAGATCACTTGCTGTAATTCGAACTTTGAAAGCGAACAAATTTGCTTAGTGTTACTTCACTACTAAATAGTGAAAAATCGCTATGAAATTTTTGCGATACTATTGACAGTTCATTAAGAATTAGTTCCATTTTCTTCTTTGAAATTATTGAATTCTACTACAACATCACACCAAGACTGATATACAGCTGTGAAACTCTGATCCTGTGTATATAGTTTAAAATATATAACCTGTTGTCGATACTCATCGTGATTCTGTCAGTGTCGTTCTGGCTTCGCCGTTATTGTTCAGTCTTGGCAGAATTCCTTCCTATATAATCTTTGCTTATTATGTACGTTCTGCGATGCGACGATACAAACCTAATTGAAATACGGTCCAGTCTGAGAACCAATATTTCCGAATTCAATAATGAGAAAAAATGAGATGAAAATGTGAAAGTTAACTTGTATTTGGTTCTTTTATTATACCGTATTTTTTATTATTCATCATATTTATTGCTTTTGGATACTCTCAACACATGTATTTAGTTAGGAAAATTAAATACTGAGTGGGATATGAGGGAAACCTACAGATTTCAATTAATTATGTGGCTGTCTCCCAATGACGCGCTTGAAGCCAATCCGACTCGACTTAGTCGATCACTGATAACACATTACTAATAATAAGCCTGAAATTTTCCCTCAGAAAACTTTTCGGACTCATCCATTACAGAATTAGAAAGTTTCAACAGTTTTCAATTCAATAGGGAGATTAGTCTCGTGAAAACTTTTCCACATGATTCCAAGTAATATTCCCAGGAGCGGGAAAACTTGAGGTAAACGAGAGATTCCCGTCATGATGGATGGATTATCGCGTTATTTGCCAAGATGCGCTCAAGAAGTTTGGCGCTCAGGGATGCGCTCTATGGTCGCTCAGGCGCTCACTGGACGGCCAAAGATGTCTCGTGTTGGTGCTCACTCTCAGGGCCTCGTCCACCTAGTCCTGTGCAGATTCTTAACTGTTTTACCCAGTCTAAAATGCCAGAATTATTATGTTGAAACTCCTTGTCTAATGTCCCTCCCTCTCAGTGCCTTGCATGGCCAAAGAGTCCTGTGTAGATTCTCAACTGTTTTTCCCAGTCTAAAATGCCAGAATCATTACGTTGAAATACATGTCTAATGTCCCTTCCTCTCAGTGCCTTGCATGGCCACCTAGTCCTATGGAGATTCTAAACTGTTTTTCCAGTCTAAAATGCTCGAATTATTACCTTGAAACTCCTTGTCTACCTACTGACAATAACTCTAGTTTCTCGGCCTCCTGGTGGTAACTCTAATTACCCAGTCTGTATGTATGGAACAGTATTGACGATGAAAAGTGTATTAGTTAACTAAATATTATCATCTCAGTCTGCTGACTGTTACTACGGTAACCAGTACCTGAGATATGAATTGCATTGAAGATGGTACATATGTACCTGGTCAACGTGTTGAACTGTTTCGTTTGCTCCTACAACGCTAATAGAGGAAACTAAAATTTAGGATTAATTATTATCATTACTGCGAATTTATTTTCATCGAAAATATTAATATAAACTGTCCGTTATTTAAGGTGAAAAATAATTCTAATCTCTCTATGCATGTATACTATTAAATTTAGTGAAAAATAACAATATCACTTGTCATATCTAAAAAGAGTATTATTACAAAGAAGTAAATTAAGACAATAAATTTCATGGACAATAAAAATTAGAATATTTACTATCTGTTAATGGACTAAATGTTTCCAGACAACTACTGCTCTGATAAACATTGCTCTGAGATCGCACTTCCCTTTTAAAAAGACTTTTTGGGCCGTCGAAGCTTTCTTCAGTTCCATTTGTTGTGCTACTCAAGACTAACTTTTGCTCTCTCCCAAGTTCCAGCCAATTTATTCGCTTGGAGCTCCGTACAAACGGCAGATTGGAATGAGAACCAGACTGTTTCTTTCTCTAATTGCGGTCCAGACTTGACCATCAAGCGTTCTTCATTGTTTACGTCCGATGCTGAGGATCTGCAGCACAAGAGATCTTCAGCGATATATTTTGAAATGATAGAATAAAAAACTTATGAGATGTCATTCAAGGTCTGTATAATCATCTCATAGAACATGGACGAACTTACGGGATGTCATTCAATCCATGATAACATTAATCTTCATATTATTCCAAGGTCTATATAATCATTTCATAGAACATGGACGAACTTACGGGATGTCATTCAATTCATGATAACATTAATCTTCATATTATTCCATAACCATTTCATAGAACCTAGAATTTTGTATTATCAGGGCAAAAAAATCAACAGTTGCTGCGAGAAAGATCTGAAGGTATCTATGAAAAATTTGTATTAGCTTTATCGCGTATTCTGTAAATGGATCGCAGAAAATAAAGTCCCTGGAATCGTCAACTGAAAAAATAATAAAAATTGATGCATGAAAGTCCATTTAAAATATTCCATTCGGTCTAAATAGTTTCAAAATGTATTCAGGTTACTTGTTTAAGTATTATTTCGCCGAGGTTAGGGCGCGTGAATCAATGATCATGTCGGATGAAAACCATTTTTCAAATTGTATGAAACCTTCACGGGTACACGTGAGTCATGCAAGAACAACAATTTCTAAAAACAGGCTAAGAATTTCCCAAAATTGATATTCTTTCAACGCACTCTGGTGTGCGGCGAGTTCAGCTGTCCAGGACTAGGTGAAAAAATTTCACTCGGGCTGCCGGTTGTGCCAGTGACGCAAACCCTCTGAAACTCGATTATATTCCCTGCATACTCGCCGTAATAAAATATTGCGAGGTGTTTGCTGCGCTGCCCCTTTAATTCAAATTGTTCTTCTGTTCCTCGCGTCGTGAGTTTATTTGGGTGGTTTCATTTCCCCTCAGCGAGTGGCCAGCGTTTTATACATTTTTTACCACAATGTGTCGGTGCAATTCCAATTTTGCTTTCATGTGAGTTCAATCTTGTTCAGTCATTGTATGTGCATGTGGCGACCTTCACCAAGTCTCTCTTAGAATTTTTATCCTTTATTTATGCGTTATTCGTTATTCTGTCGCAATTATTACTCCAAAAAATGTTTCCAAATTTCTTGATGCCTATGTTGCTATATAAACTAAAATAAAATGGTATTCGGGGGATCCTGTGTTATTGAATGGCATTGACTGATCCGATCGCAAACCAATCGATGACTTTCAATTGTTTCATAGAAACGTTCTTTCTCTGAGTTTTGGTTCGTTCAAATACTCTTCTAAGGAACGCACACTGAACCTGACATAATCGGCAGGAGTGTGAGCGACGCTAGGATTTTTTTGCACAAATCAAGATACTCGCGTATTAGCTCGACATCTGAATGATTCCCTTCCAAATCAGAAAGCGAAGGAAATCTGAGGCTCAAAGAAAAATTACAAATGAACTTCGTCTTTCCGGATAATATTTTCCTCGTCTTGCTAAATCGAGTTAGGAACTGGGGAAGGACGAACCTTGTTTGATTTTCTTCGACTGTTCAGGTCGGGCCTTAAGAGAAAATCGGACTCGTAAGAACTAAGAACGAGATAGAGGCGCAGTTAACCCAACAGGTCATGGAACTAACATTTAAACTCCTAACTCTAGACACTCTCAATTATTTCTTTAGATTGTCAAGTTTGAAGAAAGTGTAATGTGTGTGAAATTTTTTTTCATAGGATATCACACGCTTCTATTACATGCCCCATAATCAAGTCTTTAAGGGGGATCCGTGTCCAACACGATACGTATGCAACTGCTGCAACCTGGAGCTTGTGGGAATAACATTTTTTTATCGGTTTCCGTGGAAATTTTCCGTAAAAAATTGGTCGTACTTTCTACATGCAAATGATCCTTGTTCATCCTTACCTATGAAATTTTTGGAACTCGACAACAGATAAATTGGAATTTTCATGGAATTAGTCTCCGTTTGTTTCAGGCGAATCTTCTGAATATTTTGTTCGTTTCTGACTGCGACCAAAAATTCGACCGGCATTCCAGTATCAGCTCGTCAACGACGAGAGAAAAATCGGGGCAAATAGATTGAAATTATCGGGTAGATTGAGGAGAGTAAGATATTTGATTTAAACCTGGAAATTAATTAAATTAAATGTGTATGGTACACATGAAGCATGTACGCAACAAACCCTTCATTCTTAGTTGAAAACCTGAGGTTTACTTGGAAGCGTTCGGTAAAGTTAATCAAATTAAAAGCTTCTCAATCTATTGATTGAAGTTAGTTGAAAAACTATTGATTTGAAGCTAGTTCTTGCCGGAACAGGATATACTAAATCATGGTTTTAATTTGTATCCCAATAATAGAGGTTCTCATTTTTTTACCCGTTTCATGATAAATTTGAAGCGGTTCCAAATGGCCTGTGAATTAATAAAACAATAATCACTTATGATTCAATACGTAGATTCAAATTTATTACCATCATTATTCCTCCTCAGAAGTTTTGAGGAGGATAATCGATTCTTTGCTCACAATACTGTTAACATATGTAGGTCACCTGATTTATTCAATTTTGAAAACTATTCGGGGTATGGGAATTCAAGTTCATTGTTTATTGTAACCAAGCTTATGAATTATTTATCAAGAGACTATTCCATTTGATCAGTTATTGTAGAATAAAATTTTGTAACGTTTCGCATAACGTAATGTATTGCTTCAAAAGTGGCTTAATTATTTGTATATAGGCAGTTTCTGGATTCTGTTGTTTTCCATTCCTGACACTTCTTACAATGGTCCCGATCTGTTGATTATGCTGGTATAAGTCAATTGGATCAGTTAATTACTCAGTTATAGAAGGAAGTTTTTAGATTCAACTATCGCTGCGTCTTCCAGTCTTTTTTTCTAACCTATAAATATCATTAAGATAATAATAATAATATATTATCCGCTATATTATACGCTTGCATAAATATTGAAACCATAAATATTATATTTTAACTTATAAATATTATGAAAACAGATTAAACACTCCATGATTGTCACTCCATACTCTAGCCCCCCTTATCATAATAATAATAAAATATTGCAATTAAATATTAAATGAACCTATAAATATTATGAATACAGATTAAACACTCCATGCTTGTCACTCCATACTCTAGCTCCCCGGCAGCATGGCAGACGCTGGCAAGGCAGAGCTGTTATCGCTAACTCAGGAGGTGCCCTCCATGACCGAGTTCGCTCTGCGCACATACCTCCTGTTTGCACGAGCGCTCTGTTTGCTTTTCCAGACTTGAGCTCTGAGAGTGAAAGAGAATCGCAGAGTAAGTCGACAAGGAGGGTCGTTCTGCCCTCTCTGCAAGGATATTTGGATAAGGAAATAGATGATAAACCTTGTTGTTCTCATGGGTTGCGCCGTATACGTACGTTGACTTGCTGATACCGTGCTCATGACTTCCTATGCTCAGAATAAACTTTATAAGTATTCATTCTGTCGTCTTGATTTAGTATACTTAATTGCAACGTGGTTAGTTACCGCGAGAAGGGTTTTGCTTTCGTAATTATTTGTCCAAAAAATAAATAGTGATGTAAAACATGGAAAATATTCAACTTTGATGCATAAATTTAAAATTCAAAGTATGCATTGTTCTGGCAAACATAAAATGAATAAGTAAGGATTTGACAATAACGGTATAGGGACAGTCACTTGCTCAGAATCCCGGTTGAAAGAATGACTTCGCTATAATTTTTTTATTCCCACCTAAATTGCTAAGATTGGCCAGCCTTTGTGAATTTTCATCACAAATTGCTAAACTTTAATTGCACAATGCTCGTTTACATTGTAACTACAATTACGAGGTGAGTATTTCCATGTATGCTGTCAGGTAGCATTGCGATCCACACGCAAATAAAACCCTTTCCTCTTTTGACTGCTGAGTGTTTCCGAACTCATGTAGCCTGCAATTAGCTCTGTTTACTTGGCTTGCAAGCCTGATTACGCTTCACGACAGAATCCTGCCAAAATTCTTGCTCTGTTTTATCCGGAACAGATTGCCGAATTCGCGCCACTTAAAAATGTCCTAATGGCCGTTGTTTGTTCAGCGACGTAAGCGTGAGCTAAATTTCCATTGGATTTAATGAAGAAGCGTTAAGGCTTGGATTTAAAGCCACTATTTTAATTGTGTTAATACTTGGATTGGATTTTAGTTCGACTAAAAATAATTTTTAATTGCCTGCAGTTTTTGACTAAATAACGGTATCAGTCTGTAATTCTAATCACATTCTCCCGCAAACCTCGTACTTCTATTAATGTGCATTATCTATAATCGCTGGGTTTAAATATTTCAGGGGATCTTTAAACCAACGTGCATCCAGGATGACGGTTTTCTCAATAAGGTTTGCATTGTTATTTTGTGGTTTCATTGCATTTTGCCAACAATGTACTTTCGAGCTCTTGTATCTTTCATGAGAGTGTTCAACATTTTATTTAGTCTGTCATGGGTTGAGCAATACCACTGTCTTGATATATGACGACTTTGAAAATCAGCTTATTCCGTATTAAAACTTGAGCACTTCAATGTTTGTTACAAGGGAAACCAAATTGTCATGGGAACACAGAGGAAAAAATTATTTTTAAACTAGTTCTCATGAATTTGTTGGGTTGTGCCGGTATCCGTTCGTTTTGAAGGGTTCGTGCAGCTAGTTTTCGTAACCCCTTAATTTTGAGGAGTGTGTCATGTTATATCTGAGATACATATCCGGTAGGTTTCTTATTTCCCCAAATATATTTTCTAGTGAAGAGTTCAGCTCCTCATTAAAAACTCCTTCAGCTTTGAGTTTTCCGTGCTACTTCTGGTGTTCGTATCTGGTGATTTTAAGTAGTTTTCTCTGGAAGTTCTGGTGTGCATATCCGTGACTTTTGATGAAATTGCTTTTCTAGTCCTAAAGAGCATATCCGTTTGTTTTGTGAAGTTTGCCCTGCCACATCAGGGGAACAATTCCCTCAGTTTAAAGGGGTTTACCCTGCTTCGAGGCATCGGTGCTCTGTGGCTATACGGCCGTAGTTTTCTATACTTGTATCGAGCTCCGTACCGATACAGAGTACGATACACGTAGCTAGCTACAGAAAACGAATTCCTGGTGGGACCTCTGCAATATTTATCATTGAACAATGAACAGCTAAACAAACTACATGTCAATGAATAACCTATGCATTTGTGATTACCTTTCTATTTTTCAGACTATTCTGAGCCGGCACAATAATTTGTTCAAATTTTCGGGCAGTACCCACATTATTTACGAATTTTTTTAAATTGTTTGGACTATTTTGTTGTCTAACATCGCGCTTATTTGCAACATTTTGCTTGTTTTCATTCTTCTGATTTTTTTATTCATAATATTCTTGTTTTTGGGTTGAAGTGCTTATTAAATCTGATACGATTATTTAAGTGTTCGAATTTAACTATTCGAAATGACATTTTAACTAAATTTGCTTCATACATTAAGTCGTGGATAGGTTGGATCACAATTCATTATGATTCAGTATGGAGTTTTATTTCTTACGTTATTTTCTTATCTTCTCTTTTAAATTTCACCAGAATCCTAGCTAACATATTTCACTGTACATATAAAATTCACTGAAATTGAATGGAATTTTGCGGCAGCTCACTGAACGTCCCAAACGCTGTGTTAGCCTTCTAGTTTTCTATAGTCTTCTCAACAAAACATAATTTATCAATACCCACTCCTATTTAAGCAGGTATATTTATATTTGCTTCAATTATTATAACCTTCATTAGAACTTTAGTGCATTTAAACGCCAACGCATAGAAGACAGCCTGTAATTGAACACAAACTCTACGGTTAGTACATCTAATATTTAAGTTACTTTTCCGCATCATTCCACGCGCATGTCTAGTTGCTTGATAATTTTTTTATATTATCTGCTGATACTTGGATAAAATTCAATTTTTCGATACTTTTTTATACTTTTAAGTTTTAATGGAACAACAAATATTTTTTTTGGAACATGGAAAATGGAGCAAATATAATTGTTGGAACACGGAAATTTGGTTTAATGGAACATAAAACAAAAAAATAAAATGAACCTCTCACGAAAACACGTGCGATCTAACCTCACGAATAAAATGTCACTATTCATATCATTTTACAATGTGCTTCTTTTGAGTTCTATAAATTTTCTATACCGGGATTTCAGCTCATGCTCGTCCTCAAATATGGACATTTTCTGTCCTGGAGCATTGATCTCAGTGAAGTTTTCAAAGGAGGACTCTTGTATTGCGCAGGCTGCGCATTGCGATACAAATCCCTATTAGCGGGATAGAAAACGGCCCCGCCTGTATCGCAGGGAGCACTCATTTATTTCTCTGGTCATAATGGACGTTCATCGTACACAACAAATAAGCTATTCATATTTGAATATCAACGACGGCTTTAATTTTTACAGTTCTCGCTGGGTTGTCTTCCAATTTTTTTTAATTCACGTTGATCATATTCTAAAGTCTTAGGTTCCTGAAATTGCATGTATTACCATTCTTGAAAAAAAATTCATGGAAGTCATAATTTTTAATTGCTTCAAATTTGAACAAAAAAATTATCGAAATATCATATCCCGGCTAATCATTGTATCAAAACGCGTTTGGTCTAATTATAATTATCATATCATGAGAGTTCAATAAGGCAGTCACTCGCAAGAACATATACATATGTGAACAATTGATGGCATGAGAGAACGCAGACAAAAAATGATTCGCATTCAATGCTCAATAAATCTTCATCCACTTCCTAATCTTCTAATTCGATTTTAATCAAAATCATCTCTCTAATGCTTAAATACGATATAGATTTTTTAAACATTCCTATGCATATACAATAATCCATTTAGGTCAGTATATACCTTTTCTAATCCGGCTGTAAGCATGGCACGCCGCTGCGCCCCGACAAGAGACCTATCTTGTAAAAACAGAGAAGACATTTTTGCATGTAACACAAGATGTCCATTCCGGCACTAACCGAGTCATCTGTTGGCGTTTCCCTTTCCGAAACAATGGCGCATGACTTCCTAATGGTGGCTACTGGCGCTGGCCATATGCGCTCCCTGAGGCGGTCGGTGCTGCTAGCATTAGTTTCCGTGTCCGCGTAACTGGACGCTATTTGTTTGCTTGGACTCTTCTCTTGGGCATCTTATTCTTACCGGGCGCTGGTTAGGTCTCTTATTGAAAACTCGTTCATTTGGTTATTTAAATAAGTTCATGGTTTCAGTGGAGTTTTTATGGCAAATCTCGTGAGACTTTTTATGTTTCAGGTTAACAGGAATATCTTGGGTATTTTTAACGTCGATAAGAACACGATTAAATTTTCGAAGAAAATTTTCACTCGCTGTTTATTTTATTTGATATCCATGTCAAATTTCTGTCTGCCCCCAGGTATACTATTGTTAAATTTTGGACAACGATACCTGACGAAAAATTGTTTCGAAATCATAAATTATTGTGATGAAATACTTTTATTTATTATATAGTTTTTCCTTGACTTGAATAACCATTCCGACTATAAAATATCGTGCAGTACTAACTTGAGAAAATTACTTTTATACCATCCTCGATAGGTTTTTTGATGACATTCTCCGATGCATGCTTGACCTTCCATGCCTTAACTTTCAACTCAAGACTAACACATATGAAAGTCATATCAAGCAATACAAAGTCTTGAAAGACTCTACGACTTGACATTAAAAAAATCTCAAGATAATTAAATAATGCTTGAAAAACTCAACTTATGCGCCTCATCATATAATTCCACTGTGATACACCATCGACAAATCGGCGAATATATCCTTTTTTGTCTCTATATCACTTAGATTAGCGATTTGAAAAATGCTCAGCGAAAAAAATTGTTCTGGATACTTTATAAAAATGTTAAATAAATGCACTCTTTTTCTAGGTCCATTTTTCCTAATTTCCGGAGCTTCATAACGGAAAATTGTTCTGTAACTACGAGAGCATTTAGCCCCTATATTAAATTGATGGAATAACTCGTTCGGGCTACAATTGAGCCGCCTATTTAAGTACATCTGTTGTGCCTAAACCAATATGTGATGTGAAGCTCCTAGAAAATTTGGCTCCTAATACATTGCTATAATACAGCATTTGAATGTAAATTAAATTAACTTCCGGTTAAACTAAGTGTAGTAAATTGAAGACAATAATTGAGCATGAACCTCACAGTACTGAAAATTTTGTTGCATAAATAACTGAATTACACCAAATAATTGCACAGCTCAACCTCAGACTTTGTCCAACTTATTTTTATTCTTCTATACTCCATATTTTGGCCGCATGATATCATACAATTCAGCCAAAACTTGATACCTGCAGGTATGAAGTGTCCATGTATTAGTCCTTGAGCTGGTCTCCTCTATGTGATCAGGTGTCACAAATTTGTTGAAGTATGTCTTGAACCTTTTGAAGTCTCCCTGGGAGTATCTCTTACATTGACCATCGCCATTCGAGAGCCGCTTGCAGAGCTGCCAAGCCCGGCTTATAACACTACGATGAAATAGTGCAATAGTGAAACATCACAGTCGACTAAGACAGAGACATCGCAGTCGGCTAAGACAGAGACATCTTAGTCTGCTAAGACCGAGATATCGCAGTCTGTTTAGATCGAGACATGCAAGCCGAATCCGCAGCTCTCAAGACAAGTGATTTCTTGTGGCAAAATTTGGAAGAAAAGCCTTATTAACGGATTTGCAAGACGTATCTTGCTTCTCAACCCGCAGTAAAAACTTGTTTATATTAGTAAAAAGTAGTGAAACTTATGCCGCGCATTATTATTAGAGTTTTCAAGAGAATCTCATAAGCATGGTTGTCTTTTTCTCGGTGTAGGCGCAATATTCTAAGCAGAACTGCTTCCTTGCCTGATTTAAGGTGTTGAAACATGCGGAACGCTTCCTTCCTGAAGTTGTTTGTTTCGTGGCTAAAACAACCACACCAACGATCGTTTGAATGCTAATATCGAATCCTTGGACGAAGCGCAAAATTGTGTCATGAGCCAGCTTTGTAAAATTGCAACAAATAATTTTTATTTCTTCAGAATATATTTTATTCTCTTTTGAAATTACGAGTATTATTCAATGGACAACGTATCTATGAATATTGTAGGTAGTATTTGCCTGTTAATACTAGAATAATTCTTTTATGTCTTATTTTTTTCTTGTGATAAAATAACTAACCGCAATTAAAAAGTTTTTGGATTATTGATGAAAAGTTTATAATGTACATTTTGTTGAGAGAATCTCTTAGCGCCCTCGCATGTTGTCTTCATTTTACGATGATGCCTCGTCTTGATGTTAGCATCAAATCATTAGCTCTAGTGGCATATCTTTTGATAATAAACTTAACTTTATGCGTTATGTTTTATTTGTCAAATCCTCAATGAACTCGAACGAGGAATCATTTTGATTGAAACATTAATTACATCCAGGGATTCAAATGGAAGTTTGAGGCTGTTGTGTTTTTATATCTTGGAGTCGGGAGCCACTAAACAAAATGTTTCAATGCAAGGGCTGTGGCAGTATTCCCAAGAGACAGCCCACAGCCTCTTCCAGCTCTCCATCAACATCATAAAGGAGCGTCGCGACATCGCAGCTCTGGTCGTAAACTCGGCCAAAATAATTAAGGATGTAAAGAACTTTCAAGGACATTTTCTTAGCTTGAGTTGTGCCTCCACATGTAGAGCAGCCATAGTTGGCCACCCTGGTCATTGTTGACGTAGGGCGAAATTTCCCTTAAAAGTTGACACTGTGATAAGAGAATGTGCTGCACCGTTACCACAAGATTAGTAGCGCTGTCTTTGGCCATGAATTTCTCTATCTGTCGCTTTGATCTCACGAGACGCGGCTGAGTGCTCAAATTTTCTCTTGCAATTATCCATATTGACCATGGTGTCTAATTGGACTGAAAAATATTGAACCTACTTAAATACAGAGACATAACAAGATTTTCGTCAGTAAAGTTAGCACTCATTCATTAAACGCATTGTTGAGATGTTTTAATTAGCGTCCATATTTAGTGCATCCATTTGTTTGCAATGAAGCCAACGCCATTTGTTTGTCGTGCGTCTGTGAGACGGAATGCTCCATCCGTCAGCCAGATATGAGCGAGTTTTGTGTCGGTGAAATAACCTGAATGAGGTTCCTTAACGCAGCGTAACCCATAAACCAGAGAAGCCAACATAATAAGCTTATTGTGACCAAGATCAAGTGAATTATATTCCCGGAACCTTATCTTACTCTAAAAAACTGCAAAAAATCTTTTTAGGATCTCAACTTACGAGCTCGCGCGACCACCCTTTGTGATTCTTTGGTGGGAGAAAAGGAAGTCGAGTAGCTGGCATCGCAGGTTTATCATGAGACATACAGCCATTAGTAATGGAAAAACTCGCATTGCTACAAATAATGACCACGAGAAAGCCGTGTTTTCACTACTCCTCGTCGTTGAGATGACGTCTACTGAAAGTGTGTGGCACACATCGCTTTGATGGACATGATGGTTAATACAAATGAAATATACAAGATATAACCCCCTTTTGTAAAGGAGGAAACTGCTGGTGTTTCTGAACTTCATTGATGTTTATGATGCTCTTCATGATGCAGAAGGATAAGATCCACTTTCACAAGCTTTCACGCATGCCTCATTGATAGGGTTACGCAAGAAGTATGCAAGCAGTGCAAGAAATACATTATGAGGGAGCATTACTTTAAACATCACAAGTCACATTTCATAATATTCACATCCCTGGCGTACACATCTCTGAATTGTATATATGTATTGAAGGCGTCTCCTGGCATAATGAAATATTCATTGTCGTCACTAGCTTTCAAATGTGAGATGAAGATCGTCGTACATTACTCATACAGAGCAATAATTCAGGGGGTAACTGCAGAAATTATTCAGGACGTGATCACTCAGTTCCATCATGGTGTAGCCTGCATGTATATGAAGTCATTGCTGTCTCTGTATGTTGAACAGTGCAACACCTGTCGAGCGTTGAATGATATTTGTATAAACACTTGGCGAATGTATAATATAATCTTGTATGAATGTAAATGTGTACCATATTCGGCAGCTTATGAATATTTGACCATTGTGAACCTCCCAGCATTGATATATCAAGAATTTAAAACAAATGCAAGAATAACAGAAATATTCACTATATTATCATTGAAATGATTCCGAAGACCAGATTTATCGTTGGTTAAAAATTCTAAATTACACGTATAGAAATTTGAAACGCGAATTTCTACAACGTATAAGGTGAAACCAAGTTTCACACTAGAGAAGAGAAGCAAGTGGCTGCCTTTATATTATCAGCCTCAAACTGTTAAGAGCCATAGACGTTATGCTTCTCATCCGAACGAATTAGTTATACGTGTGCTCTAAAAAAACTGAATTTAAGATAAAGTTCGCCTGCACAATGTTTCCTATGAGCATATGGTGACGTTCTTAAACATATTTTTCTTTTTTTTTTAACATATTTTTCTGTTGCATTCGTCTTTAGTTGTAATTTAAAGTCAAATTAATGTTTACTATGATCTTTTAACGAAGTTTTCAAAATTTGCAGAAGGGTCCTTGTTAGATTTTAGTCCTTGCGATTCACTCCATGTTGGTTATTTGGAAAGAGAAAAATATCGGCGCTCATATCATTTATGCTGTAGATAATAAAATAAAAATATGTCATTGTCTTCGGTGGTTCCAAATTCTTAATAGTTACAGAAATTTTGACACTTACGCATTTTACGCATTACAGAAGTTATTGAAAACAACTTATTTCGATATATGTCGTTCACTCCTGAAGTTTCTACTCGGTGAGAGTTCGACTTCAGATGTGTATGGGTATTGTAATAATATTATCGTAAATATATTTCAATATTTATTTTCTTTTCAAATAATTTTGATACAATGTACATAGAAATATTTGTTCACCCTTATTTCCTGAAAAAAAGCCCAACAAATTCTAACAACAGGTCGATAGTCTCTTTCGGGTAATTTGTCTAGCCAGAAAAATTCACTCGAGCAACTAAATTTTAGCATTCCAACTGCTCATTCGATTAGCACGTATGTGTTTCTAATGGTCCCTGTTCAATTAAGGGCGATTAACAAGCAATTAATGCTAATGAGAGGACAGTTAGGCCTCGTGAAAACTATAGCTTAGTTTGAAGTGAGTTTTAGGTCAAGTGAAGCAGCCGTAGCACAGAGGCGTACAATTCTTTTAATGAGCTTCCAGAGCGACGATAAATAGGAGTCACCTTAATCACCATTCATGTTAATTATCAAAAGAAAAAATTTCATCTGAAATTAATGAGTAATCACTGAACATCCTCACAAAATCATTGTCATTTAGAGGTTATTTATAAGTAATTGAACATACTATTTAATAAATACACAATACTTAGAAATTATCAATTATCTCTTTAAAAAAACGTTGTTTTTGTTGATGCTTTTATTAATATATAAACTCTACTTGATGAAGGACACGAATATGTTTTACATTATACGTTGAACTGCCATGCAAGATGCATGGTGAATTATTGAAAAATTAAAATTTTTGGTGTATTATTTTGCACTATTTCATCTGATCATTGAGAAGAACACAAAATTTTGTTATGTAAGCCTCTTAGTTTAACTCAGTTATATATTATTGAGTCATCATAATCGCTCAGTTTGATGTTGATGGACGAGCACAAACCGTATTTAAAAACACAAATATTTATCGCATATTTTCACTCGGAATCCGTCTAACATCTTCAACTTGATGACCTGATATTGGCGAAACGCCATTGGGTGTTTGTTCTATTAAAATTATGCAAATAGACTTTTATCCAAATATGAGCAGAGAATGAAAAAAAATTGTCAAGCAACTTGGCCTGCTCGTGGAATGATGCGGAAAAGTAACTTAAATATTAGATGTACTAACCGTAGAGTTAGTGTTCAACGTAAAGGCTGTCTTTTAAGCATTAGCGTTTGATTGCACTAAAATTCTAATGAAGGTTATAGTAATTGAGGAAAATATAAACATATCTGATTAACTAAAAGTGAGTATTGAAAAATTATGTTTTCCTTAAAATACTATAGAAAAATAACAGGCTAACACGGCTTCTGGGACGTTCAGTGAGCTGCCAAAAAATTCCTTTCGCTATCTGTGATTTTTATATGTACAGTGAATTATATTAGCTAGGATTCTGACTCCATACGCACTCTCCTAATTTCATCAGGTAACTTGATATTGTCTCGATTTGCTGTTTCATTGCTGAATGAAACTCGCGGCTCTAAAGTTTATCTGATAACTTGATTGCCTCGATATGTCGTTTCATTTGCGAATGAAACTCGCGGCTCTAAAGTTTATCTGATAACTTGATTGCCTCGATATGTTGTTTCATTTGCGAATGAAACTCGCGGCTCTAAAAATTATCTGATAACTTGATTGCCTCGATATGTCGTTTCATTTGAGAATGAAACTCGCGGCTCTAAAGTTTATCTGATAACTTGATTGCCTCGATATGTCGTTTCATTGTTGAATAAAACTGGCGGCTCAAAAGTTTATCTGATAACTTGATTGCCTCGATATGTCGTTTCATTTGCGAATGAAACTCGCGGCTCTAAAGTTCAGCTTGATGACTTGTGTGTCTCGATGCGCCGCTGTATAACAGGCCCCCAACGGACGACCGTACAAGTCCTGAGTGCTGGAGAACGTCAGGCGCCAAGCGACACCCAAGACGAAAAATGTCGCACTAAGTGTGATTTGTCATCATTCAACCGCCGCCGCCACAGATGAACTCGTGAATTTTTCAGTACCTCCTTCCCAGTAGAGACGAGGATGACGGTGTGCGCTGAAATGACGTTACGCTCTCATCGTCCGCTCCAATTGATGTTTTTTAGCAGTCACCTCAATTTATTTCTTGGACAAAAATTAATTACTTCTGAACGAGCGCCTCTGCAATTCAATTCTTGTCTCAATTCCCTCTTGGTTTTGTCGGCCTATCTCGAGTGTTTCTTTATCGAGTGTCGTCAACGTAATGATAGTCAGACTAGGATCGTATGTACAATGAGAAATTGAATTGTATACCATATTTTAATATCATAATCTTCGTCTTTTATTTAATGTGCATAGATATCAGTAAATTTGATTCATTGGTAACTTTCTTAAAGAAAAATCGTACTCTGAAGCAGAATAGTTTCAAATTATTTCGCGTTCATTTTCAGTGGTGCAATATGAAGTTACGATTTTGAAATTGCCCATTTCTTCAAATCTATTTCAACTACGCATGAAAATTTACATGAACGGATAAGTCCAGTTCAACTAAACCAACCATTAATCAAAATTAATGGGAAACTGCTAGTACTTGATTTTATTTAAGAGTGCTATGCGCACTTCATTCACCGCACTTACGCAAAGTGTTCGGGTGAATAGATTTCCAGCTACCATTAATTTTACGCAATTACAAACATTAAATAACCAAGTAAGGCGGTAGCTCATGTCTCCCTACGCCTCGTAGGCTTATTTTGAAGCATGACGCGCCTAACGAGACTGGCAGTCAAATCATAATTTTTGCTAGACTGCCAAAATTTTATGCTAAGTCAATTCTTAGTGAGGATGAGAAAGCAGCGTCCAGGGAGTCATTTTTCTCCATCAAAGCTGAAAGGTCAATATCGCTGCCAGGCCTTCTGATTAAATGCTCATAGAATGCCTAACTGCTCGAAAATAATAATGCTTTGATGACAGAAAATGTGCATTAATCTGATACTAAGATAATAATTATTTTCAAGTTACAGCAGATTTCCAACGCTGACAGTTCGGTTAGAACAAGTACTTCGAAATTTATCATTCCAAATCTATTCATTGATTTTCATTTAATCAACTCGCACATCAATTTATTAGAGTCGAATTAATCACAAGTTACCTTAGTTAACTTTTTTTACTATGCGTTAGAAATCCCCGATTTTTTAAAGTTCTGTCCATGATGAGAGCAAGCCTGTGCTACGTTGTTTTTAGTGCATTTCAAGTAGCTAACTAGCAAACTCATAGCAACTTGACAAAGAAATGTTATATTTATGTTTAATTAAGTTGAAGCTTTACCTTCACCTTCATGGTATTCAATCATGCATGAAATTAAATTTGGCAACGAAGCTAATACGAATCAATGGCTATGCTTCTCACAGGAATGAAGCTCTAAAATCTTGGGACATGGACGCCATTCTCGAGTTATTCCTCGGGAGTCGCGCATTTCAAAGTGTTTCTAACAATTCACACCTTGCACAATTTCGCGTAATTAAATATTCCAAGACCAACCCCGTTGAAAATGAATTTGATCGAATTACCGGCGTCATTCACTTGGTCGAAAGTGAACAACACTCGAGTGGAAGGGGTGTTGGCTCTGAAAGACGACCTCAATCCGAGGGATCAGCGCGTTTTTAGCAGCTAATTTGATAACCAACCTTTCGACGTCTCCTTCTCGTGTTAAACGGTGTGACACGCACCCTCCCTCGCTGCCTGCCACGCCATCTTTTGATTACAAATTACCTGTCACATTGCAATAAGATGACATCAGGTGTCTGTTTTGCACTGATGATAGTTTGGACACTACCTACATTAACAATGATAAACTGACTTTATTAGCCTATTATGAACTGATGACTATAGTGTGGAATGGGGCGTTGACTCTGCAATTGAACGCTGACATCAGATGTCTCTTATGCGCTGATGAATACTCTGAGGAAAAGAGTATCGACATTGAAATCATATACTATGACGTCAAATGCCTGCTTAGCACCAATGACGATAGTGTCGATATGAGCGTTGACACTGCAATGATGCGTTGTCATCAGATGTCCGTTTTGCACTGATGAATGTCGTTTTTTGGCAGGAACGCGTGTTCTCATTCATGATAAGATGCAATTCCCAAAATGAAACCCCACGATTCGGTCGCATGATGTGATTGTGTCAATTTTTCGTGTCCGGCATAGGATGGGTGATGCAAGGTAGCCATCTCAGACACAATAGATCAGAGAGAAGACATCCAATAAAGCAAAGATGAAGAAGCACGGAGAAAGGACCTAGTTGTTTCAGCTCAAACGCAGAGCTGAGCGCTCAAGGGATGGTTCAGGGGGAGGACCAGCGTCAATTTTACATGAGATTACCCGAGCTCAGTGAGTCTGGACACTTGGTTTTACAGGGGAGACGGTGGGAGAATTACACTCCAATTTCCACAGGATAACAGCCTTTCGGGATCGTCTCAGAGATGGGCTTTTGGCTGGCGTCTTACAAAGAGGCTGCTTTCTACCATTTGTTTACAGTT
This sequence comes from Hyalella azteca, assembly GCF_000764305.2. Lineage (NCBI taxonomy): Eukaryota > Metazoa > Arthropoda > Malacostraca > Amphipoda > Hyalellidae > Hyalella > Hyalella azteca. Next base: position 263,611 of record NW_025942128.1, on the reverse strand, counting down.
ATGGCGGGAGCTTTCGATGGAGGAGCCAAGCCTCGGTGTCGGTTTTGGGCGACGGTGCCTGATTGGAGAATTGGATGACTGGAAGATGCCGTATGTACAAAGGTTACCGCTGTAGTTTTTGCAACTCCGATTTGGTGGATTGAGGGAAGTTTTATTGCAGAACTCCGAGCTTGAATGCTGCAAGATATTTCCCCTCGCACTGTACCTGATTTCAAGACTCTCGTTGACCGACGAAAGCCTTGCGAACGAATGACTAGTCTTGGAAAATACATTTCATTTTCATTGCCTTTAAATAGAGACAAGTTTTAAGTTTTAAAACTCTCACCATTGGCATGTCGTATCTTAGTTCTCAGGACAAGCCTTTAAAAAAACTGAGGGGAAAATTGAAATTTTCTTTCGTACTAGTAATATATGGCATATATGGGTTAAATATTGTGATATAAGGCCTAAATGACTGTATGTCGACTTGGAATCACATTTAATAAGCAGTGAAATTCATAGACTATTGTTGAAAAAATATTGAATCCTTACTATTAAATTCGACCAGAATGCAATATCGGAAAGATCTTTCGTGTTTAGTGTTGGAGTGCAGCCTATATAGGTGCATGCTTCAAGTTCATTTTTTAATGCATTCTGGGAAAGAAGAGCAAGTAATCGGCTTGTCCGGCGGCTTACTTAAGAGGTCGTAGCTCTCATTCTTTTTGTTCTCCAGCGCTGATAAGGAACGTTGCTGGGTCCCTAATGTAAAATGCATTCCTTTTATCAGTAGTAGCACTCCTCTAAAGATGCGCTAATCCAGAGTAAGCCGTCCCTTCTGGCAGATAGAAAGAACGCATCGCTAGTCTGATCAGGTCTGTAATTACTGCAATGGATATTGGCTTGAGTATCGCGCTCCTATTCCTCTAAAGTGAAATGTATGCTTGTCATAAAAGTTCTATTCTATTCAGTTTCTCCAAGAGTCTCGTCGAGAATGATGCGATATTGTGCGCGTTGTATGAAATTAACAATTTGATTCCTTTTATGACTACAAGACGTTAGAATTAATTCATCATGCAGATAAATTCCATTTGAGGTATTCGCCGACTGATGGAGATCGTAGGTCAACTGCCGTTTATCAGCATTTATATGATTTCAAATCACTACCTTCTTCATGTATTAGCCTCCTTTGGATATTCGATGTCCATTAATCCCAATTTATTTTAAATTTTTGTTCAATTTTTTTCACGAGTGTAAGCCGAGATTACTTCAGCTGATGGGACGCGACGACAGCAAAATATGGTGCTCAGCAAAACTGAAATTACCCCAACTAAAAGAGAAAGCTCACGCTCAGTTCAATCAAGAAAATTACCAAGACAGATGCCCTTTTGAGAGGTTAATGATGCACTATTTGCCTGACATATAAAGGCTTTAGTGTTGTTGACGAGGTAGTAACTGCTTATGGTACAGCAGCACTAGGCAAATAGGAGAGTGTATATAGGTGAGAAGTAGCTTCTCACTTACCCACCTCATTTGGTAAAGTGGCTGCTAATGCCAGGATAGCAGCGTTCGCATGGTGAGGGTTTGCCGCTAGCACGCCACCTCCCTGGCTTCCATTCTCATGATCCTAATTGAAAACTAGATCCGAATCATTCAACGGAAAATTCGAGCATATCATCGCCGGCCGACGTTCGGCCGTTGGTAGTTCTTCTAAAACACTCCCTGGAGTGCTAACTGATCAGGTGCGGCCAACCGTCCGGCCAATGATAACCACCCTTTATATTTTCTGGCGGGGTGTGATAGGAGAATCCTGTTGTGTCCACCGTAGCAGCCGTCGACCCACATATATTTCGGAGCAATTTATATACGTGGCTTAGGGTCTACGAAATGCAAATTACCTTAGAATGACGCTAAATTTAATATTATCATCAACGAAGGACAACTATTGTTGAATAACGAAAACTATACGAATGGATTATAAGTGCATCGCTACTTTCATGCAAATAATTAGCTTAATGAACGTGTTTTAGGTGACTCGTCATATGTGTACACGGTTTTCTTCTTGTCTTTAATTGTTCAATGTTAATTTGAACTAAATAATACACAATATTAAAATTCTTAGAGAATATTTACTTATATTCTATATTGTCTAGTCTATGTTATCCGTTTTCCTGAGTAAAAGCAAGTTTTCATTCTTTCAATGCCTACTCATTTTGTAAAGATTTGGATATAATATTTCCAAAGAATTGATATTTAATCTACATAAATTTAATTCAAAATCAGTTACAGCTATTTTTCATAAAAAATAAGACTTTATTTCAAACGTTAAATGGCTCTAAACGTTTTCGACGAATTATTAGCTCCATGAATGACAAAGTAGATGGCTAGCTAAATACTTTCTTCGTTTACAGCGACATTTTTTGACCTGTTGTGTGACCTTTTGACCTAAAGTGTGCCAATATAGATATTATTGCTAAATAGGTTTTCTTACGTTGACATGAAGACTATGCATGAATAATAAAAATAATAATTCCCATTCATTCTGCCGTACAATTCCCTCGACTGGGCAAGAGGCGTTCCGATAACGCTCCACCAGACGCTACTAGAAATTCATTCGCTAATAATCTCTTGAGAATTATGAAACTGACCAGAAGTTGATGCTTGAACCTTTCTTTTGCTTATTTCACCTTCAATTACTATTAAAGCTTCAGGGATAAAATCCAGCGGGTCCATTTGCAAGTAGAGTAGTTCCCATTGCAGGGCTTGTATTTAAGCCTAATGTTGCTGTTCTCTGTATAATCGTATTAACATGGCTTGTGCTTTTTACCATCAACAAACATCTGGATGGGGCCATCTGGTCTCACCAGTCTCGCCTAGCAGAAGTTATGAAGGTAATGCTGCGCAGTTTTCCTCTATTTTATTCCATGCGTACCATATAGCATTATTTTCTTTTTGCTGAAACTTATCAGATGATATATTGCTATAAAATGCGGACGATTTTTTTCAAAATTAAATTTGATGTTTTCTAAACTCGCGTTAGTTTATCCCTTTGTGTCATTAATTTTTTAAAGACTTTTTTGAGGGATAAACTTCATCTTAGCGCTTATCGTTTTAGCTTTGTTTCAAATAATCCCTTCGCGGTTCTTAGTATTTTTTCAGCAGATCTGATGAAGAGCTTTTTAATTGATTTTCGATTGTTTATTATAAGATTATTCGGGAATTGTTGAGTTGCAACAACGTATGCTGCTGAACTGACGTTCGTTCCATTTACTTCGGTTGAGCGCCGATCCGTCCTCGAGGCTGTCGTTGGCGCTCCATGTCGGTGTTGTTGGAGGAAATTCCCGACTAAAATCTAACCGGACAATCACCATAATTTTAGGCCTTCAGCAAATTAGGTCTGACACTTATTATTAGCATTTCACGACTCGGACGCCCTACAAAAACCCATGAACATTTCCACGATGCCAGGAGCGGAAGGCCATTTTGGGGAGGGGTGGCAGTTAGAGGTATTTCCCAACAGAGCGCTTGTGGCGAATGCCCAAGGCTCTTGAACGATATGGCTCGAAAAGCCAAAGTTTTCGGCCAGCAAAAAACTTGTCTTCGGTTGTCTCACAATATTTCTCATAGATTGTCGGCTTCGCTTCTCTCTTCTTGCAAGCTGATTTTGTTCTTTATTTGAATTGAGGAATTTTATTTTGGTGAAATATTATAAACATTATTGATATATATTTAAAGCCGAATTCGAAGAATTTCTTCTCTTGGTATTGTCTGTTGAATGACCAAAAAAGTCAAGCTGCTCCTCTGTTGAACCTTCAGAGATCTCTGATTGTATTTGTTTTGTTTGTTGAATAAGATAATCTGGATGCATTTACTGAAGATCAGGGCCCATACTTTCATAACTCGCTAAGTGAACGTAAGTACTTACGCTCTATTTTCTTGTCTGTGATTGGTGGATTTTGTTTGAAAGGCCGTCAACGATTGGCTGATGAACTTACGATCTCTTAACTTTTTCGGAAAGTATGTGTCCCCTGAGCTTGAAAGGGACAAGTAAAGTAATTTATGTTATGCGAGAAGAATAAATTTAGTGAGGAGTGACAATTTAAAGGTGGTAAATGACTGCCACGGCCTCAAATTGCTTGTGGGTCAAAGTGAAAGTCAAATTATTCTCGTAAGAAACTAGTATCGAATTTGTGAACTTAAATGAAGAGGCTGTGATATCACACTTACGGCTTTGAATTGCGCTAGTTTTCCTATATATTTATTAACTTGCGTTAACGAATAAAAGTTCATCAAGGTAGCAGAGTCAAAGCAACGCGGATTGCGTCTTTGCCAGTCACCAATTATATGACCATCGTTCCATGCATAGAATCATCCACTACTCGAAAATCTAAATATAAGCATTTAAAATCCCTTAAAAATGACTCACATTTGTCCCGTATTTCTTCAAATCAGCGAAGAAACAATTCTTTTCTATTAATATATTTAATTTTGTGGCATTGAAACAAATTAAAGTTGAACAGTTTTCCAATCTATGTATATGCATGTTCAATTTTACTTAATATCAAATACTTTGAGCATAGTGACCGAATATGATCAATGATGAATTCTACAGCCAAAACTAGTCAAACGTCCAATACTGTCCAATACTGTCCAATACTGTCCAATATTGTCCAATACTGTCCAATACTGGTCCAACGTAATTTTCCTCTCAGTGTCGTCAATTATATGGGAAGTTTTGTAAACTGCTCATGAGTAACTATACTTTAGAAACGGCCATAATACTGCAGATCATATTAATTTCATTAAAATAGAATTATATAGAATTATTAGAATTCTATTAGATTATTTCATTATAATTATTATATTATAATAATAATATGATAATTATATTATTATAATTAGATTATTATTTTATTTTAATTACTAGAATGGAATTATTAAAATAGAATTATATGCACTGACTTTAAGATATTAATTCTAGCTTTAGAAATGAGAAATGACAATTAATTACTTAATTTTGTGTCCGCTCAGCAAAGGCTTAATCTTATCCTGACCTACATGCAATATCGCAATCTCGTGTTGCCCATACACGGACATACGAAATCACAAGGAAGATCCTGTCCGAATTACGCCTAATTTCATGTTACTTGTTTTTTCTATCTAGGATACTGTGAATGTTCACCCGAATGAAGGTTTAGCATTTATAAATGATAACTCAGGCTTTCTTCTGTGAGAGAAAATAGTGTCTGGTTATCAAATATGTGTTCAACAAGTGCTTGAATGGCATGCTTGAGGACCGTTTTTACGTTCTAATTTAAGCAAATTACTCGAAGAAATTGTTCTGAATCAGTCGCTTTTCGTATAATTGAGATAAAATGGACCTCATTTTTCACTCTTTACTCCAAAGCAGACTACCATCAGTTCAGGGATTAACCTGGAACCCTGCATTAATTATCAGCTTGAAAATAAGCTTGGGTAAAGAGTATAAGAAAAGCTCGTTGGTATGAGTATCCAGAATGGATTTAAGGAACTTGACGCTGCGTTTACTTAGGAAAAGGAGTGAAATTATTTGTTGCGATCAACTCGTGAAAAGTAGTAACTTAATTTATTTGGATAGTTTTTTGGAGAACGATGAAGCCAGCAAAGTTGATTCCGATTTTTTTCGTTAATCTAATCAAATTTGTTACTAAAATTAGTGTTGCGTCATCGATTCGAGGAAAGATGCCACTCATTGAATTATGAAGTAAAGTCAAAGAAATACTTGAAGTATTTTGTTTACATCAATATATAGTTAATCCACGACGGTTGAAGTTATTTGCAATTTCAAATAAATTATCAATAGATAAAGTGGAATTCTCGGGAAATACTCATTAGTAATGTTAAGCTTACAGCATATTATTTGTGTTTTCCATAAATAATAATCATAATGATTATGTATTTATTATGTTTCTGATAAATTATCTTGTATTCTAAGCCTTTATTATTGTACATCGGAACAAAGCATCCACTCACGAATGCCGCATCGGAATAGTTTTTAAATTCCGTATTCTGACTCCACTCGGATTCACGTGCATAAGTCAGTGATTCCAAAGGATCCGATTTGGAATCCTATCCTTAGAAAACATGGCTTCATATAGTATTCCTTGTATCACGGCAACGGTCCTGCGACACACCAACAAGCTTCACTGTTCTTGGCAAAATACCACTGTGAAACTGATGGTATTTGTATTAGCTGTTCAGATGTATTCTGACTGTTGCATCTAAAACCTTTCATGTTAATAAAGAACATCGAAAAAAATTTTACCCTCAAAGGAGTAATTTATTCTGGTGCCTAAGCTGATTACGATAAGACTTGCCATTTTTACGAATTACCAAAGTTGCTTTGTGGTCGAGTGCACAATTTTTATTTCGATGACTAAACTGCTTAAGCTTCAGAGGTGCTCATGTATTCTGTTTACAGCGAGACTTGACTTTCACTCTACTAACAGCAATAATTATGAAGAATGTTTCAGAAAAGTAAAATTTGTTTAATGGGCTTACACACGGTTTGACGAGAGAAACTCTCGTTGGCAAAAATCTGCACGCCTGAGTACGCTCTTCTAACTTTGTCAGTGTTAATGTTGCACGAAAAAAAATACAGCGTTGGGCAGCGGATAACATAAAAATATTATTGGGGATGTTCGTATCTGTACGTGTCGATGATAATGTCGAAAAAATGTTGCTACAGTATATATATGTTATATAATGTAATTGCATAAATGCCGTTCTTGCATAATAAGTTGAATAATATGATATTTTTTAGTTGAAATATTTTTCGACTTGTTTTTTTAGAAATAATTGCCAAAGTAAAATTATATATGTGAGTTTATAATGAAAATTTGTTGGGTGCTTCACAATTTTTGCGTATTCGGATTCAAATGAGTAGAAACTACTCAAACGGTGTAATAAAATTTTCCAAGTGAAACCAAAGTGCAGCTATTACTTATTTATACGAATTCTATATTTATACACTCATAAATTTTGTTCGGTTAACCACATTTATGATCAAAATCTGGATCACGTACGTGCGTCATGCTTGAAAATATGAATTGTGATCGAAGCTGCAGCTGAATCAAATATTTTTAATTACAGCACATCCTGACCCTCGTAATTTAACTCAAAAAGCTAAGCGAAAGTAGTTGATTTTTAATTGCAACTTAGACCTGTTTTTGACGAGTTCGTCTTTTCGGTGCTCCTCGTGAAAGCGTTTCAGATTAACGATAAGCCCTGCCTTTTTTGTTACGTTACATGTATTGTCAAAGTGCTCGTCAGAAACTGTCGTTATCAGAGCAATTCGCAATCCTCTTTCATGGAGGATTTCTTATCATTTATTCCATTTGCAGCCGAGCTAGTATGGCTAAAGTTGAAAGATAATTTGCTTTGTTCTTTGGAACAAGTGAAACTGTTGAGCAAGAGCCATCCGTCTCTGCACTCATTAGTGAGTTCATTTATTAGAAGACCGTACAAGTTTACTGGCAATACGCAGCCCTTGCCAGCATCCCGCGATGAACTTCGTTGGTGAACCTTGTGCACTCAAAGCCTTTTATGTACACGAAGAAATGGTTACTAAACTACGTGTGATTAAATATACTCAAAATAATGTAAATTCTATACAATTTTAATGTAATTTTCCTGTCTGTGTAGTCAATTAGCATCGATTTGATTCAACACTGATCGGTGAATTCTAGTGCAGGCAAATTCTTATATAATTGTGGATGTTTCTATGATACAAATTCACAAAAGAACGAAATATTCGAGGCTGCAAGGTACTGAGGAAATACTGGGCATATTCTTTTTATTTCTGTAATATCTTTCCTACATACCTCGAAGTTTGAAACTTTTCGAAAAAATTCCATGGGTTGCATACTGCATTAGTCGTCTTGCTTATGCACTGCGTGTACAACTTTGCAACGCGTACGCTGCTACTTAACATTGTACTTGTACTTTTGTACAAGTACAGTAATTGTACTTTTAACAAGATAATATCCACTTTAATATTGCAATGCTTGATCATATTGCATTTCAATGCAATTGACTTTCAAATTGAAATCTGAAATCGTATTTATTCATAACAAAATCTACCAAACTTCATGGATTGTTTAGATACATCCGAATTATTTTTCTAATCACTTTTTCATACATCTTTGCTGAATTATTTTATAATAGGAATATAAATAACCTAATTCTCCGATAATTCTTATTATAACGCATTATATAATGCTTGTATATTATGTTTTTATACATATTGTTTGAATTAACATATGTTGAACATTAAAATATATAGGGACTTTTTCGTTATTAAATCTTCTCGTGTGTCTTCCTTTAGGTAGTTTTTTGTTCGAAATTCAGCCTGAATATCCAGTTTCCTTCCAAAATTATTTCAGTATTGATGTCTTTGACTAAGTAATAATTCTAACTACATAATCATTCTTACAAATTTCTACAATATTGTTTTCTTCAAATGCTCCAGTTGTGAAAAATAATTTCTACAGAACATCGCCAGGGAAATCTCCTTTGTTTGTTAGCAAAATCAATTAAGGGCAACAAGAGACGGAGAATTTTTTTATGGTATTCCTTCAGAATTGCTTAGCTTAAATAGGCGCGAGAACTGGTGTGTGGAACTGAGGTAAACGGATAGAGTTATACTCGGACTAGAATTAGGTTAAGTTTTGCATTTCATTTATTTCCATGGGGTTGTGTCACGCTTTGCGACCATATTAAATTTTTTCATCGTATTAGCTTCACCAAAAATTTAAATTGAAAAAAATCGAAGAAAAATCACGAAAATTTAATTGAAAAATGTTTCGGAGAGCCACTCCATCTTCAGTTCAAAAATTAAATAATAGAAGGATAATGTAAATTTTGATTACTTTTTAATCTTGCTCCCTTGATGGCGCTATTTACCGAAATATTTTTATTAATATCATTATTCATGTAACCGGCATTTCCTTTAATTCAAATTCTTGGCTGATTTGTGATCTAAACGAGCATCTAATGATCTTGATAATAGTATCATCACTTTTTTGTTCTCTGAACAAATTGATTCATGAACAAATTGCTATCATTACATGACAAAGGGAGTCAAAGGTGCGTAATTATGCAGCGTATTACCCTGCAATTGTACTCTTTCGTGACGCCTCTCACCTTTTCCAGTTGAGCAATGGACGTCAAACAAGAACAAGGAAATAATTAAGAGGCTAATAAGCAATGGACGTCAAACAAGAACAAGGAAATAATTAAGAGGCTAAGCAAGCAGCGTGAGGGCAACAGTCGCGTGCTGAGGGACTCTTATATACGCGCAATGACCGCGTCATCAAGGCCATCTTTTCCGCTTAATGGTCCTTTGTTCAGTCGCATTCCGCCCTGACAAATATCGCTCCATGTTATTTTCTACAGTGCAAAAGATTACTTGTTTACGTAAACATATTAATTCGGTTCATGAAAAATCGCATATTTATTTATTCTTAATGCTGATTGTGCCATAATCGCAGCGATTGACAATATGAAGCTCTGTAATAATGTGGCGGTGAGGAGATAAACTGAAATGAAATAAGTTTCAGGCTTTGGGTAATAAATTGCCGATTATCGATGCATTTACATTATATAATAGACAGTATATACAGAATACGGCTATAGTCAGGGAATATTTGAATTAACATGAATACGATGAGATAAATTTTTAGTTGTACACGAACTGATTTTTGGAATTTTTCTCGCCGAATTTGTACTCTTCCCGGCGTACTAATAGTATTCTCGTTGAATACAATTAATTAATTAATTAATTTATGAGAAAATTAACGTCATTAGTTTGTGTTGCTCGTTGCTGTAGAAATTGAAGTTTTTATTTCATCGAACGATGCGTAATTACGGGTATTTTAAGAAGAACCTATACATTGAAGAAAATCTGATCAAACTGAAATTTTCTCTTCCTGCCTCACCTAACCGATCAAATTATTGTCAACAGTGCGAAATCAGGACGTGTTCATCTTATTTTTCTCAAGGAAAATCCTATCAATGGAACTTGTTTTATTGTCTTAATTTCATATCCCCTAATTTCATTGAAAAATCAGTCAAATCCCCCGTTTCATCTTGCGAACTGAATTAAGGCGTTGAGTGCATCATCACGTCTGATGCACAAGCTTGATTGTTGCTTTAGGTATGGAAAATAAAGCGCTCTTGCAGATTGCATTTCAAAGCCTTCCGTTCTATGTATGAGCAAATATGAGATGCAGACATAAAGTCAGATTATCTAATCTAAATATCTGAATTATACTTTTCACTTGCTTCACTTATTCCAATGTCCTAGGTAAATGTATGCCCTTGTTAGCAAGCAAGCGAGCAGTTTTCACTTACACGAATACATTTATCTGCCTCCAGCAATCAAAGGTGTGTCGTTCATGTGTAATTTGTTGTGTTTCAAGATAATGTTTTTCTATTATAAATGTTAATATTCAGCTTGGCCTAAAGTTTTCTTCACAAGTGAAAAGCTCTATGTGAAGTTTGCAATTATTGTGACCTCTTTATTATACTTTCTAAATTACTAGAGGTTCTGTTATAAAGAAGGGACCTAATGCGCAGTTTCAACATGGACTTAAGCCCAGAAATAATGCATATGATCAGAGTTTGCAGCGTAAAACCTATTGAATTTATGAGGAAGCTGAGACCTCTTGCAAGTCCCAAGATGGTATTTCATCATCGCCGGCGCTGGAATTGAATTTGGCTGCTCGTGTTAGGCTTGACCTCACCCAAGCCTGCAGTTGAGATTAACAAAAGAAAAGCATAAAGTAAAAGTAGGATGCGTTAAAACTGCGCTATGGGACTACCCCCTCACTTTAGTATGCCTATGATACATGAGGGACTCATCTCATTACGAGTTCCCTGCCTCCTTGGCTCCTACTCATAAATTTCGTCTTTCTTATCGCGCATCACTATCTATATTCAAATGAACACCGACGTATGAAACACTAAATTATTCCTGATAAATTAATCCTACTGCTAACATGACGCTTGGTATCGGTTTCCTGTAATAACGCTGTAATGATACCATGAATTTTTACCACTGCCAACCGTTAGCTTTCCAAATGAAATTCTGTCAAAACAAACTGTATATTACATTTCTATCAATGAAGTTATAAATATTTGAATTTTAATTGATGTTATTTCACTGAGAGAGTGAATGACGAGGAAGGTTAAATTTAAATCATTTGGAATGGACGAAAAGCAAACTGTGGCCCTTATTGCACCTTGTAGTTTCGATTTGATTTTCAAATCAAGAATAATGATGCAGGAGAGATGTTGAGTTCCGAAACATGCTAGTTACACATGTTGTTTGTTGTTAATTTGACCCAACTTGTCAGATGCCGACATCTTATAGCGAAGCAGGTGTATAGGGAAGGCACCTGTCCATAGACGCTGCTGCTTCTTGTCTGCGCATGTTTATAAGGAAGGCACCTGTCCATAGACGCTGCTGCTTCTTGTCTGCGCATGTTTANTAAGAGACAGGTAGGCACCTGTCCGTAGACGCTACCGCATCCTGTCTGAGCATGTTTATAAGGGAGGCACCTGTCCATAGACGCTGCTGCTTCCTGTCTGCGCAGGTTTATAGGAGAGGCACCTGTCCATAGACGCTGCTGCTTGATGCCTGCTTCGCAAATCGCATTAGTGACGCACCTTAGCTTTGGACAACAACTGGGTGCAACTTGCATTACACTGCTCAAGTTAGGTCTGGAACTTTGATGGCTTTAGCATTGCTGTCTCTTCGGGCCATAATACCGCAGTGTAAGACCTCTGATCTCATCAAGCCTTGCCTTGGCCGCAACAGCTTCTAAACTATGGATTTTCTGCGAAATCCTCCTCCATTAGTTATTTCAATTCAATTTTTGGTTGTATAGGTGGATGTTGAATGGCTTGAAAATGCATACAATATGTAATTTTTTTAATATTGCTTTGTAACAGTACAATCGTAAAATGGCGAGTCCAGATCGATGCAAACTATAGAGCATTCCTTTAACTCTTTATCTACTGACGTTGACTCTAGTTACCAGGCTTCTGATATGAATACCATTGATGCAGATCAAATTAAATTATTTGTTGACAAAGCTTCGATCCTCTGCCGACCGACAATAACGCAAGACACCATGCTAATGAGTCAAGTAAGGTTGGTTGCTAGTGGCACTGCCAAATCTTCCATGAAGGTGAATGAAAAAACACAACTATACATATTTATAACGACCTTTTAAAATACTCAAAACTACAAAATATTCTTCCCAAGTCATTGCTTCAAAAAAATGCAAAATGAGCATTGTCAAGAAACATGAGTAAATGGGTTTAGTAAATTACTTGGTTTTTCTTGCCTATTGTGGAGTCGGTGGACGCTAGCCACCCTACAGCCCATCATGTAACGCTCACGTCTCTAACGACGTTCTCTTCTAAAGAATCATCGAGGAAAAAAAACCTGCACACGTCTCAGTGTGAAGTTCCTTGGCAGATTTATGATCACCATTGTCATTGCGAGCATCAAAAATATCATTCTGCTGAGCTTTTCCTTGAGAAAGCCAGTGCTCGATTGTCTCCTTACTCCCATTCTAAGTCTCATTTAGAACAGAAAAACTCTTTTGTTTACGGTTGCCATGACCATTTTTCTCATCAGAAATTACTCGACACAATGGACGCGCCTGCTACTGGTGATAAAAATTACACTTGCAAATTTGCCTCGGCCCTAATGATTGTCTTAGGGAACATGCCAGCCTAGATCAATGGGTGAAAATGCCCGGCAGCCTCTCCAATGTATGGATGTATTTAAAGATAACACGTTTACCACTGATACTGCCATGTTGTGTACGTTAGCTTTATCTTTTTATGTATAAAGAATTATGTGTTAAAGCAGCTGTGGGGTTGTCGGTCGAGTGCTTTTCCTTCTAAGCGGCAAGTTACCCGATTGTATTGAGACTTCCATTGCTTCCTATCACTATTCCATATTGTAGTCAAGCTGTGTTATGCAATAAAAAAGAATATTAAAGCAATTTCTCAATTCATTTTCGAGAGTCACAACAGCAATCTCAAACCGGTCTTTATAACACACTACCCCAATACTGATTCTCATCTACAGAAAATTTTCAAATTGTCTTGAAAGTCGTTCTTTCCTTTGCATTCTCGGCAATTTCTTTTTTTTTCAAGAAACATCGACCATTGGTGAAATATTGAAATAAACTTAGAGCCAGAATAATATTTGTTAATGCCATTACCCTCGCCTAATTGCACGCTCCTCTCCCATTAGCTGCGTAGCGTCGATACCAAAGCGTATTCTCAAATCTCATTTCCACATAAAAAACGCTCGCTAAAATCGCCCGTCCAAGAATCCATTTGCACAAATATTTGCGTTCAGCTAAACTCAAAGCAATGAGCAAAATCATTAATCATCAATTAGGGGCACGGTAATGTTCGTTTTTAAAAGCTTTTAGATTTTAAAACGAGAAAGCGAATGCTTTATTATTGGCTGCAGCAGCGAGACCCTTCTTAGTTGTTTGTTTAGACGAGAAAGTCTGGCTATTTATTGATAAAAATCAAGTCAAAATTCTATTTGATGCCTCAATGGAAACCAATGAATCTATCATTGTGGTGGAAATGTATAGCCTTCGAAAAAGGAGTGATCTAAGAGATGTAATTCGGGCTCATGGGAAGCTTAGGGATCTTAAATTGTTTTTATTTTACAATTGGTTTCCATTCGGTTTCAGTATTTAAATACCTACTAAAATTACTTGATTGCTTATGTAGCAAATTATAACAAGGAATTTAAAAACAAAGATGATGGCAGAGAAATTCGCCATATCTTTATAAATTAATACGTATCGGCGTCGAGCTCCATCGTCAGTTCGACAATCTTAGGTATAAACACAAACATTTTATAAATCAAATTCAAAGTCTGACATTAAAACCTTGAATTGACAAATAATTAACCTAAAATATCACAGCAAGACTGGTCTATCTGTTAAAAATCTCAAGGGGATGGGAACCGAGTGCGGAATTTAAGATAGGATTCTGTTTGAAAATATAATGGGATTCTAAAATTCGTAAATCAGAATGACCGGTAGAGTAAGCCTAAATTCTGAAGTCACTGTCGGACACCGCGTCACCGCACTACTCGGCATGAATTCGAACAGCTGAACGAGTGGGATGCGTAAGTAAATGTCCTGCAACCATACTTTCAAAACTAGCTAAGTGAACGTAAGTACTTACGCTCTATTTTCTTGCCTATGATTGGTGGATTTTGCTTGAAAGGCCGTTAATGATTGGCTGATGAACTTACGATCTCTTAACTTTTTTTGAAAGTATGGGCCCTGTTCGATAACTGCTGCCACCATGCTCAGCAACTCTAAAATAAAAGTTGCGTGTCGTCATACCGACGTACACTGATGCGCGTCGCGCTCAACTGAATTTGTAAACTAGAGACGATATCATAAAGTCAGGGAGTGTATATTTATACTGGGAGAGAGAGCTGATCTTAAAATTATTCACCAACAATCTGCGGAAATTGACATTAGGAAAGAACTTAATGAATCAATATTTGAACTCTTTAAGTATAGTTTCAGATGTTGGACCGAAGTACGGGAATATACAGTAAACTACACTTCTATTATCACATTCGGCAGCAGCCTCAGTATATTATTTAGACAATAATTTCTTAATGTGAGTAAAATCCATGTGAGACGGGAACCCATTAAGGGAGAAGGTACTGCGCAAAATTTCAAATTCGGAGTGCATGGCATGGAAGGTTGAGAAAATGCGAAACCCGAGGTGTGTTAGTGTTTGATTCCCATTCAATTTAGAATGAAATGAACAGACACTAAAGAAGCTGCGGCTTAAACCGGTAAACGTCGATTTTCAGTAAACAGATACCTTAAAATGGCCATTGGATTTTGTTATATTGCAATTGAGGACCAATTATTTGTGGATTTGAGCTCTATTAGTAAATTTGATCGACTTATCTTGAAAGTTTAGGTTGACTTAATATTAAGAGGACAATTGGCCCGCCATGTAGCTACGTGAAAACAAACGAGAATATGTGCATTGGTAGGGCCGAGAGGAATTTTCATACCCAAACCGTCAATTTGTCTAAAAAACTTGCCAGTAAATATAAAAATGAGTTTGAAATTGATAATTCGAAAAAATTCCAAACAAGCGGCAGTTAATTGAAGGGAAAGAATCTTAAAAACCTAATTTCTGCTGACAAAATAAATTAGAGCAATTGTAATGGTAGAATATGAATTACTGCAAAGCGCGAAGCTGAAAGTTGGCACCAAGATTTTCGATGTGGCTCTAAACGGTAATTTCTGTATGGTTTTCTAATTTTTTGTGTATCCATTATGAAAAACTCCATTTGGCAGTTTCTTTCTTCAGTGGAGTATCTGCATGTGATGGTTTGTCTAATGTGGCACTATATGGTATCATTTGTTGTCAATAAATTTGTTAAGAAATTGTGCAAATCTCTCTCAATTTTTTTTAGAGAGATTTATTGAGAAATTCCATTGAGAATTGTCTTCATTCTTGTCATTTAATTTTTTTACAAGTTTCTAGAATTACTAAAATGCGTCTAAGTCAGTGACTGCGACGTGACATGAGCATATAGGTTTAACCGCTCCTTTTTTTCCTGGATCGAATTGAAAATGCTTGATAATTTTTAGTGTGTATATTTCCCAGTGAATTGATTAAATTTTCATGTTATTTTTTAAACCGTTGAGTAAATCTTTATGAAAGGCCTGAAATTGCTTACAACAATTACGAAGCGTTCCCAAGGCCATATCAGACAAGCGCGCGGCTCAAACCAAGCACAGTGTGTGTCGCAATCGTTTAAAGAGCAATAAGATGCGTGCGTTCGAACATTCCTTGCTCCATATACTTGTATCTATCAGTGACTTTGTACACCAGGCGGGCCAGTAGTTAACACTCGTCCACAGCAATGGCTGCAGTATTCGCCAATAAAACTCTGCGCACCCTTAGACATTCGCAATAACATGCGTAGCGATATCAGCAATAACACTTGCAATAAGGGTAAACGTAACAGGAGCCCCAACAGCTGGCGAGCAGAACAATCTTGACACGCCATGCAAAATGACGGCCTCGCCAACAAATGCATTTGAGCTGCGTGACAAGAGGGATATCAACTCGTAAATTCCGCGAAACTTTATTTCAATTTAATATAAAGCCATCACTCATATAACAGAAGAAATAACGCCTTAATATTTTCAAATTGAATGGTTTTGAAGTAAGTGCTCTTACGGACTTTGGTAACATTATTGTGCTAGAGTGAAACGTGAAACATATTGTCGCGTCACCATGGAGTATCAAAGTTTATTTGTTTCTGAATGAAGATTCAGAATATCGAATTCCATTCCAGTGATTTTTAGTTTTATTCTAATATTGACTACAATAAAATCGTGAACAGCTTTTAGGCAAATAACTGTACTAGTCGTGCAATATCTTCGATATTCTCTAACATTGGTACATGTTAAATACATAATTTCCCTGTTTTACTGTTTTATTCCATCTCACTTTACCTTATTCCTTTCAAATTACAGTTTGGTTCCTCTTTTCGTTTGCTTCGAATACCTATGCGTGTTTCCTATAAGTGTCGTTGCCGTTCACTCTTTGTGCACTTCATTTTTGACTTGTAATTTTCCATGCGTATACTGAATAGTGTACAGGCAATGTGGTTGCTGTCATAGTTTCTTTTCACTCTGTAGGTCTTTACTCGTAATCTATACCGTTGTTAATAAATAAAAATTCATCTCGGTATGTTTGTCGACATATGCCTACTCCCTAACTAGCACTTCCAGCTCGAATTCCTTCTTAAAAATGCTCGTTTTGTCTCTCATACAAGCTAGAAATAATCGTATACACAGTACGAAGGCCAGCTGTATTTTGACGACCTTCTAAAAGTTGATCGTATAATTTGGAGAGCAGTCGAGTTGGGCTCCTGCCCAATGGCCAACCAACGCCCCATGCATTTAAATGGCACTCTTTCACATCAAGAGAATTGTTAACGGAAGTAAAAAGTGGACGCTTCCACTTCCTCTAGCGGCGAGCCTTGCATCATAGCTACTTCTATGCATCGCTCACTCGCACGGTACCGCAAATGTGCACTGGACTTACCATGTTCATAGGACTATACTACTGCTTTTTTTACATACAAGCGTGTGGTGCTTGGAAATTATACATAAAAGCAAATATTTAGTGTTGAATTTTATCAGTAATGATAATTTGTTTTAGATTGCCATTGGGTTTATTAAATTATTTCACTTCAGCTCGCTGAAAGTGAAAAAAATGTTCGTAAATTTTTATTTCGTGCGCTTTTAATAGCTGGCGATATCGTCGAAGGTTAATTTAAAAGTTCAATATTTACAACGTTAGCAGCCGTAGCAAGTAAGTTTTCTGAGCACAGGAAAGGCTGAGAAAAATTCATTTCATGAGTCTTTGTTCTTATTTCGATGGTAAAAAAAAACAGAAATTTAGTTCTCTCACAATGAATGGAAAAGAAATTGCTACCTTTCCATTGTATCAATATTGATAAATTTTAGAGGCGTCCAATTTTTCTTGAATAAAAAAATATACATATATTAACAAATATCTGACAATTTTGGAATAAGTTCTGAAGCGCCTATGTAACAAGCATATATACCAAAAATCGTCAAAATGTATTTTATGAAATATATTTTAAATAATGTTTTCTAATTAGTGAGAAATTAAAATTTTACTCCAAAAGATATTAGTGAATTCATACGTAGAACTTTTCCATTGAAACTTCGAGCTCGTGATTGCCTCAACAAATGCTCCCGAATTCAGTAACATTTAATCGCCGTTTTTTTTTTTTAGGTTGTAAGCCCGCAGAGTGAATGCAGGCGATAAATGCCTCGTAGAAAGTCTAATTCAAGCTTCATTTTAGAACACTTTTTGTGCGCGCTACCAAGGCTTGGCCGGCCCGAAAACAACACAACGCAACAATAACAAAACACCGTAACTATGCAATTGTTATCTTTTTTAAAAGTGGAGTCGGTCGTGTGGGTGCTCTAAAACTCTTCTTGGGCTCGTTTGGTAGCGCTTGCTCGCCTTATCTCTACAGAATGTCGGCTAGACTACGACGGAACAAGTTTGCTCGACCCTGACTCTTGAACAGGCCGTATGTAGCTGCTACCATACCAGCATCCTCAACAAATCCCTACCAACAGCCATGCTCTATGGACAGATTAGAGATTTCCGCGTGAAACTTTTTCACGCTAAATTGACTTTTCATAAATAAAAATATATTGAAATATGCTCCTTCTGGTAGGCATGATGTGGTAACGACAATAATTGTATCATATTAACTGTTTGCGGAAAAAATACGTTTTCTTCAGAAATGAATAATGCGTAAAAGAGTTTTTGGTGAGCTTTAGTTTATTTTCCTCCAAAACGGCATTATTGAAATTTTAGGGTCTAATTTATTTTTTAATGAAGTGTCATTTAATTAAATTTTTATCAGAAGTGCCATTTAATCAAGTGCTATTTAATTAGATTTTTATCAGAAGCTGATCTCATTTAACGGTGGTTATCTAGCGAAGCATCTTGCAAGGCTGTGGCTTTACAATCTCACCAAGACGAGCTTCTTGAGCAGGGCAATTGCGGCCACTGCCATGCATGTCTTCGCTTCTACACTTTATGGTTAACATAAACTTTCAAATTCACTCAGTTGGAGTCTTACAGAGATGACTATTTCCACAGAAGCTTTCTTTCATAAAACGTCGTTCCTGTGCGTGGTGACGTCACTGTAACATTTTGAGTTAAGTGGCACCGAAACAAATTTCCGGGATACATTGACGTAAAAATAACGTGGCGTCTTACCAATTCACTGCGACATCGCGGAAAAGTCTTTCTCTGTCGTAAAATGTTTCAGAAAAAAGAACTCAGTGACGTCACATGCCGGAACATCGATGCAAAATGATTTGATGTCGCACAAACTTCTTCGCAAAACGCCGCTAATTTTTGCGTTTTCTATTTTATGTCAAATTCCATACAGTGTGCATAACGAACATTAAGTTAGAAGCTAGTGTTTATTTTGATGATGCCGCGGGACTGCTCGCTTGTAATATACATTCAATTAGAATTAAGTTGGATTCACTTGCATAAATTTCATAATTATCGTTCACTTTCTGTAATACCTACATTCACCATAGCAATGATTCGCTAATAACTTTCCTGAGTTCTGATCTCGGGTTGTTTTTTATAGTGGAATTCTTCCTCTGGAATCAACAAATTATTCAAGTTTAGATTTTATTCGGACGTCATTCATCCTCTACCAATTTGTTTTTTGTATAAAGGGTTTCGAATATTATTCAACAATATTTAGCTGCAATAATGTGGAATCAACTTTCAGAAGACAGGTAAAATAAATGACCGATATCATTGATCTTATGTAAAATCGCTGAAATTTACATTTTTATATCCAATTATTTTTAAGCGATGAGCTTTTACATGGTGTGTTGAACCAAGGAAAAGTTTGATATTGAGAACTGAAAGATTTCTCGCGTAAGAATGAACATGCAATAAGGTCGCATATGCGGAAAGGAGCTGTTGAGTCAGCAGTTCGGCAGCAATGATAGATGGCGAGACATGTGTTGTATGACCAAGTAGAACTTCCAGGCGTATTGGGATCTGAGATCTCCGCCGAATAATACATTGACTTTACTTGTTTCCGTGACTGTACAACCTCGCAAGCTGAAATGCTAAAAGGTGTTGTTTGTCTTGTGTGAAAATTAAAATTATCACAAACCTCATGGAATTGAGTTCTGTTTGAGAGCATTTTTGGGGATATTGTAGGGATATTTGGTTTCTTATTATTAGAATGTCATGAATAAGTTTTGAAGTTCATCTGAATAAAATATTCTTTACAATAAAAGTATAAGAATGTCTTTTAAAATTCTTTTATTTCTCTAAATTAAATGCTATTGAACCGAGTTATAAAGCTATCAGAACCGCAAAAAAACTGGTAGAACCGAAATTATAATTTTTTTAGAAACATTGCACAATTATTGGCAGTCGACCCTTCGATGTCGCCAAATGCCGGCCGAAATTTCGAATAGAAAGCTTGCCATGGAGCCTAGAAACACTGCCAAGGCGTCGAGTTGAAACAAACATGAGCCCGCGATCACGTCAACGTGGATCACGTATATTCTTGATGCTGAGGGCTCTCGGTCGTTCATCTCCTTCTTCTAATTGATAATAAACGTGGCGTAGTGCTCTGAGATTGCCTATGCCGTGCTTGAGTCGTGCGATTAATCCTCTTATATGCAGTGGCAGAAGATGCAACGTGTGTAGGAAACTTGCTGCGATGCCTGAGGGGCTTGCCAGGTGGTCTTGATGGCTGGCTGCACAATACTTAATGTATACCTCAGCACTCTGTAGCCGGTAAATGATTCAATATTCTCAGTATTATCATTGTTGAACATTGGAAACGGGTTGAAAACCTATGAAAATATAAATAAAATCCAAACGACCTCAAACGGACGAAAAGTGCTCTTTAAATTCGAAGAAAAAATAATATTCGAAATATTGTTGAGAGGTTGATTCCGAGCGTCTCAAGCTGTATTTAATGACAATTTTGCTGGTCCGATCAAAAACTACCGTCTACTATCAGTCTTTGATTGGAGCGTGCAGAACCCATCATCAAGCCCAGCTCGAATACCTCCATGTTTCACTAAATTAGTACATAACTAACTTTTTTACAAAACTAGTTTTATGTTGATTTAGTGAGCGTGGATCGATCGTCTTGACACGTGGCAAAAGCAATGAACAATTGCTACCACTGTTTAAACTTTTTATTGTTACAATAGTCATAATGTACACCTATTATATAGAGCTGTATTGATATGTTGAATGCAGATCTATACAACAGAACTGTATTAAATTATCAGATTTTGTTAACAAGCACCGTTCTGTTTATAATATTTCAATTATGTAACTGAGTAGTTCGAATGTTCCAACGTCATGTAATATTAATATAATAATAATATTTTATTCCTACATTATTTAACCATGCGTTTTCATTAGAAGACAATTTACAGCTATGGTAATCAAGCTTTTATACTCAAAAATTGCGCTAGCTTCATACCGCGAGCGTGTGTCGGTTATTCCACACAGGCATATATAACCGCAGCGGTTAGTATTATGGCATGTAACAGGCCTTTGGGATTTATAATAATGTCCTTGGCTAACAATTTCAAAACTTTGCATAATTGAAATTGAGTTCTGTCCCGCGTTTACTCTTAAGCTTCTGGGTCCAGTCCGCTGTCCGCTTGATGCATGACTCCATTTGCAAGGACAAGGCGCTAGACTTTGCTGAGTAACGGCAATTCTGCTTCATCTGCATACCAAAATTGTTTAGCCGCTTTGAAAAGCTATGAAGATGATCGTGGCTTCTTGTTTATATTTTTGAGGCTTGTGGACAATGCATCTTGAGTTCATGTCGTCTTCTAGATTAAAGTTACTTCTAACGGGAAGCTAAATATTCCGCTACGGTGATACTCTGGAAAATATGCGCTGTATGGTACGCTTCCACTGATGCTACTTTTCGAAGCATCATACCAAGATCTGCGTAATTTTGCCATCCCTTTGGATTTTATTCCGATTTCCACTATCGCATCGAGCAACGCGCGGCAAATTTCCATATGAAAATAGCCGACAAAGTTTAAACGAGACTCGGGTGTATCCCATCGTAACTCTCCGGCGAAGAGGAAGTGACAATAGCGAGTCTAAAATAGTCTTCTGATTGGAATTTTACGACGGCTTTTCTGTGATAGTTTAGCAGCACGCGACGCTTGATCGAAGTGCGAGGCAATGCGAGGGCTCCGATGCCAGCGATAAACTCTGCGCTAATAAAACTTTTGTGAGGTGCAGATCGCCTGAATCTTCTTGAAACATTGAAGTGGTAACCAAGCTCGCCTCAGGTTTTATTTAGCACAAGCATCGTCTAAAATCTTCATCGCTTTAAATCAAATAATCTGGTCCTGGTTTACCGCTTGAATTTGTACATTAAGCGCTGGCGCTGCCCATAGATTCTGGTGTTTCTCTTGAAGAAGAAGATATTTCTAACATAAAGTAGCATCGAATTAATTGAAAATAGTTCAAGTTGATATAAGTGACTCAAAATTTTCAGCACTATAAAACTTAGCTTAAAATACTTTTACTAACAATCCAAATATTGTCAAGAGTTCTTAACAATATGGAACTAATCGATAAACTTTCATCATAAATTTATGTTTAAAAATTCCCGGAAAATTGTACTCACATGACATACACAATTTAGTCAAGAGCTCAAAATCGACGTTTGTCTTATATCGATGCCCTATCCTTCAAGTGAAGCCACGTAACTTCGAGATTATGTAAATATCACGGCCAGCTCCTCATAGTTCAACGAAATTGAATCAAGCTTGTAAGGAATGTGGGTCGTAAAACTTTTATGCTTGAACGCCATGTTTATATGAAGTATCGAAAAAGATTGTCCCCTGGGAATATGGATATTGAAGGCACTCTACATCTGCATCGCTCCTACCATTCCCTCTAGGACGCTTTTCATTCTCCGCAAGCTAAAAATTTTACGATTACAGGGGAGTCGGGCAGCGTCATTTCTAATATATAAATTTCTGATTTTTAAATCTGTAATATGAACTTCAAAAACATATGGTTCTCCATCCATAAATGTCGTGACCTACAATATTTTGTTCATGGTTAGTTATATAACTTTCACTCAACTTGCTCTGATAACTAAACTTCACTATTTCAAATCACATTATATAATGAAAACATTTTATGCATCAATTTCAATTCAACATCTTTTATCCGCCATGATAATTATAGTACACGGAAAAGTTCTACGTCGACTCACCACTACCATCGCAGAAGCGCATAATGAACCTACCCTCGCCAGAAGCCAATTTACAATCTTGGTCTATCTTGCCTCCATCATGCCATATTTTGCCGAGACCTTGGCGCTCACGCAAGACTTTTTCCACTGCGAGAAAGCGGAAGAAACTTGCCCGCTATCCAAGTTGGTCAGTTTTCTTTTCGTCACATGCAGACTCGCACTTCTAGAGCATGCCGCATTAGAATTTATAATTTAATCAAGTAATATGCTCTTCAGAAGCCGACCAGTCGACGGTCTAAGCCAGCGGCGAGGAGATCCAGCAGCGCTATGTACAAGCGACGGGTAGCTCCAAACTCATCCGCCATATAGGCGTCTTTTTAGCTGGCCGCACTCACACCGACAGCTCCCTTGTTCTTTTTTATATTCTCTATTCTTTTATTCTGGGCGAGTATCGTCAAATAGAAACATTGTAGGTGAGAAATAAGTTCACGCGCTCTGCCTCGACCGCTGCTGTGCTCGATCATGCCGCTCTCAGGCGCCACAAGATGTCTAAGCTTTATGTATCCTGGCGCGCGCTGCTCGAATGAAACTAATTCAATCAGCCGTTTTTGCTTCTAATTTTTCTGAAAACAACGAAACGATGTTGGAGCTTATGATTTGAGGAATTACTGCGATGCTAGGCTTCTGAAACGTATTCGAATTAGCAATTGTTTTGCTAACGATTTGGAATATATAAATATTTTCCATTTGGCAGATACTTTAATTTTCCTAAATTTGTAACTACTGCTCGGTTTTAATAACGCTCTAAGCTCATGACTCACCTTGTTCTGGCAGAATTTAGTGCTGAAATTACCAAAAATTATGAATATAATGATTGCATTGGAACACGTACAGCGATGCTCTTTTCTCACTCGCGATTTCAAAAACAATGACCAGGATTTCAGGTTATTTTAAAATAACCGAATTAAAATTGCTCATTACGCAAAGTAAATGTTTTTTTCAAATTTATTGTGCTTCGATATTGTCTTTAACTACTTTTCCGACAGAGAACAGAATTATTTTCTGAGAACAACAGAAAGCCTGTCAAGTAACCTCGAAATTACGCTACGTATAGTAAAATCTTAAATTACTAAATTAGTCCACCGGATTGGTGTCATTAGCGGATTTTGGTGCTCGTATCAGATAATTTCATTGGAACGGTTGCCTGATATTTTATCTGAATCTGCCCTATTCACTATGAAGGGAAGTGAAGGAATTGTGCTTATCAAGGTAAATATATTTTCAGATATCACATTATAGAAACCTTGCAATTTCAGAGCTGCATGTAGATCTGCTAGTGAATGCTCGTCGCATACTCGACGATGCACTTCGTGTATAAGTAAACACGATGCAGAATTAATCAAACTTATACTGTTACATTTTTTTCAAATTTAAGACGCTTAAAGCCTCACTAACAATCTTCATCCCCACCTCGACTTCAGAATTTCTGTGCACTTCGGGAGCTCAGTTACAAAGTTCCAACACATTTCATGTTGACCGAGAAGAGTAATAACTATACAACATGGCATTATGAAATGAATATAACCGTGATGTTGCTGGTAGTCATTTGATTAGACTGGCTATAATGAAAATTATATCTTTTGCATTTTTGCGTGCAGTATATGCTGAATGTCATCCTAACGTTAGAAGATGATACTTGATGAGGGAAATTACACATCTTGCTGCATGTGTCTATAGAGTAATTCTTTGTTTCATTGGAGCCATTGAATGTGTATATTATTCTAGGCTCAAAGCACTTGAAATAATGTATTTCATTTTTCATTTATTTACGTTATATTATATCGGTGCTTTCAATATTTATCAATCCTGTCAATTTCATTCCAACACTTGCCTAAAACCAGCCAGCTCTGCCCTGCAACATATTGAACAACATTTTCACTTATATGTTTTGTTTCTCACGATGCATAACAACCTTTAAGCTATTGATTTTCCTATAATTTTTGGCGGAAGAAAATATTTGTCAACATTGACGTGTTGCGGGAAGGAATTCTGTCATGGCTATTCGCAATTTCTGCCATGGCTGTTCGCAATTTCTGTCATGGCTGTTCGCAATTTCTGTCATGGCTGTTCGCAAATTCTGTCAAGGCTGTTCGCAATTTCTGTCATGGCAGTTCGCAATTTCTGTCATGACTGTTCGCAATTTCTCTCATGGCAGTTCGCAATTTCTGTCATGTCTGTTCGCAATTTCTGTCATGGCTGTTGGCAATTTCTGTCATGGCTGTTCGTAATTTCTGTCATGGCTGTTCGCAATTTCTGTCATGGCTGTTCGCAATTTCCGTCATGGCTTTTCGCAATTTCTGTCATGCTGTTTGCAAACGCTTGGCAAGCTAGGCTACCGCCTCTAGTAATGAGAATAATATTGTTACTACAGCATTAATGTATCCAGTAATGCTTGAATCTCTATCAATTTTACAGTATTAAAATTATTGCCAGTTCCTAATTATAGCTAGTATACAGTATTAATAATAATATTGGTATCGTTTTCATAGTGTCCATGTACTAAGTAATACTGTGATTTCTAGCTATACTAAGGTATATATATTGAAATAGAAACTATAGTATTTATGTATCTAGTAATACTGTAACCTCTAGCTAGACTACTATATTATTATTGATATTCTGAATACAGTATTAATTTATCCAGAAATACTGTTATACTATCTCCAGCTAGAATATCGTATTAATGCATGTTTTTCATGCTTGATGAAACCAATTTTTTAAGCTCTAGAGACCGGATTTATATATTTAATGTGGAAGCTCGTGAAACTCAACTGGTGGAACGAAGTGATTTTGATGCTGTACGGAATGATCAACATAGAAAGTGAGTACCTGAGGTGCAGTGGATGGAGACAGAGCTGGAGGTCCATAGAGAAAGGTTTTTACCGGCAACCTTGCTGCACTAATGGTCAAGTTTCCGTTTATTTCCCAGTGCACCATGAAGAAATCTTTTCTAATGCCATTTTTAGCTCTGATGTCAGAATGCACCGTGGAAATCTGAAGTACTGCAGCAATTCGAACAAAATTGTTGAAAAACTTACTATATTCGTGTTGCACGGAACAGTTTCCTGCGAATGGCATCTCCACCGATGCTGAAAGCGTCTTGGAATGTGGTTGTCTCTTGAGGAAAAGCAGCTTCTCCCACCAGCGCAAGGCTGTACAACTTACCCTCGTATTTATTCTGAGCGAAGCTGAATATGAACACTGAATATAATGTACGATAAAATATTTTTAACGTATTCCAATTTGCTTGAATGGCAATTTATGTTCAGCAGAAATATTTTCAACACCATCTATAATTTTTTACGATCTTATTTATTACGAATGTCAAAGGAAATTATAAAAAATGTATTATAAAGTTCTAGTGCGTGTAATCGCGCTTATACAAATGTTGACCGAGGAGCACAGTTTTAGAGAAAAATGTAGGCTTGTATTACTCAGAATGTCATTTTGAGCTTCTAATTCAATATTTATTTAATAAATGTGTTATTTTATTCCTGTACCTAATTTTTCTGAATAATGTACTGTTCTTTGATTTTTGCCCTATTCGGCCGCTCTGTAAAAGCATTAAATAACAAAAAATTTTCTCCTAGTGAGTAACTAATTAAATCAATTTTGCATTACATAAAATAAGCCAACGATTTAATATGTGAATTTTTTACTTACCCTGTACGAAGATGAAAGTTTATGATAAAATTACACGTTTTTTTGCTATTCACCTTGAGTTTGAGATATAATACGGTGAAATTACCTTGGGCTTCCTCTTCTAACTTGATGGAGCAATAAGCGGCTGTAATCAGAACAAATTAGGCTTCACCTTAATGATTCATAATCAGCTACGCGGATCACATTAACTTGTCTAATTTGGTGGCCTCGAACCTGCACCAACTTGGCTGGTCTGTGATTTGCGAGATACCGTCATGACGGCTCCAAATTTGAGCTGAATTTGTGCATTTGTACAATTCTGCCTGATATTTTAGCCCCTATATGAGCTGCAACTTAAACTTAATTCAAATTTTTGCTTAAGCGAATTAATTTTCGTTTATTTATCCAGTATTTTTTTGCTGAATTGTAACTTCAGCCTTATAACTTATATTGTTGCAGCCATCATGAAAGTAACTTGAAATTTTCTGAACGTAATTATTTCCATTGTTGCATGTTAATGTCGCTTGATTATAATTGCAAGCGAATCGTAAAATAAGTTTTGTTTAATATTTTTTCTCTTGAATTTGTCTTGCATTCGGAATCAATACAAACTCCTTTAAGATTATCTACCCCCAAGTGCAGAGTTTCTAACCAAGTAACGGATGCTATCTGTACTTTTTTTCTACTTAAGTTCTGCTGTCATTTTCGAAATCAGTTGATTTCTTTTAATATTTACAATTTCAAATATTGTTACTGGACAAAATTGTATACTTGAACGGCCACACATGACAGTCCTCAATCTTCAGTCGCAAAAGATCATAGGTGAACAAGAGCTACTCAGCTCTCATCAAGACACAGCTCTCAGTCATGCCTTCGCTCATCATAAGATCATAGGTGAATAAGAGCTACTTATCTCTCAACACATCACAGCTCTCTGCCATTCCTTCGTTCATCGTAAGATCATAGGTGAATAAGAGCTACTTATCTCTCAACACATCACAGCTCTCTGCCATTCCTTCGTTCATCATATGATCGTTGGTGAACATGAGCTTCTCAGCTCTCATCACGACACAGCTCTCAGTCATGCCTTCGCTCATCATAAGATCATAGGTGAATAAGAGCTACTCAGCTTCGAAATGTCTAAGGTCATCAGAGCATCACAGATATTCTAAAAGGAAGCTTAAATCCCCACGCATTTAGCGGTTGCATCTATTCAAAAATGTCTGCTTTTCAATTAGCATGTGCGAGCAAGATCCAGTAAAAAATCTATCCAAAGGGGAGCAAGAATTTTGATTGCCTCGATACACAGTGATTTTTGAGCATGCGTTATCAGCAGAAATACAATATTTTACTCCCAGCGAGTTCACCTCAGGCGTCGAGATTATGAACCTCTGCCTCGCACGCTTGTTGCGAACCCTCGAGGCAGTTCTTTCCGCAAGTCTACCCGTCAATATATTGCTGTAATGCCTTCTCTTTTGTGCAACACTTGAGTGGTTCACTTCATTAAATATTACTCTCAAGTAGTCAGTTTACTCTGGGAAATAAGTTTGAGATTTTGTAACGATATTTCATGCATGCGTTAGTAATAACAAGCGATGTTTTCATAATGAAAGTAGAAGTTTCTGGAGATTGGAATTAGGGAGGAAAATGCGTTGGTTTCTTCCGACAGTAATCAGAATGCCACGAATTATGCAATTTATAATCCGAAACTTACGGTAATCTCGAGAGCCTGAAGACATTGTTCCTAAGAAAATTCATTTGGACAAAAGTTAATATGAATTTAAAGTCTAATTTAATCTTTGCATCGACTAGTATTATTAAAATATGAATCTCTTTTAACAGAGTAACAATCACTATTAAAATATATTTTCGATTACGCTTGACCACAATATACCGTGAATCTTCAATGATGACATGCACCGTAGATGCGGCATAATGACGATTGATTCGAGATAACATTTATCCTCAAGCCTAATAATTTTGCATTACATAAAGTTTACTCCGTTTTGGGAAATTTTCTTATGTCTTATATTGATAAAAATATAACTCAACACTCACTGCAGTGAGTGACAACGCATTTCCTTGTCGACGAAAACGTTAAGTCACGGACAGACGGACATGACGAGCACAAAAACGCTATTTTTCCATAAAAGTGAAAATGCGCTAAAAAATCTTTAGATTTGCTGTGACTTTCTAATTGAAGTTTAATGTCGATTTTTGTCATTGCAGGAAATGAAGATCAACTGGGCTACCTCTCCCGGAACGCAAGGCAAAGTCGATACCAGCAGTAAGTATTACACATCGTTTTATGAATATTTTTATTATAAATGACTTGCTATTATTTTATTTGGTATCATGAATATTCTAAAAACGACGACGTGACTCAGCTTTCTCACCTATTGGAATTTTGAGTACCAAAATTTGCTGGTTTTTAATTCATTCCTACTTAATTTTTCAACTCTCACGTCTAAATTTTTCCGAATTCAATCTAAAAACAGGTTGCACGTAAATATTCCCACTTTAATTTGTTTGCAAGTTTTATTTTGTAATTTTGACTCCACGCATTAAACCACGACCTACTTTTAATTTACTATTGAAGCCAAATTTAGAAATTTATAACAGCGTTACCATGGACGGAAACGTGCCTACGATCAAATCCATTCAACAAATCGGCTTTTAGTTGATTTGTTTATTGTTTTTTATTATCAAATTTCGCGAAGCTGGTCCTGTATCTCCAGTAAATTCATTTTAATATTTGGGTAGTGAATGCCTTAATCATTTGACAAAAAGTGAAACTCTTATGAAGACTCGTATTAACTTGAATACTCGCATTAGGTTTTAATTAATTAATTATTAATTATTATTCCACTAAATTTTATTATTAATTCACTAAATTAGGTTTTAGTGAATTAATGAATTATTTATAATACAGTTCCACGCCATCCATCAAACCGCACTTCATTATTTTCTTGCTTGATTTTTTTTATTAATTTTAGAAAATTCTGTCAGTGCTTGAAGCATGTTTTCTTGCCACACAAAAATTATTAATAAGTTTTTAAAATATTTTTAAATTTTTAATTAGATGATGAATTTCAAAATTTGTATGTTATGAAAGAGAAATTAAATTTCACTTTGATTTATTAAAATCGAAATGCATAACATATATTTCGGAAAAATATTACAAGTTTTAAATAGGCCCATCTGACTAGCTGAACATTATTTCAGACATTGAACCATTAAGCGCCATGTGTTAATACTGGACATGAAAATGTCTCATTAGCTACGAATAAATTATAGATTTATTGCTTCATGTCAACACTGATCTATCTCAGGCTTTAAAAAGCTCTTAAGCAAGTTTTATTCACATCCAAGTCATGATTGACTCAATGCAATGTAAGTTGCAACGCCATGAAGACAAATTATCATGTAAAATTCATTAGAGAACCATCAGTGTACATGGATTTCTGACGAAGATTCATCAGTGAGCTCTCAATAATGTTTTCACTCGGTGCTGAGATCGAACACAGCATGCATCACATACCTCATTCTAGACAAATCATACTTGCTCTTCACATGCCATGCTCTTTTGATAAATATTGAATGTAAGTACTTCGTCCGTGCGAACTAATTCGCTATGCATAAAGATTCTTGCGTGAAAGGCTCGCAAAGCAGGATGATGTCGACCACGAGAGTGCGGACGCTGCCGAAGCTACGTTGTACAGCCTTTGGCAGCTCTTCAGTGTAAGCTCCTTACATTGCGTTCAGACCTCAAGGGAGGAGAGTCTTACTTAAGTCTAGCAATGCTTCATGACTTTTATCAAATTATGTGAGCAGTTCTCAAACGCTAATTTATATCTAATAATGCAAGTTCCTTTTCATCACATTCGAGAAAGTGCGCTTTCACATTCATTATAATCAAGCTATAAAAGTATCGTGCTATTTCAAAATGGCCATTGATATTGTATTTTTCATTTTATTTATTTATTTATTACATGTAGTTGAGATGATTAATACCGTTATATGATTAATATATTATTTTGAAGTTCAAAGGCCAGGCTTTGAAGATTATCTCAACGCCAGTATCATCAAGCTTTCTTATAAATAATACCCATATTCA
Source organism: Hyalella azteca (assembly GCF_000764305.2). NCBI lineage: Eukaryota > Metazoa > Arthropoda > Malacostraca > Amphipoda > Hyalellidae > Hyalella > Hyalella azteca. The sequence continues at coordinate 232,886 of NW_025942128.1, read as the reverse complement.
GACAACTTTATTATACCCATTTCATATCAATCCTTGGAGCTTTATACTCGTATTTCAGCAAGGAATTCAAAGCTTTTATCGCTTTGCTATCAATTAAGTCACTGAATGAAGCACATTTTTACAGTCCCTGTCAAATATATTATTAACTGATGGATAGCTGCTCCTTTAAATGTTCGACGATTTAATCACCAAAAAATTTCATCTAACTGAAAAATTTCCTTTTTAAGTTGGAATTATTTTACCAGACCACATTTTATCTTACTCAGATGTGACCGCAATGAAAAAATCTAAGTTTGATGCTGTAAGTAATTTATAGAATTCTTAGTATTGAGATAGCAATTTGCGATTGCTGAATCCTTAATAAATTTTCACTACGCTTCAATTGAATAATATTATCAATCTTTACCTCCAAATGGAGGAAAAAACATGTTATTATGTAACACAATATTATCATGTTACTGGAATTGTTTTCCAAGACATGACTACAGCCGCGACATAAAATGATCCAAAATAATGGCGTGTCAGACAAGTCACTGATACTCTTCTAATTTTCTACTAGAAATCGTATGCGTGGCACGGGGTGATTTTAAGTATAGTGCAATAGACAAGTGATAGGAGATTGGCTGTCATGAAAATTAAGCCTCAATTGCGAACCAGAGTGCGAGGGTGGGGTTAATTTAAACCATCGATTCAAGTGGCCAAATTTGATCAATTAATTGCACGCTTGTAAGGGTTAAACCATAGCTATATGAGTATTCAAGCATGTGGTCCTAAGTATTACAAGAAAAAATTAGTTTGTGTGTTAGTTGAAATTTAAAAACGCTCGAAAATATGTTTTCGTGAATACTAAGAAGTGATAAGATCGGTTGATCATGAACTAGGAAGTCAGTAATATGGTTCGTTTGATCTTTTAAAACCGTCAGCTAATCAGACACTTATCTTGAACCTTCGCGTGATTGAAGATCATATGAGAGTAATAAGAAAACGATTGGATAAAGATATTTTCTATTATACTCTTTGCCTACCGGTGGCGTCTGTTTAAGTACTGTAATGTATTTAGTTCATATCATCTATTTGTGATACCTCTCTAGTCCTTATCTTTGAAGAGAGCTCCGAAGATTTGCTAGAAGATGGTGATTTAAAATCAATGATGTTTATTTAATTATTTTAACGTTCTATCACTTAATCGGAACTAAATATCACTAATATCGTGAATACTATGAAATTGACTTTGATTGCTAATGAAGGTATATATAAGTGGAGTAAGGGATCGGGACTTGACAGTAGATCGCATGCGAAGAAGCGACTATATAAATGTCTATCAAAGCTTTCTGCTCCACATCGATCCTTGCTCTCCCATCACACTCTCTCAGGTGCAATTTCCTTCCAACTCGATATCAAAGAGCATTAGTAACGTCCACTAATTGTTGCTCTGACAAAGCCATGCATACGATATCGACAGACCGACTCCAAACTGCAACAAACGCGAGGACTTCTTTTTTCAGCGCTGCAGTGATCGACATCTTTCTCTGTTTACACTCCGCTGAGAGCCATTATTATGCGTGTATGTCACTACCAAGTCACAAATAAATGAAATGATTGAACGTTTCTACTTCAAAAGCAGCGTTTGCAGAGAAACTAATCAGCTCATCGTGAAAGTAAATCAGCGCTGGCGATACGTTGAGTGGATTCAATGACTTGTTAGAAAGCAAGCAGTCTAATGTCTAATAATAATAATAATAATAATAATAATAATAATAATAATAAAATAAAAATCAGAATAATAGCAATAATAATAATAATAATAATGCAGCAGCTTATAATTTTTGTATTGTTCGTATCCAAGCTTCGCAGAAAGCGAAGTTCTAAATCGTAATTTCGGAGTTTGCGAATGTGTTTTTAACTAAAGCGATGATTATACGCAAGTTGACACGAGCCAAAATGTATAGCTATCGATAAGATAATGTTGTATTTCTAAAATTATCTTGGAATAAGAATACCGTCGGCATTTTCAACTGAATCTTTCTTAAAATATGAAGTAAAGGATGCCGTTCATATCTCGTAGGAAATATTATTTATACAAAGGGAGCATACATCAAGTATTAATCATTCAGAAGAATCATCAGGCAAGTATTGCGCATTCAAAAAATTATCCAGCAAGTATTCCTCATCCAAAAGAATTATCTGGTAAGTATATTTAATTCCTTTCAGTTAGCATTGCTCATCCAATTCGTCTTATATCACGTTATACACATACAAGAGGAACCTTCACCTTCCTACGTCATTATTTATCTTGAAGGATCTTCAGGCATGTATTACTCATCCCAAAGAACTTTCAGGCAACTATTACTCGTTTTAAAAGTTTTTTTTTCGGGAAAGTATGATCATATTAAAGGACTTTCAGGCCAGTATTGACCTATTTAAATGATCATTAGGCAATTCTTACATTTTAAAGAAATCTTCAAGCAATTATCACCTCTTTATCGTAAATAATTATCAACTATTACTTTTTTAGAAGGATATTCCGGCAAATATTACATTTTTAGGCATGCAACTATTACTCTTTATGAAGAAACTTTATGCAAATATTACCCTTTTTAACAAAAAATCCAGACATTTATTACTCATTTTAAAAGATATTAATGAAATTATTACTCATTTTAAAATATCTTCAGACAAGTATTATTTTTTCTAAGGATCTTCTCGCCTGTGTTACCCTTTATGAAGGATCTACAAGTATATGTACAAAAGTAGGTTAAGCGGACCTCGCAGGTGGAGAATGAGAGATGATGAGCGTAAGTTTGAGATTGAAGTCTCGGGAAGAGTCGACTTGGCGCTATTGTGATGCCGTCCTCCACCTTTGCCAGCGTTCCAGCAAGTAAACGTATGAATAAAATTTGAAGGCAATGTGCATTAGAGGCCTCGCGAGCTCCGACCCTGGATACGGCGAGCAATCGTCCAACTCTAAGGCTTAGGGTAAATTTTGTGGCCTCTCCAATTTCCTACCCCATTTTCGAAAAACAATATGGCAATCTTCGCTTACAATGTAGCCAAATTTTATGGTTTAGTTCACAAAGTTATTCGATCAACTTTTTTATTTGTTATTTGGGGGTTTGGAGAAGTAAACCGAATGGGACTCGCAAATCTTATTGGCTTCGACTATTTTAACGCATTCCTGCCACTTTCAAATTTCCGGATGGAACTTCTATAACAACATTTTATTTCTCGGCAAAACCACATTTAACTCAAAAGCCCGACTCCTTTTTATCTAATGGCTAACTTTTCGTTGAAATCACATTGGTCCTTAACGCCATCCTGAGCAAATGTAGACTCTAGATCAAGGTGCGACTCTGAGCTCCTTGTCTGATAAGGCGAAACTTCGTTGTGCTTTAAATTGCAGAATACTATTGCTTCAATTCGTTTAGTTATGCGTCGAACTTTACAGCACCAATTTTAAATGGCCGCCTTGCTTACTCTGACATCAGGATCACTCGGAAGTTTTAGATGGCATGCAATTCAATAAATTAGTCGTGAACTCTTCCGTAAATCTAATTTTCACATCAGCGTTACTAATGATATATTCAATTGTGTATTTTGTTATTCGTGTTTACAGCTGAAATGTATGGGGGAATTAGTTGAGCAGTCAGTAAAACGTTCATAATACAAGTTAACAGAATAAACCGATCTAATTATATTTTTTTATCAATAAGCTTAATAGGAGTGAAATGTTTACTCGACACCTTAATGCTTTAAATTTAGATTGATGTTACGTAGCACACTCTTAAATAATTCTCCACTCTGATAAAATATTTCATTTTCATGCACAATGGTTTGGCTCAAATCTACCCTTAAGTTCTTCTGTCTTAATGGACATTTTTCACAAGGACTTCGGGATCCTTTTTTTATAGACGATAATTAATCTATCTTCATCTTCCTTACAGTGTAAATAATCGCTAGTGTTATTTTAACACAAAATATTGAAGTTGTTCCCAACTCTGAATATATCAGTTGCTCTTTTGGTTCATCACTTTCAGTATTTCTTCGTTATCAGGTCCGATTGTTCCTAATATTTTTCACCCCCACTCCGATTATTAGTCGCAATACAATTTTTATTATTCTACACTGATATTTTTCAATCTTCTGACGGCAGTACGTAAGTTTTTGTATGAATGAACTTGTTTTAAAATACAGGTATGCGAATAATTTTTTTACTTCGAACAATCTAACTAATCCATAATAGTTTTTTTTTTGAAGGAAAATAAGTACTATTTCTTCATTAGATTTACGTTGCTTTGAGACAATGAACTTTATTATCTCGGAGGCGATTGTGATTTCGCGTGAATGTCTTCGAAGGTGTAGCCCAGTGTTGCTTCTTCCGTGGCAGTAATGGCGGGAGGCGGCCTAGGTAATTCGTGGAGCAAGCGAGATGTGTGTGGCAGGTAAGCATTTGCTCCTCTTGATGTAGCATTAGAGCAAAATTTCCCCATGGTATCGTATTTCGACTCGTAGTAGCTTCCTAATAACGCTATAATGTGGCTTGGCGCAGTCATACTGCTGAGCATATTTTCGTGTAAGTGGGACTCCATGTAAATACGGACGCCGGCTGCTCCCATTACCGAGACGCTGAGGCATCGTTGCGCGCATGAAAATGAATAACACGCTTCAGTCGAGTTAATGATTTATCTTTCAACTGAGAACTAAAGCCTATCAAACGGAATACTGAAAGCAGTTTTCCAAAACTCATCGTCACAAATTTGGCCTTGAAAACTTGGAGATCTGGATGAATTCTCCACTCGAGATTGTTTTTGTATGCGTTGCTCATAAACGTAGTCGCAATATATCGTGTAACCTTGATGAATCGAAAAATGCAATACATGGAAAAACGTTAATGAACAATGACGAAAGTGATTATTTGAATGCTGTGCTCACACCGGTGTATTTTTGTACACAAATTCAATTACTAACAATTAGTTCAATGTCAATAAATTGTCGCTACCTTCAATCTTCTTTTTTTTCTTACGGGGGTCAAATAATTTTTCTATTTATTGTTTCATTGCTGTTACGAATCTCATAAATAACTGTACTAATATTAGTTTAATTGTTCTTACGGATGCCGCAAATAATTGTTATATTTTTAATTTTATTGGTGATGCGTATTTCACAAATAATTCTACAATTATTCCCACCCTACTCGTCGTTATGTTATTTTTTTCTAATTATTAATGTTTCATTAATAATAACCTACATAACCTACGAATATCTTTCATGAACTCTATATCCCTGTGCTTCCCACTCTGATGCTCGGTCATCCATGTGAATATCGTATCGATATCAATACTATTCGAGACGTTCCCTCAAGAGATACCTGGTATCACACATGTATCATCATAGCTTGAAGCTTGATACGATGCCTGTGTTCATTTTCATTTTTATACACATAACAGCAATTCCCAAAAAACTTGGATGCGTCTTGAGCTGAAAACTTTGAGTCATTTTTTTCTCAAATTTATTGTACAATAATAATCTATTTGCGCAATTTTCTATTAATTAATTTCGGTTTAAGACACAAAGCCTGATATATTATGCTATAATTAATCACCTAAACTAATAGTAATTAAACACAGCCTTCTCTCCTGAAGACTTGGAGCCTGTATATAAGAGAAAGATAATTACTTTTTACTCTTATTTGTAACGATTTTATTTTTTATAATTTTATTATTTTAAAATTTTCGATCATGTTGGAATTAAAATTAAGATAACAATCATTTTTCAATAATTTTTTCGTAGAAATATATTCGAGGACCACGAAGAATGTCACCCATTCTTCCATGCTAACAAATTCTTCATACTTACCATAAATACCAATTCTTCTTCATACATACCACTGCTTTCAGGACTGCAGTTAGAAAAAACAGCTTTCCTCTCTGTGTACGAGAGAAATACACAAGAGAAAATATGTCGTCCTATAACTGGATTGTTGATTACGTCACAAATTACTCTTACTGTTCCAGATAAGGCTCGGCTTCATCGAATAGTTTCTCAGGCTTTAGCGATGATAACTTCTGATTTTATTGTGGTATTTTTCCTCTGATAATTTATTATTTAATCGTGTTGAGTTAGGCGCAGTCTCCAGAGGAAGCTTCAGCATAATAGAAGCATGTAAAAATGTGAGCCATCGCTCATGGGCACACGCTGGAGCTGCATACACAGCGTGGTATTACTACGCGCCTCCCAGCCACCGCAGCACCGCAATATCACTGGCAAGCTTCCGCGCAATTAGCTAGAGCGAGAGCAGAGCGCTCCGTTGCCGCCACTTAGTATGCCACCACTGTTTATATATACAACTGCTTTTTATGGCTCTAACTGGAAACATTCACAAGAGCCAGCCCAACGAACACAGCCTTTGTACAACACTTTAGATATTGCGCTTCTTTTGAGCCCTTGCAGGAATGCAATGAGAAATCTTAACAAGGTGATTTATTCAAATTTTGCGGAATTCTCCTTTGCGCTGTAACTCATTTTTATTAATTCTACGGGCATGCAGTATGCAGGAGCCGACAACAACACCTATGAGAGTGGAAGCACGGAATTTTTTTCCTGGTCTAAATTCGTGATCGGCGCTTGCAATTCTTCAATTGCAACGAACAAATTTTACATTTTTTTCTGGCCGACAATTCATGTGTGACCGTGAGGTTGATTGCCAAAAGTTATCTTCGAGGACTTTCATCTTTGTACTGATTAATAAGTTCCCTTTTTTGGGAGTTTTGCGACTAAACAGTTTTTACATGTTCCGCATTTCATGTTAACAAATAATGTATCAATTTTTTAACATTTGGTTGATTGCGGCATCGGATAATAGTAGTCTTTCTAGAATTTCTTCAAACACGGCAGATATTATTGTAATATGTTGGCTCATATATTTTATATCAGGAATAAAAAATATATTAAAAATATATTTAGAATATTATTATATTTAGAATTACAATAAAAACATATATTATATTTTATTATTTTTGAATACAAAATATTACAATTTTGTGTACAGTATTGATATTGAAAAAATATTTAAGTATCATACCTTTAAATAAAATTAGTTTATTAATGAACAAATTAAGTAAAAAACGTTAATCCATAAAAGATGTTGACTTTCAGCAGGACTGTCACTGATAAAAATTTGTCACACTGACTTACTCATGCAGACAATCCTCATCCAAGTGACTGGGCTGTGAAAGACGCTCGACAATTGGAAAGCCAAACCAACAACATAAAAACCGGCCTGGAGATTCCCGCGCGTCAGCTCTGCATAGATATTATAGCCTAAAGACGTAACTTGCAATTCGTAAAGTTTGCCGAGAGCGCATTTTATTCTGAAGGGCTTTAGACGCAAGAATACGAAATGACCTGGCATTATCAATCTTGTCTTACAAAACTAGAGTGATGTCGAAGTTGTTTCTGCCCTGAATACCATTATAGAATTAGAAGCGATACGACCAAGCAAAAAGGCGACGTGCTCTGACGGCTACGGAATATTTATTACAGTCTATGCAAAGTACTGTTCAGGCGTTAACAAATGCATGCTTATGGCCGCTTAGCTATTATCTTAAGAAAATTAAAAACAAGCTTGTTTTCTTTTCAAATTTGTTAATCATCCAGAAAAGTTATTGTTCAATGCCGTTGTTTTCAGACTGAGTTTTGATATTTTAATTCATTAAATGTAAAATTACTGCGATAACATTAGGCTTTTTGAAATATTTTCTTAATATAATTAAGAAAGACATGTTGAAACTCAAGTAGAATAACGCACTAAATATGTTTATTTATACGTCATAAAAAGTCGAATTTGGGATAACATTAGGCTTTTTGAAATATTTTCTCAATATAATTAGGGAAGGCACGATGAAACTCAAGTAGAATAACGCACTAAATATTTTTATTTATTTATACGCCATGAATAGTCGAATTTGGGATAACATTAGGCTTTTTGAAATATTTTCTCAATATAATTAGGGAAGGAACGATGAAACTCAAGTAGAATATCGCACTAAATATTTTTATTTATTTATTTAGACGCCATGAAGAGTCGAATTTTCATTTCTCAAAGTACCAAAACTGACCTAAAATTTACAGTTCCAAAGCAGTCAAGGAAGAGGACCACGCCCAGTCAGCTCGACTGCATCAGACTGGAAAAAATATTTATTACTTACAGTTGAAGGCCAGACACTACACTTCAACACGTTTAAAAAATTCAACTTGTCTCATAATGGTATCACTTACTAGTATAGTGTACGTACGTGTAAAATTTGTACGTGATTTGTTTGGTGCAAATGTACATATTAACCTCCTGGAAAAATAGGTCACAGTTAGTCGCTATATACAGTCGAGTCTTGCAAAATATGGTGATAAGCAAACACACTACGCGAACAACTTTTGTTGTCTACGCACTGGTTTATCTAACTTTAGTATCTTGTAATTTGAAAGGAACACAAGTGAAACTTCGGCCGTAGCATCTAGAAAATATTTGAAATTTAGGAATACAAGGTGAAAATCCCGTTATCTACCTAGCCGTAGAATGTCCGAAGTTACAATATAATGAAAGCTCGAAATCCGTTGTCTACGTACGTAATTGGAGTATTAGTTTGGATTACAAGCGCTCAAGTGGAACATGCGTTATATAGAACAGAATAGAAGTGTCGGCATTGAAGAAAATGGGCCCATGGCCTGAGTTTTGTATGATTTTTTTTCTTATTTATAGAAATACTTAGAGCTGAAGATACTAAAAAGTTTGTAGGGAAAGAAGGAACCTATAGTGTGCGGGGTTACATCAAGCACAGACCAGCACATCGCTCACTATGGGCAATCTCTCGAATGGCAGCGCAAAGACGGCCAGCTTGATATACAACCTTAGCGCTGGTCGCCCTACCAACGAATTTACTCGCTGCCTTCCTTGTGTTGCTGTTCATGCACGTCTTCACTCGCTGCCTTCCTTGTGTTGCTGTTCATGCACGTCTTCACTCGCTGCCTTCCTTGTGTTAATTTTCATGTGCGACGATCGTTACTGGTCGTGTACCGAGGCACTTTAGTATTCTCGTTTTCCTAGTTCTGCCGCATGAACGAATTGAAACTAATTGACTAATTGTACTAAGATGGTTAAATGCATTGAATGTTGAACTAAAGCGGCTAATTTTCACAGCATTTTATTCAAAGAAAGTAAAATAAGTTCTGTTAGATTGTATCTTATTTCGCACCACACTAACCTGATTTTTTCCTGTTATTCTTGCTAAAGGTTTTTGTGTTACCAGCAAACGTTGTCATGTACATTTTCGTCGTAATCTGCCGTGTGTTTTTGTTATAACTTTTACTAACGCTGGTATATGATGTCAACGCTCCAATCGCCGTTTCATTGATGTCACAAAAATAAAACGAATGTACATTGGACTTCTTCTACTCGTAATGGCAACACACTCACGATGGTGCAGCATCGGTCAGCGAAAACTTTCCGAGAAAATGTGTACTTGTTTTATGACACATAGTGCGCCCTTAATAGTGGCTATAGATTTGATACCACCAATAAATAAACTATGTTTAAAATTCTATTTTATTCTCAATAGTTCAGTGCATGTGCTGCTTTTTCGAGGTGTTATGGAAAACTTTCATTATCATTTTTATTCTCAATGAAGAATTATATGTGAGGTCATCACCTATTAATTATTGATTTATTGGCATCATCTAGCTCGTTACCAATTATCTAGTAGGACACAATTATTACAAATGAATAACATGTTTAAGTAGACAACTTGATTGTTTCCCAAATTTCTGAAAATATAATCGTGCATGTACATGCAGAGAGACTGTTGGACATTGATGACATATTCAAGAGTGGAAGTGTCGGTTATCAAGAGACTGCAAGGCAAGTTAACATGGCCTTTTACCTTCTATTATAGCAGTTTATGGGATTAGTAGCCTGTTGAACCGGTATGTGAATCTATCGAGGCAGGTTAAATTATCGGATCAGATAAAGTTAACGTGAGTATAAAGTTGACTAGTCGTCACAGGTTTTAACCCAGTGCTGCTCAGTAGGTTGTGGTTGATATCAAGTAAAGTCAGTGTGGCTGTTAAAATAACACGTCAATAATTATAAGAGGCGTGGCTAGTAAACCCGGTTAATTGGTAAAACCTGGGTACGTGTATGGCTGGTAAATCGTGTTAAAATGATAGCTTTGCAAGGCTGATAGATCAACGTTAATAAAGAATCAACCCTGCATGACTGGTAAATCTGAGCCAGTAGGTTAATTAGGAAGGATAAACCAGGTGAAAAGGATAACCTCTCGTCGCAAGGTAACCCTGCAGATTCATACAGCAGTTCAGCCAGGTGCTGCTGACTTATGAACTTTATAGCGCATTTTCTCATTTATGGAAAAAAGCACTATTGTGCTCATGTCCGTCCGTCCGTCCGTCTGTCCGTGACTCCCCCGTTTTCGTCGACTGGAAAATGCGCTCTCTGTCTCTCATTGCAGTGAGTACTGAATTATATTTTTTATAAGTAGCGTATCTAAGCAAATGCATTGGAGGAGGTAGCATACCGCTCGTAATAAAAATCACTTATGAGAGCAGAGAATTGGTGGTGTTCGTGGTTAGTTCAGACTGATATGTGGTCACGAAACTTAACACATCTTACAGATTAAATGAGCTTATCAGAGGAGTAGATAATATGTAACCGTACACACGATACCACGACAGGCTTAAAACAAACACAACAAATTTCATTCGAAAATATCCGTGTAAATTAATTTAGCTTGAATGGATCGTGCCCGTTAATATAGAGAGACAAGACTACACTCGCAATCATTGACCCCTAATATAATATATAATAATATAATGTATAATAAAATAATATATACTAATAAACGATAATATAATATATAATAATAATAACAACGAGATTTATAATGTTAAATTTTAACCCTACGGTCGTGCATGCCCGAATACCCTGATATCAAAACATAACCTTTTTTTACACATCATCAAATTGACCTCAAGTTTTCTGCCGAATGTGCCGCACCTTTTCTCTCATGCCGAAACTTTTAAACAAAGTAATTTCTCGGCCAAAGACCACACATTTACGCGTGCGAGTATTTCAACTGTATATCAGATACAAAAGAAACTTAGTTTCTAGTTGTAATTTGTTATACCTCTCATGTTTTATATCGATGTTCTAAGCAAATGTAGAAGAGTTTCGGAAAATATATACGAATTTTTTGACTGGTGTAACAACTCGTTCTCTCCTAATCTAAAAACGGAAACGGTCAAGTTTTCAACGGTGCAGCAATACGGCTAACCGTTCGATTATGTTTTCCTTTGAAGTACTGATAGTTTTTTGGCCACGTTTTATACGTTAAATGGAAGAATGGAATATTTCAAGTGAAGTATTTATGTGAGTTGTGAATGCTGAGTATAAATTTTCGCCTCAAAACATCCTAGTTACCGGTTGTGGTTTTCTGGCATGAGAGCTTCAAGTATTTTTCTGTTTTTAGTCACTCAAAGATTGTTTGAATAATTTGTCCTCCTGAAAACTTAGAAATAGCCTCTGAAATATATTAGAAGATTTTAGTGAATAATTATTCAGTGCGTAAGGCAGTGCTGATAGAATTTTGTTATTTAATTGTTAGAATAAAATGTTTCTTGCTGCTCTCTTTTTAATTTTGAAGTATTGTGAATCGCAGCATGGCTTTAAATAAAATCGACTTGTCACTTAATTTGTAACTAAGTTAAATCCTCGTAGTCAAACCCCTTTGGTTTTTAACCCGAATTTCCATCCATCTTTCGCACTGTAGGAATATATTAATATTAATTTGATGGTTTAATGCGTTGTTATTTTCTTGTTACTTTGTTATTTGTTTTTGTTATTTTATGTTTATTTTGTATCAAAGTTGGTCAAGAAATTAAACTTCAACATTATTTTGGTAGGTCACTGAAACGCACAAGCAGTTTTCACCACACAATACCTTTACTGTGGACAAGACTGGTACCATTATAGCCTCTTTCGTCTTTTGATCAATTATTTCAAATGTTTCGTGTTCCCAACTTCTATTTATATTTAAATATGCCATCAGTAAAAACCTTTCATAATTTTCAATGAAAATTTTCTTCTTAGTCCCACATTTCTTCAAACCAGTCATCAAGATTAACAATTTTTTTGCATTGGAAAGAATTATTCAGATCTTCTCTGTGTTCTGAAAACTACGAATATTTTATCACTTTTATGATCTTCTTAATTCAGTGAGAATTGAATGATAAACTCTTGAGTTGGATGACTGTCGTGCGACGATGATGGCTTATCACTTTTATGATTTTCTTAATTCAGTGAGAATTGAATGATAAACTCTTGAGTTGGATGACTGTCGTGTGACGATGATAGCTATCTCATGGACTGACTTCCTTCGAAACTCCTTTGCATTTTTACTTATGCCACCTGACGAGTATTTCACTTCTCTCTTGATTCATTCACACCATTCCTTATGCATGGGAATCCGAGAGTGCGAAGGAGACCTCTTGGGGATAGAATAAAAGATCTCTTTCTAGATATTGCCATGGCGCCGTATTTATTTTCGTCCCAGATCTAAATTATTATCTTGTTTCAGCTCGAATCTTGAATCGGTTTTTATTTCACACTGTGTTTTACTTCATAAAGTCACGTTAATCAGTATGGGTTATTAATTGTCCTGTAGTTTTGTTTTGATTTTTATCGACGTGTTTCCATGAATAATCAAAGTAATGTAACTTGGCGCAGGCGGTGTTAATTCCTGTTATAAAATTAATTTATGTAAAATAATTACTGTCATTACTTATATAAAATTAATTTAACTCGTATTTTTATTTGAAACTTTCGAACTTTGGGCAAATACAAAATATTAATCTATATTTAGAGATATTTGAACATACACTCTTATTTTCAAATTAACTTCCATTATCTTTGATTGCCTTAAAACTATTTATATTTGCGATACATGCTCGATGCTAGAATATTGCATCTTAACGATGATTAAAGCTTCTATCAACTTATACTCTTTGTTGGAATTTCTGATGGAAAAACGATCTAAGTGCCCAGAACTCGAGTCTTTCTCTCATAAAGACCTGCAATGTTTTACTAATTTATTTCTTATTGCTCTTCTTCCCTTCTTACCAACAAACCTGTGTGATAACCTGACGTTCACCTGCAAATGATTCATGTCTTCAGCTCCTATATTGACGTCATTCAGGCATGGAGCTTGCAGTCTTTCCGGACCGCAGTCTTTCCGGACCTACCTGCTGACGCTTGTCTTTCAATTAATTCCGTGTATAAAAAAAATGATGTTCATAATACTTTTCATCATAACATTACTGTTCATTCTAAAAAAATTTCCTAGCAATTATCCTGTGCAAAGCCATAGTATTCGACAGTTACTCAAATTGTTGCATGTTACAGTTAGAACTTGAATTAAAAAAAGGAATCCCATAGAATATATTGATACATATATTTATTTGTACTGCTGCAACTTAAGTTCATGAATTTTACGTTAATTAAACTATATTTTTTTCTGCCCCGCTTACATAATAGAAAATATTTCCCTTATTATTTCCATAAAATACTTCATTGAAGGAAAACTCGCATAAAATAACAAATTTTCGCATGTTTCAACGGTTGAAAATTCTTGCATTTTGACGTTTCAAACGAATGCCTCTGTAGAATGTTGATCTTTTTCAGCTATGCGGTTTGACCGGCGCGTCACACGAAGCCTGTAGCGTCATTGTCATTCATTGGCAGCATCGCTGAGCCATTGCGTTCGATGGGGTGAAGTGAGCAGAGGTTAAAGCCTCGGTCGCGCCTGATATTGCCTTCCTGCCAATTTATTCGATGGATAGCCTTGACCAGCTTTTAGAATCGCTCCAACTCTTTTTACTATCAAGGAATTGTACTTAATCATACAACCTACATATTGTGAACTTATGCTTAATTTTGTTCACGACAGACGAAGTAGAAAAAGAATTATAAGAAAAAAATCAAATTTTGTCGTAATTCTTTTGCAATACCTTTCGTTCTTTGAAAATGTCAAACAAAACCATACCAAATCGATATTTTTGTTAACCTTCTTATTGAAACAATATGAAAAATGAACAAAATTCCATCCGTAATCCGTATCCAGACTTCAGTGCTACTATGTTAGGGCAGCGGCCGCTGCGAAGCGCGAAGTCTACGTACACGGAAGACCTCTCACATACGCGCAGGTCGAAGACACAGTTGGGAAGCGAGTCAATTTCCTGTAGCGAAAAGTGTCCGCGGAATGTTGCATATTGCTGCTTCGGGCGCCAACCAACTGTGAGGCCTTCTCTAGTTTGCATTCTTTGACAGCATCTCGCGAAAAATGAAGTCAGGAACACCCTATAAACGACGCAGACAAATTGATGAAAAACTAGCAGGTCGTTAAGGCAGGCAAGTTATTTTCTTCCTCTTGGGTTTGGAACAAAAGATTTTTTGCGTAGCTTATTTGGCTTCTTGTTTACTCATTCTATGATACTTCAACCTTCCCAAGGCTAGCCTGTAGGTGAACAAGCATCACTGGACTTGTTGGTTAGAGTATGTTTTCTTGATATAAAGAAGTTTTATCTGTCCTATAAGAGTGACAAATTTGTTCAAGTTTACCGGCTGAAACTGCCGGTGAAGCAAAACTGTATTTGTTTAAGAATGTTTATAAACACATTCTGAAGTTAAAACATGAATTGAGTTTATTTTAATGTACACATTATTTATGAAGCAATATTATTCACACATCCGCATTATCTGTTACCAGCAATTGAATCTATTAATATTAATAAAATATCAATTGAATCTATTTATGTAAAAACAATCTATTCATGTAACATGTTTTTTCATTTACTTGCTTTGAACAATGCAATATTCATCGCAGCACAGAATTTACGCTTTAGTCTCATGAGAATTGCTAGCACTGGTTGCGCGTAGGTATAGTCTCTGTGCGTGAAATTCAAATGTGGTACTAGACGCAAAGAATTCAATCTCTTGGGTCACACGCTGAGATCGCTCGCGCACCCGTAAATGAGCTACGATAGCTGAGATTAGACACAGACTGCTAATGAACGCTGCATTTTTGATGAGGGCATTTTATGCACACTTTAAATGTTCTCTTATTTATTATATTTTTGTGTGAACTTGCTTCTGTACAAATTAAGCTGAATGGCAATTACGCTTGTTTATCAAGTTTTTTCGTGTTTTATTTAGAGGAAATTCTGCCTGATGGACAAATCCAACTTGCATTGTTGCGTTGAAGACTAAAAATCTAAATACATTTCGCTTGCGAAAAAAAGCGTTCCGAAACAGTCTTGTTATTTAGTCAGCAAAATACGTCAGAACAAAAACGAGTTTATGAGTGGTGGCATGCATTTAGGATATTCAATTGATAATTATTTGATTACTGTGTGAATTTTATTTTAATCACAGATGTTAACTAATAATTTGAAATACAAAAGTGTTCTACAGTTATTCTTCAAAACTCACTGGCGTCTTCTAGATCATATCATAAATGCTCTAATGTAGTTGAATTTACACTATTCCAAAATATGCTGGGTTATTATCTTGACCGGAAACGCTTGCAATGAAAGTGTAGAGGTGGAACTGTAAGCATTGAGTAAGACAAGTAATTAGTAAAATTAATATTCCAAATCGATTGTGGCAAAATTCAAAATTCAAGGTAACTTTCCAGATACAATAAATAAATAAATTATTGGCATCTGTGTCATGAACTCGCTCTGCTCCAGAAGTTCCATACATCATGTAGTCCAGAGTATGTAGCATAAATGTATATAGTATATACCTATTTAGGATACATGTAAGTAGTATAAATGATACTCGCATGCGTCGTCGTACATTTCAATAAGTTTCGATAGCGGCATCTTATTATAGTTCCTCCATATCAGTTCTTCACGGTGCGGCCGGGACAACCAGTTTCCACAGGCAGACACTGGTACCAGAGACAGAAAACAGTTATAATTTTTTTTTTGTATTGTTTAGAATTAACGAAATTGTGGTATATTCTGCTTTATAAAGAAATAATGAGCGATCATTATGTCTGATCATTAATTATACGGAAGCTTCAATCATCGACGTAGATACCACCTGCTGAATATCATAAGAATCAGCAAGTTTTGCATGCATGAAAAATTGAAAACAGGTTAGGTTACACGCTTTATATTGACTAATTCATAGTTATTCATTCAGAAATAGTTAACTTAAAGTCAAAATCTCGACAGGCGAATTTTCGAATGCCCTTCTCCGTGCTATACTAAACCTAATTCATATATGATGTAGAGGTCTTATATTGAATGCTATTTTATCGTTAGGTATAGGCTTTTAGTTAATCAATGTGTTGTCAAGTTAGAATAAGTGTTAGGAGGTTTGAATTGTAGAATTGTAAGAATATTTTAGAGAGTACTGAAACTGTGCTGGGAAATTGCGGATAGGAAAAGGCAGCAGTTGGAACGCGGTCGTGCACGCAGCTTCTGGTGGTGCACATGTGTAAAGCTAGTCTCTCGGAGCGAAGCTACTAGGTGTCTTATTTGCCGTGTTACAGTCTTTAGTGTGAAGGAAACTTTTAATGTAAATGTAACGTTTTGTGCAATAAAGTATTTTACTGGGACCGTTATTTAAATGAACATTGAACCTGCCACTATACGCACGACAATGATGTCAATTCATCTTTCGCTTTTTATTAGCATAAAATGCCCGAACGACGCCTATCGTTTTTAAATTGAGCGTCCTGTTACAAACTAAAGCGATATGATACAAATAATCGCGTGCACAGTTTATACCAATACCAACGCTTCTATATACACTGCGCAATTTTCTGATTCGTTTACTCACTTCACGATCGACTTCAATGCAGTTTTCGAGGTGAGCAGCTTAGTGAACTTAGTTCATTGCACGTGTTTCAAGCTCGTGAAAAATGTTCCAGCTTTAAATATTTTCTGCATCGAACATCGCTCAAAGTAATAATAAAATTTTTTTAAATACTGTAGTCCAATCAGCTTTATTCTATAACTTATTGTTCTCGGTGCAGTATTTTTTGACATGGTAGCGCTCGCTAGTTCGGCTTGCACCTTCCTTTTGCTTCTCGTTCGAAAAATTCGATGAAGAGCAAGAGTAATTCTGCTTTTTAATCGTGCCATGGAGCTCTTAAAAAGCCCTGGAACACCTAGCTTCTGCGCCGACCACTGAAGACGAATAATGAAGCCTTTTAAGAAGGTGTTTTCTGCGCTCAACACAATGCACTTCTGCTTTGAAACTGCCTCAAATGTGATAAAAACGGCACTTATCCCTGGCAACTACAGAGCAATATTGTTTTCAATTAGACTTATGATGTCGTACGTCCAGTAGTAAAAGGCAGGATGTGCGCCTCTAGAAAGAACGTATTTACTATGGCAATGTTGGGATAGTACAGGAAGTGCTTAGTTCTTTAGCGCAGTGAGGTAATAATGAATTACGAGGTCATAACTGCCCTCCACATCTAAATTTATATCATGCCTAATTATTCTCGGTGAAGATAAGTAGAATCTTAAGTATATTTATGAGCTAAATTGCTACCTTCTGATTTCCAATCCAATTGTGAACGTACCGTTCAAGTCTGTGAATGAACGTCTCAAATGACAATTTTACGAGCACCATCGTTTTGCGAACTTAGTGATGGACTTCTAATTATAATTATTAATTATTATTTCGTTCTTACATTTTTTACTGAAAGTGGTCCTATAATTCTATGCAGGAAATTTTGTATTGATAAGTATCTACAGAGTATATGCCAAATTCGAATAATAACTCACAAATTTTAGGGTTTTAATGACATCTGCTGTTCCTGCAATTATATCAGGCGAGAACGTTTTGTTACATTTTTCTTTCATCAGTTGAGGTGAACTGGATTCACCAAACAAATCAATAACGTTTTAAGTATTTAATAACTTTGATAATCTCATTAAAGTGATAAAGCTTGTTCGTTTCGATCACTGTGGTCAAGAAGGAGGCCAAGTTATGCACTGCATGAAGCGCTAGTGCATCATGCGGTGATATATTTAAAACGTTTGGCTGGAATGTTCTCTAAGTACTAACATGATTATGTTCAACAGCTGCTGCTGCTGTGAAGGGAGCCTACAGTTGTCAGAAGTTAACCTGAGGTTTCCCGAAATTAATTGAAGAGAAGCTCTGAAGTTATGTTGTAATAAGAATAATCGTTACAAGACCTCTACTGCTTGAGCTCAGTTCAATTACTTCCTATCCATTGCAATTCCTTCGGAACAACAAGGCGTTAGAATTGTTAACATGGCATAATTAGTTTGGAGAAATGGGACGTTCCGTTGAGACGAAGCAGAAAAGGACTCATCGTTCACATACATAGACTGCGGCTTTCTAAAACCACGTAAACTTCAACACTGTAATCGGAAATTGTATAATTTATGAAGGATTTTTGATTATCTCTGTAACTCGAAATCTAGTTTCAACATCATCTTAGTTTTAGAATCGAGTCTCGACTAATAATTTGAAGAAAAATATCCGCTCCGACGAGGAAATATCCGAAAACATACCGGGATCTCCACTCGTCTGGAAATATTATAAGTCTGAAGAAGATATCGTCATTGATATAGAGCCATTTGTATCTGTTTGAAGAAGTTAGAGATTGCTCGGCTTGCTTATGATCCGTGGAGCGTGAAAGAGCATGTGCACACGTCGCAAATTCTGAAGCTCACATTCGTTTGAGAACGTCTATGTTTTCGAGAAACTTCCCAGCCGCAAACTTCTATAATTGCAGTCATTCTCTGAAAGCTTGAGCCGTGCAAACTTTTATTGTGACATACAGAGATAACTAATGTCCGCTAAACCGTGACAAATTTACCTTCTAGGACCGTGCCATGAAAAATATGTTTACATGGACCAATTTTCTTGGACGGACCATCATTGACGGGATTTGTTCAGGCATTTTGTATTGTGCGACAAAAATTACCTGAAAAAGAACAGTATATAAATTTTATTATAGTTATAATTAATTATTTTTCATTTATTGGTTATCAAATGGAAAGAAACCTTAGCCTCTATCCTCGTTTGCATTTTGTAATTTGAGAAGAATTGATTAGTGAACGTTAGCACGGATTGTCTGTGTGGAAACTCAGTTTCCTGCCGTTAGCCTTTGTGTTGGTTGAGAGCGGAACGCTGGTAGGGAACACTAACCAGAGCCATAATTCGGAGCAGTTGCAGCAAGGTTCAATTTAGGCTCATTATCCACAGCTGCACGTGGTTCATATATCACCTACTCTCTCTCTCTCCGCTCCCGACAGACTCGACCGCCACTATCTTTCCAGAAGCCGACCAATTCCCGGCCAGTTTCGGCCACACAAGCAAATTTTATCCCATGCAAGTTGTCGTAATCTCTGTGCCGACCGAGTGGCGTCTTGAACGAGCCAATATTATGAAAATAACTTCAATATCAAGCGCGATATTCTGTATATAACCTGCCAAGAATGGCCACGTCTGACCGAAGTCAACTACTCTCAGTAAATGTATAGTAATTTTTTTGTCAGAACGCGTTTACACTTCGGTATAATATAACATCATATTTTGCATAGATTCACTTAAATCAACAAATTTGAGTATAAAACATAATTCAACTTCAACAATGAAAAGAAAGTTGATTTTTACTTTCAAATTCGAGATTTTTTCAATCTCAACATTATTTTGTTTAGTTCTTTTGACTTCAAATGATGCAGTTAGCATTGACCCTAACTAATCTTTTGCGCAATGAGTGCCCGCAAGCAGTAGACTGTTGCAAAAATGTATTGTTGTCACTTGTATGTTTCTCGATCAATACTAATATCGTTCGATTTCTATGTTTGAAGATAGAACTTCAATGAGTATTCCAAATTAAAATCGTATCTTATTAATGCTATTTTAGGGATTTTAGCATAATTTACTGTATTTTTGTTGGGTTGTTTCCAAGCCAGTTTTATACTGTTTTTGTTTGTGTGTCTGTTTGTAAAAATCCGAGATACAGGTTTATTGTGCTTAATTAGAAGAGTAGATAAGTGAGAGCCATTAGTATGCGTTCAGCATTGAAGCCTTGCCTTGATCACAGCGCCGCGTCGCGCAAAAATCGGAAAGTGCGTGCTTGTGTGACAGTTTTTTATTCGTCCCCACGGTTGTCAGGAGGACAACAATGTACATTGCCAGCTTCCACAAAGAAAAATAGCTCTGTAGCTGCTTATTAAAAGTGAATCAAGTGAATATACCTCAGACTGTATCTTCCGTGTGACATTTTTTTGGCACTATCTCACGTCGCAAAAGCCAATTGCGCAGCTTTGGCTCCCGGCAAGCCCAGTAACCTCCCAAAAAATCAATGTTAAGTATTGAATTAATTGGTCTTTTATTGTACCTCTGGACAGTACTAATGACGCAGCGGGTGATAAAGAGTGGAAAATGTTGGAGTCTGAGCAAAAATGTGGACAAGGCAGATGCCGTTAGCGGTGCGGCAAGCACGGCATGGCCGCTCCTAATGGACTAAGAAGCAACGAAGGCTCCACAGACTCGCATCTTCTGGACCTTAGAGTCCTACACTGCTCACTCCTCATGGACATTAGAGTCCTACACTGCTCACTCCTCAGACACCAATTGAACTGGGCTTATTGGCCGCTTCAACTGCGCAGGCCACCAGATAACACTGACACATGACAACCGTGCCTTTGTAGCTGCAACGAATTTACTTCCTGCCTGTACCTCCGTGAAATGCGTTAAAATTGCGGAAATAAGAATCAACTCTATTATTTATTTCGAGACAAATATTGTACACAATCAAAAATTTTCGATATTAATAGTCAAAGATAAATTCCTTCGAATTTAATTTAATTAATTGGAAATGTTTCCACGTTCGAAAAACGAAGATAGAATGAACAACTTGAAGCATCAACGTCGGACGCTCCGGAGACGCTAAACTTGGTCTTTCGAGGCGGGCGTTTTTGTCGCTGTCAAGCCAGAAGCTGTCGCAAGATCTCGCCAGCTGGGGACGAATGTTTGCCTCTAATTCATATGCTTGTCAAGTCAAGATAAGCAAGCCTCCCCCAAGGAACATTTCGTCATGCGTCGCAGGCCTGATTATGATCACAACCGCTGTGGGCATCTCGTCAAACCCTGCTTGCTCCGACCGTCTCAAGAACATTAATGACGATCGCTCAATCCATGGTTGAAAATCTGGTTATTCTAAACAACACGAATTATTTTGAGGAATCAATATATCTTTTATTAATCTCATTTGTTGAAAAATTTGTCTTATTTTGTACACTACGTGTACACTACATTACATATTGGCTTTGCAGGCATAGCTCGCTGGAACTTGTAGAAAAAAAAATCATTGTCACATTTAACATCCCACGTTGAAATTGACTGCTAATATTGTTTAAACCATGCACTCAATTTTGAGCATTAGGGAGTAAGAGAGTCAGCACACGTCAAGTCCCTGCTATCTTTTATAGCATTTGTTGTGTTGTTTTTTTCAATCCTACCTTATTTTGTATGATACAAGACATCTGATGCGAAATAAAACTGATACCGGTAACTTCTACTAATATACATGATGTTACACCAATGTCTTGTTCAATATTTGATGGGTTGAAATTGAGCCGTCTAATACTTTTTTTCATCATTGCATTGGCATCAACAGTTTGACATCATTGCGATTATGCCAGTGCGTATTTGCACGCAAAACAATCGGAAGAAACTTATTTTTAATTCATGGTTAAATTGAAGGCAATAATTTGAGCGTTGATGAACACTAATAGGAACTTATATATAAGATGCATGACTAAGCGATGCATATATGAAACCTCAATGACAGCCAACAGATACACAAATACAAGTGTAAAAATGTCACGACGTGATTGTTAAGTTTCCTGGTTATTGGTTCAGTGCTTGAACTTCGAATCATCGCTATTGTGGACTCGGAAGAACTGAAGAGTTTTTCTATAGGTTGCTCCAAGCTGGGACATTGCCCGTCTTAATTGGGCTTTGTGCGCCAAACTTAAGCAATTTTGGTCATGGGGAAACGGCGTTACGCGACAATATCAATAAAGGAACACAAATTCCAAGCAAGAAAATCTTGAATGTTTTCTCTCGAGAAAACATCTGGAGACTTCGATACCTAAAAGTCTTGTCATTTGGTTGGCTTCGGAAGTGCAGATTGCCCCTAATAAACCTGTTTTTTGGCTATCGTTTTGGAAACTTTCGACTGCTTACCTAGAGTTGTTCTGGTGTGAATGTCGTACTTGTGATATCGATTCAAATGCTATGGGTGCGAGGCCAGATTTCCATACACGCTTTACTTTACATGAATTTGGATGGCAGACTCAATCGCATTACCGGAAATTACGTCCGATTCGATATTCCAGAACCGGAATAAAACTTTTGGTTCAGGACCGAAAACCAATGTCGAAGTTTTGTAGCTAATGTGTTTTGCAATGCACATAACCATTTTGTCATGAATACCATTTTAATTTATTCTACTGCAATATGCCAAACTGAAGAATGTGAAATTTACGCAATTGAAATATTTCTTGACCTGTATATTTTCGCCTGTATCGATTCATTTTATCTCCCCTAATAGCATGAAAAACGTAGAAAATAACCATGCTCGTCTCTCATTAGTTGCAAATAATCAATAAAATAAATGAATTCATGAATAAATGAACTAATGAACGAATGAATATTTAATTCTCGCGAACACGATTCTGTTTTATTTGTAGCTTGAACAGAAGACATGTACATAACGCCACCGTCTTGTCGTATACGAGTCTCTACAATTTCACCAGCACGAGATTACCAGATATCTCACGTATTTTTACACTGATATCCCGAGAGGGCACCGTATTAAACACCAGTCTGTAGATTTACGACGATCAAGAGAGCGACAGAGATTAACCTCCTCGAGACGCCGCAATTCAAAACATCGCGTTTAAAATACTGTGGACGACAATGCGGGCTGCCGAGTAACTTCCTGCACTTTGTGCGCGAGAGAAACAGGCTTTGTGTCGTCTTGGTTATGACACATAGAGCTTCTTCCTGCTGCATATGGTCGAGGATGGCGCAGCCGTCATTACTAAGAGCGCGTGCTACTGGAACTGCGACATGAAGCCTCTAAGTCGTGCCGGAGTGACGCAAGACTAAATCGCTTTTTAGGATACCATTGAGTACAACAGAAATACTGTGTAGTGATTCTATGCCGCATTGCTGAGTTTCATAATGCATGAGTTAGATTCGTAACTACGCCAATGTGTGTATTTTACTTTAGTTTATTGTACTAGTAGCCATATTTTGTTGATATTGTTATTCTACTCCTTGTTTTGTAGATTGAAACTTACAATATGTTTTTCTACTTCTTATCAAGTGTCTTGGCGGTTTTATTGACCCAAAAATTTGGTTTCCGTATAATTTAAGTGCACCAAATCAGTAGGAAATAACTCATCTTGTTGCAAGATAAAATGAATTCGTTGGAGAATTTTTCAGTCGCCGGCGCTGCTTTTAAAATAGGCAAACACTTCTTTTTCGTGCACCAATATGGCAAGGCTTCATCTCAGGTGGTCGGCAGCTTGAAGTAACACGAACTTTTGATCTCAACCTCAACTCAAGTTAGACAGAATTCCAAATATTTTCCCTGGGATCAAAGTTTCAGTAGTTTCTCCGTACGTGATGCAAGACTTTTACAGGATCTGAATAATCTGAACAAGTCATCTTCTTTCTCCGGTCAAACCTAACTGGGCCAACTCAATCATGGAAATGTTGCGAGATCTTTGCGCATTTGCTCAACGCGGAGACCACCACGCGCTATCAATGAAAGCTTCATGACATCCGTAGCGGAAATCTGTTTGTGTTTGTAGCAACGAGGTAATCTTGAGGAGCGCTCTAGTCTCTTGCTTATCCTTCGGTCGCAAATGCAAACGGAAAGTTTTCTGAAACCTGCAGAAATTTTTAGGAAGATGCTGAGCCTTCTGAATGAGATGAGTCGCCAAACGTAGCATTTGTTACTTTCGTTTGTTCCTTAACATGCAACAAACGCTTCACAAATTCTACATCAGTCCCTCTTTATTCAATGTTTTTGAAATACGTAAAAGTAACATTGTGCATAACAATTGCATCAATTCATGTTTCAATAATTTTAGAGTTTTAAACATTTATTTATTAGTTTTGAAACATTTATTTTTATACGAATTCAGTAGTTTTTGCTTATTAGGATCGCTGTTCTTATAGCGGAATTTATTCTTTTTCGGAATGATTTCTCAGAAGCAAATCGTGGTGGCACAATATCATACGAAGCTTCTTTCAAGCTTACCCTCATACACGTGCTACGTGGGCCAGAGTCTCGACAAGGACGTTCCCAATAATTCCAGCAGCCCTACCTCGAACAGTCTTACCTCGAGCAGCCCTATCACGACCACCCCTACCTCGAGCAGCCCTACCTCGAACAGTCTTACCTCGAGCAGCCCTACCACGACCACCCCTACTTCAAGCAGCCCTATCACGTCCACCTCTACCTCGAGCAGCCCTATCACGAGCACCCCTATCACGAGCAGCCCTACCTCGAACAGTCTTACCTCGAGCAGCCCTACCTCGAACAGTCTTACCTCGAGCAGCCCTATCACGACCACCCCTACCTCGAGCAACCCTACCTCGAACAGTCTTACCTCGAGCAGCCCTATCATGACCACCCCTACCTCGAGCAGCCCTACCTCGAGCAGCCCTACCTCGAGCAGCCCTACCACGACCACCCCTACTTCAAGCAGCCCTATCACGTCCACCTCTACCTCGAGCAGCCCTATCACGAGCACCCCTATCACGAGCACCCCTACTTCAAGCAGCCCTACCTCGAGTAGCCTTATCACGACCACCCCTACTTCAAGCAGCCCTATCTCGAGTAGCCTTATCACGATCACCCCTACTTTAAGTTCAAGCAGCCCTACCTCGAGCAGCCCTACCTCGACCAGCCCTACCTCGAGCAGCCCTATCACGACCCCTACTTCAAGCAGCCCTACCTCGAGCAGCCCTATTACAAGCACCCCTACTTCAAGCAGCCCTACCTCGAGCAGCCCTATCACGAGCAGCCCTATCACGACCACCCCTACTTCAAGCAGTCCTCAGTAGGCGCTGTCATCATCAAAACAGAGCGCGTCATTATCTCCGTAAAAATGTCAGGCAGAGGACGAATGTTGTGCAACCTGCCGTGAAGTGGTAATGACTTCCACTCTGATGCTCGTGCTCAACGTTGCCTGCAATCCTAGCGTCACCACCAATTATTGTCCCACAAAAATCCTGATTAATTGTGACGAGACATCACTTATTGTCAGCCTGCATGCAGAGTCCATTATTACAGAAGAGGGTAGCCATCTGCAGAATGCACCTCCGCATGCCTGACGCGATTAAGATTATTTTTAAAGGCACTGCAAATCATTTAATTTTTCAGTGCTGATGATGGACGGACGTCGATTGTCCCAAAATCGGCTTTGAATTTGATTTGCACTTATAATTACTTTAGTTCCCACTGAATGTTGAATACTGAGCTCGGATATTATTTAAACTTTGATTCAAAGGCTGTAATTAATTGAGTCATTATTTGAATATTCGCTACTTTCAAATTCAATTTTTGCATTTCAAGTTATATTTCATGTTAATGCTATCTGCATTCACGATAAACAATTTGATCGGAAAAATTCATGCGAAACTACACTGTATATGACAGGCATGTATACCCAGGCGACTTGAGATATCTATTGTCAGCTGCAAATAGCGTCTGCTAGTTGGCATTCTCGTCTTGTATAACCGTAAACGCTGGCAGATAAATCGCATCCTCGGGGAATACAATTTTCCGACTTGCCCTCGAATACCAAGCAAATCTACTACTTTCATAAATTAGAGACATGACGGCGAGTGAACGCAGTCTGCCGCCTGGTCGAGATAGCCAAGAGGTGGCGCTTACATATCTTGCCCACAATCTCAGTACCCCGTACAGCTTCCTCCGAGCAACGGCGCGAGTGTAACACTAACTGCATTCGTAACACCTACTGCATTCGTAACACCTACTGCATTCGTAACACCAACTGCATTTGTAACACTAACTGCATTCGTACAACCCACTGCGTTCGCAATACCAACTGCATTCGTAACACCAACGGCATTCGTAACATTAACTGCATTCGTAACACCAACTGCATTCGTAACACCAACTGCATTCGTAACACCAACTGCATTCGGAACACCAACTGCATTCGTAACACCAACTGCATTCGGAACACCAACTGCATTCGTAACACTAACTGCATTCGTGTGTGCAACTCCAACTACCCGCACATGACCAGCACGCGTGTACACAACTCCATGTACACTCACCAGCTGTCAACGTTTTGCCGTTGCTACAAAGCACGTACTGGCACAACCAGCAATTATTTAACGTTTTGTATCTGATCTGCTGACAAAATACTTGTAAAGCAACACCACACTATCACTGGACAACCTAAAATACGGAGAAGCCAGCTTCCGAAGTAACTTTTTCTATGGTTTTATTCTGATGATACTGCTAAAACTTTACTGATAGACGTCTAAATATGTATAAATAGATGCGCTTTTATCATAGCTTGTGCAATAAAGGCACATCAAAGCAATAGTACGTAGCAATTTATGTCTGATATTTGTTCAATAGTAATTGTTACGGCATGCGCCCACGTTACAACATGCTAAAAATGTCGATAACATTTTTATTCATATTTATACCTACTTTAATTTTAAAATGTAAATGCCGATAATAACGTGAATGCCGACGATTGAATTTTCCTGGTATGAAAGGAATATCTATCCGATTTGAATTCTTGACTCCACGGACTTCGAAACTAGTATTCTATTATCCTCGTTAGTTGTAATTTATCTAGATATTATTTCGAGATTTATTGTAATTTGTGATACTTCATTTACTAGTTAATTCTGACATACTGCAATGATGTAAATAAACATGAAAATCATGTGTTATCACGAACATATGATGAATCTTAAGAAAATAATGTACAATAGTCAAGAGAGATATATGATAATACATCATTCGAAGACGGTAATTATGCGGATGATGAACAGCAGGTAAAACGTGATAATATTTTATTTATACTAAATTGATAATAGGCAATATTAGTTTATTAATACAAAAGGTGTACTGCATTAAATTGGATCACTTTTAATTTGAACTCTTGCGGTGTACATTATTGTATTGAAAGTAATATCTTGCACCATTTAATTCCGTCTTCTGAACGAAAGCTACGTAACCGATGTAAAATTGACCTCATTAAACTGATATATCGGGCGATCCAGAATATTATTGTTGCCTCAAGCACTTTGCTTTCTGCCGTGTAGCTGCTCTTCTATAATTCTAAATTATTTTTACAACTCGTGATGTGATCTATAATTCCGTATTTTTTTTGCAATTTCCTTGTAAATTACAGTGCCCGCCGAAAGCTCAATGAGCTCAAGAGATTATGTTGGTCATTGTTCGTTACCAAAAATACAAAATTAGCTCTCCGAGTGAGTTTTAGTGTGGAGTTACTGCAGCTGTGGTCCTGTGGGATATTGGAAATTGTGCGTTAAAGAATACGTGTTGTGTTCTCTTGCCGTGCAGTTAAACAGACAAAAAGCCAGCGACTTGAAAATTTAATGCTCAAGACCTAACACATTGCCGACTAGGGGCCGCCTTAGGTCATGCTTGCGCTTCACTGCGGTAAAGGAGTGTTAAGGGTGAAAGTGGCATTAATTGGTACCATTGACGTCCACTATATTAGGATAGATCAAAGCAGTGCGGAACCAACCGCCGGCAACGCCCTCTGTTGAACGTATTTAACAGACAATCTTAACATCATTGCATTTGTAAACTGAAGAATGACTGAAACTTGAACAACGTGAATTTTTAAATGCGTTTATTAGGTGCTAATTTTATTGTACAATATTCTCCGAGTATATGGTTTTTAATGTCGTTTCTTCAGAGCTTCGTCGCTAAACGGAACTGTTTTAAATTGCGAGCGTGTTTAGTGTGTGCTGCGCGCATATTAACTAGCTGCTCGATAATTGCTGACTGAGGAACTAAATTATCTTTTACACTATGTTAATGTTGCTGGTGTGTTATACTATATAGTATGTTACGCTACTGGGTGTACAGATATCGTGGGAAATATTCATAAATAAAAGATATCCCAATGATTGTGCTATGAAACTCATATTTTGGGAAATCCCTCGGTCAAAATTATCTAAAATTGATTTCCGTCATTATTAGCTCAGACTGATTCTGTGATTTTTCCGCGGACCAAAAAATTGACTATTGAAAATAAGTGAACGTTGTTTCAAGAAGGTATTTATCTATTTATGTGAATGCAACTCTACCGTTGCAACTCTACCGTTTTTCTATCCTTAGAGACCCAAAATTAACTTCAAGTCAATAACTCGCAAAAAATTACTTTCTTCTATTTTTTTCTTAGAGAGTATTTTGAATTTACAAAATTTAAAATCCTCTTGCTCAAGCCTGTGCAATAACTGCGCTATTACGCAATATTGCACTCGGTAGTAAAATGACTGATGTTATTTTATGTTATTACTTGGGACGTGAGGTATGGCAGAGGTCAAGCCGGTTGGCACTGGCCAATGCAGAGCAACTCGCAACACCTGCTTTCTATAGACCTACAATGGCCTCAATGATCGTCGCCGTTCGGCTTGAGATGTCATCAAAAGGCCAATAGTGATGACAAGCAAGCGTGGTTAGACCAATAATCGGGTAGTCAAGATGTTCTCACTCGACTATGGTACGAGAGCATTGTGAAGGGTCGCATAGGGCTGGTGTTAAGCGAAGTGAGCGATCGAAAGATAGGCGTGGCGAGAGGCGTGCCATGAGGCGGACCAAGTTGCATTCAGCTGCGCGAGCCTGCCAAATGACGCTGTTATCCAGAACTGCTCCAGTCACCCTCAGCCGTCGCGATCTTTGGGTTGTGTGTTGAGTGTAGCCTCCCAGTCTTTGTCCGCCGCTGCCCTGCTAACCATTGAGTCAGATGATTCGCTGACCCGGTGTCACCTGCACATGCCACCTGATCGTCTCGCTCGCCCGTCGCTTCTCATTTCACTCTGACTTCGGTGCAACTCATGAATTTTATCGTGGTTAATGCTACTCTTATCAAAGACGTTTAATAGAAAACAATTGGCAATTTTGAAAAGAAAACGGAATCAGACATTCAATTGTGACTTTTGATTTCTGACTTCGTGTATCTGAGGAGGCTTGAAAAGCGGACGGACTAATTTTTTTTGAGGAAATTGTTTGTGAATCAGACTCCGAGGATGCTCGCTACAATGGCCACCCTCATGATGCCTGCACCAGCACCTACCATGACCATGAACCCTCCAATGCCGCTGACGCCTGCAAAACACGATGTGGCACAAAAAGCTATTCCTCAGCACAACACCAACAGCGGACAGAAGCCTGGTGAGTTATTAGCGTGTGTAAATTTACAGACGCGTCAGCTTCTGATTTGGATTACCAGAAGCTGGGGCGACTCTAAATTTTGTTAGGGTACAGCGTGTCGTCACTGTGCTTATCACGGCAAAAAATTCATTCATTTGATTGATTATAAACACGTTTGATTATCCGCGCTCTGATGCTCGATTTTTGCGCAATAAAATTACTGCTACTCTGAGCGGGAATTTTGTCTTGTTCAAAAATAATATGTGCTATGTATCATGTACATATAATGGGTGTTGAACTTGATTTTCACTTACTTTATTTAGGATTACCGGCTTGATGCTTTCAGCTTCCTTTTTTTTCCAGGGTTTGCACATTTAATCTTCCAATCTAGTGAGCAAAAGCATATATCTTATCTTTATATTTTCAACTATTACAGTACCAGAATGTTGTATAAAATTAAGAACTCTCCCTGTTGGGTATCACGTGATATTTTACAATTAATTCTTGGTTTTAAGAATTAATTAAGGATCACGTACAATTACTCAAATCTTTTATAGAAATAACTTAGTGGTAGAAAATCTTTGGAAATATTTGAATTCTTTTGCTCTCATTGTTTAATATGGATGTTGTTTAATGTACATATTACATTTTATTGAGTATAGGTCGAATTGTTCGTTCATATTATAAAAATTTTCAATTAATTTTCTTTCAACATGTTGTCCGCTATATTCCGCGATATTTAATTCGGGCATCTGATTCCTTAAATTCTCGGCATTTTACAAGGATTGTTGGGAAGCGCAAGGATTGTTAGGGAGCGCAAAAAAACTTCTCTCATTTAAAAAGAAGAGTATTTTGAATATTTTTGAAATGAACTTTTCCATTTGAGCCGTTTTCGGCTCATTTCCCATTTTTCCTTATATTTTAGGGGCATCACTTGAAAGATTTGTGCTTTAGTTGCGCTTACAAGTTTTTAATTTCAAATGTAGATTCATTTCCATCAATATCGGAGCTTCACTACAACTTTTGCGTGGTTGAGGTCTGCGTTATCCCGAAATTGAATCGGAAGAGGGCGCGGAGGTGCGCTCAGGTCTCCGATGGACCAGCCATCTTAGCGGGTAAAACCTGCAAGTGTCGCCGCCCGCCGACCCGACGGCGTGCCAGCCTGCCCCTGATGCCTCTCTCTTCGCCGTCTCCCTCACACTCCCCTCTTATGCGAGGGATGATAGCGCAGCTTCGCCTCATACCACGTGGTTCTCCGTCAACTCTCCTTTCTAAGCCAGCCGCTCTTTTAGCCCTTAGCGATCCAAGTATATAACTTCTCGCGATGGTACATACCTCATACCACGAACTTCTCGCGAACTTCATTCCTCATACCACGTGGTTCTCCGTCAACTCTCCTTCCTAAGCCAGCCGCTCTTTTAGTCCTTAGCAATCCAAGTTGATAACTTCTCGCGATGGTTCATACCTCATACCACGAACTTCTCGCGAACTTCATTCCTCATACCTCATGGTTCTCCGTCAACTCTCCTTCCCAAGCCAGCCGCTCTTTTAGCCCTTAGCAAACCAAGTAGATAACTTCTCGCGATGGTTCATACCTCATACCACTTGGTTCTCCGTCAACTCTCCTTCCTAAGCCTGCCGCTCTTTTAGCCCGTAGCAATCCAAGTTGATAACTTCTCGCGATGCTAACTCGCTGGTCCTTTGCCATACCCGCACGCCAGTGCTGCCTATGAATGGTGCGCTAATGTCACAAGACTTGTATCCAAATTATAATTTCCTCTACAGCACAACGTCAGAAAATTGTATAACTCTTGCCACAAGGCAATACATCGGCATTCCTGCTTTGCTCGCCGTGTTAATGACATTAATCATACGTAGTTGCGGTTTCTCTTGCGATTGTGTTAACTCTCCACCAAATCTGTCAAGTCTGTTAAATCGTTCACAGCGGTTTCCATTATGCGTAGAATTGTAGTAAGATTGTACTTAATTATCTTTCAAGATTGCCATTTTGTAAGTGTATTGTGATTATTTTTCCATAGTTTTTACAAATGTTTCGAATTTGCGCGTCTCTTGCCCGCATTGAACTCCTATTAAAACTTTTGCTGTTCGACGATCAGCTCGTTAAGACTCTTGAGAAAACTTGGTTCAGTTTATATGAGCAGCATTTTAAGGAATTGAAGATACATCTGAGGCTTTCTATGTTTTGCCAATGATGAATATTATTTTTTATTGGAAATAATTTCACAAGCCCCATATTTTTCAGGGTTTCATTTAAGGGATTGAATTTTAATTGTTTATTTATTTAAGTATATTTTGATGGTATTGAAAGGTATAACTACAAAAAAAATGATGGCGTAGAGAGCGACTTCATCACATTAACTCGATTTCAGCACGCTAATTGCAATGGATAATTTTAAAAATATTGAATGAATTTATTGAATTTTATGCTTGCCTAAATTTTATTTCTCATTTAATTTTCATTATAAATTGCCACGGTCAAGTTGGAATGTCAAGAACAATAAACATCCGTTTAATTCCAGTCAGCTGCTAGTAACGAATTCCACGCGATAGCTCCACATCTATTGTTAGCAATTTTCTATTATATTAGATTTTTCATTGTACATGACAGATTAGAAAAATAAATCTGGGGATCTTCTGCTCTACGGTAGATTACTTTTTACTGTGGTTTTCCATACTTTAAGTAAGTCGCTTGCAATATTCTTCAGCCTTAACTCGATTTTTTTACTTTTCAAGTTCAAACGCGTTTATATAAATATTCAAAATTCTGTTCATGTTGAATTCCGTTATCGTTATATATCTACGTAAATTATTGATCTTCAAAATAGTTTTATTCCTTAAAATTACTGAAAAAAACTCTTCTGTTCATTTTAATTATAAACTGTTATGTTCCGTATTTAATTAAGGGTAAGTCCTGTTGAGATTGCTAATTGCTCTAAACATTTCCAGTTATGCATCTCTGCACTCAGCACTTACGGCAAACTTAACGTAATTAAAATTACTGATCTAAAATTTAACTAAGTGAATTTATCTTATTTGAATTATGAAATTTGCCAAAACCGTCAATATAAAAAATTTTGTGTTTTTTTCTAAATATTTCTTTTGACGAGTGATAATTTTTTAATCTTGCATTTTATCAATGCATTGACTATTAATCAGGCTATTTTCATTTCTCTTTAATTAGACTGATTTTTAAAATTATTTTAGGAGGCCATCGTTATTCGTTCCAACATTCCCTATAATGAGACATTTTAAATGTAGATTTATTATCACAAGCTGATTTAATTTACTAATTCATAACAACGCATCACGATCCCCTTACGAATTTAAATTTAATTATTTCATGAAAATGATCTTTGGGAATGAACCTTTTCCACTTCCCAAGTGATGTTATCTAAAACCGCTTACGTTACTTCACTGACAGTTATTAGCTTAAGAAAGAATTGATATTAATCGAAGTGGTTTCACACCCCATTGACCGCGGGCCGTTCTTCTACAATCTCCATATATTGGTTGTACGGGTGAATGAGTCGGCATCTTCCGCTCATAAGCGCCGA
Organism: Hyalella azteca; assembly: GCF_000764305.2. Lineage (NCBI taxonomy): Eukaryota > Metazoa > Arthropoda > Malacostraca > Amphipoda > Hyalellidae > Hyalella > Hyalella azteca. The sequence continues at coordinate 199,768 of NW_025942128.1, read as the reverse complement.
TGTAGTGAGGTGATATCAATGACTTGTATGATCTGGTCCCTTGTTTCTTTACTGCTACCGAAATTCTGAACTCCCAGTTACGTTTTAGGACTTCTTCAGAACTTCAATTCTCTTCTCGAGAATTTCAAGACAAATAAAAAATGCCAAAAAATTAGCAGTATTTTTCTATTCATATTTTCAAATTCATGGCCTTTGAATTTGTGGTTAATTTGCAATTCTATAAGTAAAATGACCCCGATTGTTATATTCCTATCTTTTTTAATGCCTACATTCAACATGCTCTTCATTTGTAGTAAAAAATATTATAAATCCAATCGAGGAAGTTTTATATTGATTTAAATTAATTTTCGCCAGTATGAAACTAAAATCATTTTCCCCTTTCTTGATATTTTTAGCGTCTTTTCAACGTAGCGTAGCATATTTTTTTAGATCGAGTTTGCTCATAAATTAATGATCATCAAAATGAAGCTATTGTTCTTTGGAAGTCAACTCAGTCATATCGGAAAGCTTCATGAATTGTATGGTGAATTGTACAATTGGTGTCATTTTCTTGGTGCTATAAAACACTGGCTGTGTGTAAAAAAAATTTTATGCCGAATCTAGAATCCAGAAATGTTTAAAGTTTTATTTTAAATTTGCATAGAAATCGTGTGCAAGTTTTTACAATTGATACTTATGTAACTATTTGACTTGCAAAAGGAGATAATATATTACGGATTATTTATTTACTAAACGAATTATTTTTACAACGCATGATTTAAACTAATTAATAATTAGAATTGTTGGTCATTTGATGGAGATGATGGAATAACACATTTATCATAAAGTTAATCGCCCTGCCAAATTTTCGTATTTATCTATAAATTAGCATTTTTTGTCCTTCTATAGGAATCATAGCATGAAGTACTCATTTAATATCAATTTAATCCAACTACAATATCATTGTATTCTTATAAAATTAAATGAATATAATTATTGATTTTTCTAGAGTAAGAATAGAATCAATTGCACATTTGTTATAAATTTTATCAAACTACCAGATGGTCGTGTTTTAATCAATGTGTAAATTTCTAAACTAACTTGAATATTTCTAATTTCTCTGCATATTACTAAGTATTACTCAAAAATTTTTCGTTTGAAATCTTATCAAGGACAAAAACTTGAAAATTTCTATGTTCATTTTTCTTATAGGTTTGTAAATTTATATTTTCAAAAACCTAAATGAAAATTTAATGATTTTTAAGGTGCTCTCACCAGAACACTTTAAGCGTTTTATACGCTAATATTTCTAAGCTTGACTATAGACGTGACCGCAGGGGGTTGATTGACAGCCTCTTGCTAGTTTATCTTCGGTCATGGATGTGCAGGTCAGCAATACTCGGCGATCGCTTTGCAGTTTATCATTCGTCATATTCGTGCTGATACTAAGTAATATTACTAGCAAGTAAATACTGTTGTCAGAGCCTAGGAAACCTGGTTATTGAACTGCCAACATTTATTTGCAGGAAGCCGGATCATAACCACTCACTTCGGGGACTATCGTCCAATATGATGGCACAGGTTGTCGGTTACTTAGCAATCGCATGACATTGTATCGTACAATAATGTGTGTACGGTCGTCTGCTGTTCGGCAATCGCTTGGCATTCTATCGTCCAATATGTTGGTGCAGTTAGTCATTACTTGACAATCGCTAGGCAGTGTATCGTCCACTGGTAGTGCAGGTTGCCAGCTGCTTGTCAGTTGCCCAGCTGCCTATTGTCATGGAAGATCCCAAGACTGTGGTGGCTGAGTAGAACTTGCAGTCTTTAATGAAGCACAGGTCGCAAGTTCGTGGCGACGTGCTGAGGGACTTGCAAATGAGCTTGCAGCCTTCGATGAAACTCATTGCAAGTCACACAAATCCTCCCTAAACTGCTTACTTGAGAAATTGCAGCTGCCAGCACCGACGCTTCCTTCAATAAGGATGTGCAGCAATTTACTCAGGCGTGCATATAATATTCTATTTTTTAGGTTACTCGCATATTCTGCATATTGGAATTCATTATATCTCGTATTTATCATGTACCTTCACATTCTTAATATTTCGTATGTATTTTTTTATTATTATTTATTTTATTATATTTTATTTTTTAGGTTACTCGCATATTCTGCATATTGGTATATTCATTATATATCATATTTATCATGTATCTTCGCATTCTTAATATTTCGTATGTATTTTCTTATTATCATTTATTTTATTATATTTTATTTTTTAGGTTACTCGCATATTCTGTATATTGGAATTCATTATATCTCATATTTATCATGTATCTTCACATTCCTAACATTTCGGATGTATTTTTTTATTATCATTTATTGTATGATATTCTATTTTTTAGGTTACTCGCATATTCTGCATATTGGTATTCTTTATATCTAATATTTATCATGTATCTACACATTCCTTATATTTCATATGTAGTTTTTTTTAATTTAAGTTATAAAGGCGCAGTGAACTTCTGCTTCATAATTTTAACGCTTCTACTTTACCCGAACAGGTAAATTTCTAATTTTTTATTTTAAAACAAAATAATTATAAATATGAAAACTAATACAATTCATATGTGAAACGATACTAGAATTCTTAGAAGAATGTCATTTGTCCTTCAACCCTGATATAGCCAGGATGTTCATTTGAAAATTGTGCTCTCGCAGGAAGAACGAATCGTAGTTAAATTTGTTCGCGTTTAATTTCCACTAAAATGCGTCTTGTATGTATTTGAAGTAAAATTCAAAAAAATAGTTAATGCCTAAAATGTCTCTAACATTATTACTTAGAATAAGTAAATCAATAACAGAATTTCACCGAGACCTACTCTCATGGTTAAGGCTCTGTTTCATGGCGGTGAGCGTCAAACACTCGCGCCTCGATGCGATGTTCGCTTCTCAATTCTAGTCTCCGTGAAAGAAATTCTATCCAATTAAGCAATTTTCAAGCCCGTCTCTTTTAAATTTTTTGCGGGCGTAGAGTGCTCATAAAGCGCTCACCTCCCCTCAAAGTCGCTCCATTTACACCTCAGACACCGAACACAAAACTCGCCTTCTTCTTTATTTTGCACCTGGAAAACTCACTTTTTATCTACATTTCTCTGACCTTTCTGCTCCTAACTTAGCGCTAAGTTTGATTTTTATCGAGCAGTTATTTGTGTTTTTATTATTTATTCTAATGGATAACAACAATTTTCTAAAAAAAACAAGATATTTTTTAGAGCAGTATGTTTTGGCAACATCATTTTTTATAATTTTTCATCATAAAAAACCCTCTTCAACAAGATATTCGCCGGCCTAATTTTTCCTTAGATAAATATTTTCGAGGATCACTAAATTATTCTTATTTCGGCTTGAGCTTTTATTTTTAGGCCAACAGCCACCATAGATCAGCCCTCACACATTCAGCAATGCGCCAAAAGCAGCCCAGAGATGTTACAATTTTAATGTTAGGAGATTTCAGCATATCAAGTTTATGTAAAGAAAAACAAAACAAGAGCCACGCCCTCCGGTTGAGCCCTTCTTGTTTTGTTTCGCTTGAGCTTTTTCCTGTGTCCTCGGGCCATGGAAACCTTTAGGCCTGTAGCTTTTTTGATGGGCCTGAGGAGTAAGAGGAACACACATCTATGCCTCCGCAGGGACCAAGATGCACTTTGCCTGCCTGGCTTATGCAGCAGGCTCTCCTTCTTTTCTTAATTCTCGAAAAAAGGACTTTTTTCAATGCTCCTGGACGTTGTACAACTTGTCCTAGCTCGTACAAAACGGTCAAGTTGAGAGAATGTCACTCAAAATGATTTCTTACAGTTTTTGGGTTATTTTTACACTTTGGTTTGTTGATGGATTTTGTATCTCACGCAAACGCCATAGATTTTTCAAAAAACGTAGCCTTTGAATATTTTTCCTGCTGAAATCGCTGTTCAAATCATATTTTATTCAGTTTCATTCAACATCTTTACGGATATTTATTCTGGTACAAGCTATATTATGTTACTAACATTTGCGTATGTTCATTCTGTTACATTTTACTTTTTTTGATCCGAAAATTCATTTGATATTTTGACTATCGCCATTTATATTAGAATTGATTTCGCAAGCTACATTTTTCAAACCTAGTTACGAAATTCAAATCTGAATCTTTTAATCATACTTAATTCTCACTTAAATAAAGCGTTTCTTTTTCATTCCCAACTTCAAACCAATTTCAATTTCGTGTACTGTGTAGTACCTTTAATTATTACTATCACAAACTTACAACTTGATTAGTGAAAATTATTCTCAAATCGGAAAAATTTATTGAAGGTGTTCATGTATTTCAGAACCGAAAATTATCTTAGAACGGTTAATTAATCATGTTCATTTCTCCAACTTACGGAATTATTATATGTATAGCAAAGTTAAATAATGCCAGTACCAAGGTGCAGTGCAGTGGTTATTGATTTGATGCGGTAACATATTTTTAATGTGAGAGTTTTAGAGATTAATTAGCATGCTTGGTCATGTGACTTGTTATCTCTTACATGCAGAACATCGTTTACTGTGGACTCGTAAAACACACAAGCATTTCTGGGTTTTTGGCTGGATGTAGGATTTTGACCATGCGCTGTGAGAGCTTTCTATTCCTGCGTCGGCCTATAAACCATGCAATGATATCTCCGTAATCCAGTTTGAAGGAATGCATTCTTGGCCATAAACAACTCGACAACACTAATGGATGGATTTAATTGCCGACAATTCTCATTTTATGGCCGCTCCTGCGCAAGGAAAAAACTTCCATGGGAACTCTTCGGGAATTTTTGCCGTATCACTGAGATTACTGGCCATCGTAGCAAGGGTGCAGGCTTTGATGGTCGTTTCTTGTTTTCTTGCAAGCTTTCTTTTTGAATTACACTTTTTTCGGAAAATTTTTTTAGAAAAGTTAGTTAGAGTGTAGTATTAAATAGTATTTCGAATTTCATAGAAAATTTCATTGATTAAAATTCAAAATTCGATCTAATTCCACAGAAAAGCCAATATTCCTTTGTTCTTCTGAAACTGGAAAAATCTATTGAGCTAAATATCTGTAAATTTGTAGATGGAAAAAGATGGAGAGGCTGACTCCTCCCATGTAGTATTCTCGAATAATTCATGTGAATCCATCTATACGTTTCCTTTACGGTTGATTTGTGGTAAAGAATTCAGATGAGATGAATTCAGTACACCGTCATCAGCGTACTGATCTCATATGTGAAAAGAATTTGGTTTGCTCACTGTCCTTTCGTATAACTAATCAGTCTGAAGCTTAGCGCCCTGGGGCCATACTGTCAAAACTCGCTAAGTGAACGTAAGTACTTACGCTCTATTTTCTTGTCTGTGATTGGTGTATTTTGCTTGAAAGGCCGTCAATGATTGGCTGATGAGCTTACGATCTCTTAACTTTTTTGGAGAGTATGGCCCCTGTTCCAGAACAGTTAGTTTGGGCTAAGGTCGACTGGGTCCTATTCTCGAAGTTGTCATTTCACAAAATATATCTGAAATTTTTATTTAAAATACAATAGCAACAAGCAGAGCTTCCAGTTTCAGTACAGCTTTGGCCCGAGTTCGATTCCCGACATTGGAGGAATATTTGGAAGCGACGCAGCTCACATACTATGCACTCAGAAAAATAAACACGTTGCATAGTCCAAATTGTGACATTTTAAACCAGAAGCCCGGATTCTGGTGGAATCAGGGTGGATTTCCTGATTTTTTAGTGGGCGAAACTGGGTCACGACAGCCCACACACAAAGGCAGAAGGTAGATCGCTATTTGGACAAGTTTCACCCATTTCTCTCAGTGTATACCAAGACCAGCTAAACTGAACTCTTGCACTGCAATGACGAGCGGGAAGACCTGCTGAGGTGGCAGCGACATCGGGCGTGCTGCGCTCACAGCATTTTTCCTCGCCTCTTACGATGCAGGGATGCTGATCCCCTGCATTACCAGAGATTCTGCTTCTCCATTAGAGTAATTATAGAGGACCTCTGTTTAGGGGCTTCTCCTTGAGCCTTCATTCATTCGGTGTCTTTAGATTTACTTGAGATTTAATTAATTTCTGAATGATAAGTTATCATTAATGTTAATGCCTTTAAATGAAATGAGATAGAAATTGTTTTTATCAGCGACTGCAAGTCTCCCACTTGCTGACCATCACTCAGAGTTCAACCCTGGTAAATTTCATGCGAATTGAGGCTTTCACTGGTCCACGTGAGAACATCAGTTGCTTTCATAAACCACATTCTGATTACATTTTCCTAAATATAATTGACCATTTAAATCTCTCATTCCCTTTTTTCATGAATCAAGGTTGATATATTCTTGAAACATGGACAGGCCGATGGAAATTATTTCTTCTTGCAGTTCTACAAGTTTTAATTTATGTTTTATGGCACCTTTCCTATTTTATGACATCAAAGGCAAAGCCTTGAGAACCATTAAGCATTAATGTAACTAAGGCAATTCTATGTATTTATATCTTTAAATCTGTTAAATTCATGGAGATATTTTGCAATGAACCACATTTATATCATACATTTCCTTTCGATCCTGAAAAATTATTACAAGTACTAAGCCAAAACCTATAACATAACAATAAGTGAATAGTCCCGGGCTTTCAACAGTAGAATATATTTCAATTATCCACATTTAGAATCCCTATTAATTGATCTGCAGCCATACCGTGACAAGAAGCGTCGCATTGGCTAGCTCCGTACAGTTGCGGACATACGTCCACAGACCATTCATTAGATGGTCGCGCAAACGGTGCTTCTGCACGCGCTACAGCGCTGGAACGTTATTGAAGAACGCTTGCGTTCTAGCGCTGTGTCCAACTAGAACATTTACATGGGATTCTTTTGTTGCGACTTGCGATAAATATAACAAGTTATTCATAAAATGACGTGCCACAGAGCATGCAGAGGTCCAGGTGTGCAGTAACTTTAAATTATGCGTTCAGTATATTATTTACGAGGTCCTGTATAGTTGTCGTTGCGGGTGGTTCTTTAGCTCTGTTTCTATACCTCGGTGAAATATTGAACGTGAATATTTCTGTGTAATTGGAGTTGAACATGATAAATTTATGCCAAATTTTATGTAGACTTTTGCCGACTTTGGCACGCGATATTAGCGTGCGAAACCTACTGAACAAAAAATATTATTTTAAATATTATTTAATGTGTATTACATTTTATTTTTATAGAATATAATTTTAAATGTATGTAATTTCATGAGAAGCTCATTGATTCGAAAGGAAATGTGGTAACTGCTTTGAGGCTTCAAATCAGTTCAAATTTCGAAAACAAGAATTTTCCACCTCAAATTGTGCTGATGAACTGCATGGCTGCTCAGTCGGTAACCGTCCTGACACCTCGTTTCTCAATAATAATATTGTATTGTGTGTTCTTTGATCTTGCTTTCATTGCAAGTTTTAACCCTAAAATAATCTGACTTTATTCAGTGATAATGACAGCGGTGTGGTCGGTGGCATGGGAACAGCAGTTCATGCATTAGCGGAACACGCAATTCGTTCGCTTTATTGCAGTAGCTCATTTTCTTCACTACAGATCGAGCGGCGTTAGCCGTCGCTCATTTTCAGAGCTTTGATGCTGGCGTCCGGCTGTCGTTAGTGCATAATTAGCTGCCTGCGAACTTTATTGTTTGACTTTACCTTAATTCGAAGCAAATGAAAACTTGCTCACTCCCTCTTATTGGTACATAATTTTTACCGATAAGAATTATGTATATGCTCGGAACTCATTCACTGATGGAATTTTACATTTATGTTTTAATATTTTAATGAGTGCATACTGAGAAACATTGTTGTCTCGATTTGACTTCAATTGTGTGTCAGCTGTGTGAAAACATATTAAGAAACTTTTTCAAATACATTGACTCCTAATTTATTTGGCTCAAGAAAGATTTCAGCTTATATTTTCCCTATATTTCTTATACAGTATTAATAAATAATTGACTGGACTACCTAAGAGGAATTTGAATACGAATTGAAAATTGTCACTAACTTTGTCAAAAATCAATTGTATCTCAGACTATGGGATTCAATTCAACTTTGGGGGATGACTATGGGACTATAGATTCAATTTTGAATTAACAACAAAAATGACTTGACTTTAAGGTAACCGCGCAATGGCTGTCACCGTTCTGTGCAAGGCTGCGTGACTTCAGTAGTCTGGATAAAGATAAGGAATGGCAAGTGACAAGCGTTAACTTGACAGGACTTGAGTGACATCTGGCTGCACTACTTAACTATCAAAGCTCTACCTTACAATAACGTTGAACAAATAACCAGTTTTGTTCAGTTCACTTAAAGCGTGACCAATTAAGAGAAAAAATCTTGATTCTAAATAAATTATAAACGCAATCATGTTGTGAATATCACAATCCCTGTCGTCAAAAACTATTCATGTTTCTCACATATCGTTTCCGTTGATCGACAAGCATTGATTTCATTTTTCATATGAAGAATAATTTTTATTTTTCCATAAATTTGGAACGGCATCACCAGCATACTATTCATGAATGCGTTAATATTATTTCAATCATGCCTGCAGGAAGTTCGAGATTGATTTTGGTAGACTTTATCCACGCTAAGTGGCTGAAGAATGGCCATAATTTTCAGGAATCGCTGGTTAAGTCTCCGCTAGTGCATCAGGACTCTCACTTATCGATCAGGCTTCGATATGACCACTGGAGTGGCAGCTGGAGGCAATCCCACGCCCTCCCTTGACACACAACATTTCCCAAAGTTCTCCGTCTGTTATTTTTTGCGTTTCCTTTCATTATTTATTTACATCTTAAGGTGTCACAAATGCACAATTTATTAAAACCATTATTTTTTGCTGATACATGTTCATTGCGATAATTTCCTTGCCGAACATGTTAGCCGAAATTTTCTACTCGCATAAAGTTCTTTATGTCTCCATTCGAAGATCTTTCCACAAATAGGTAAATTTTGTATTCAGTTTCCTTTTATAAATATCCGCCTTCCATGGTAATTTTTCATGTGTATTGTCTTCTTTACTTATTTTTACCTTCTCTTTTACTCTCTTGTTTCCATTTTTCAACGAGTCTTCTAATGCAATGTCTATTTATTTTTATCTATCTATTCCGATATGCATTTCTAACAGACAGCCTTCTTCTGTATTACTGAAGCTTTGATCGCATAATTGAATAAAAATTTACCTCTATAATTCAAAGCAAGACCCGCTCTCATGATTAAATTTTTTTGAACGCAAAGAATTTTGAAGTTCATACCATAGGATAATAATAATTGCAGAAGTGAGACGTCCGTCACTCCTGAAATGTACACTATAATCAAATTTTTAGACAACACTTAAAATTTATTTACCTCTAGCGAATGATGGAAACTTATTGTTCCAAAGTTTCGCTGCCTAATGAAAAGAATCACTAACATCCTTAATGAATCAGGTAAATTTAAGGATTTAAGTGCAGGTTTCTCAATTATTGTAAAACTATTCAACTGAGGCTTAAAATCTTTGTTACCATGCGCATGAATCGAACGTAAAAATGCGCGAGTTCTCGCAAGATTTGCTTCACAAAGAGAGAAATTTAGTTCCTCGATTATTCACTTTAAGTCGTTGATTAGGAGGCCTGGTTTGCCGAGTCCATTTATCTTACTTGAGCACAATCTTGTGAATTACAGCCCGTGACTCACAATGTCATAATCTATCAAACCTCAATTGTTTTTACTTGAATGTTATACATGAATAAAAACCGATTCGATCCATCACTTCAATGTTAAGGAAATGAGTGGCTTGAATATTTTCAACATTTATTCACAGAAATGTGGGCTTTGACATATTTAGTGATTCATATTGAAGTATTTTTTGCCAATGTGAGAACTCAGACTTGTTTGATGGAATGTTCGAAGATGCATGTAATTAGCAGTGGCTGTGAAATTTCTGTTGACGCAAGCGATTAACCTCTTTGTATAAACGGTTAAATGAATACAATACATCTGCTAATCTGTGAACAATTTTCTGAGAAACTAAAATGTCACCTTCAAAATTTGGGCAGACCCTCTCCATTTAAATTTTCCGACACATCTCTGTTGAAAAACTTCAACGTTACTCTGGTAATGAGAGTCGGTAAAACGGTGGTTGTTCAAGGCTGCTAATTTGTATTGATGTAGGATAACGGCAGCGAAGTGGTACTGTCGCCACAACGTTAGCAGCGCTCGGGATATCGCCCCAGAGGCGGAGGTCGCTGTTTGGTATTCTTGCGTGGTGCGACCATGCAGCCCAAACGGAGAGCTCGCACAGGAACCAAAAGTACACAATCAACCCAACGCAACTTTACTTATTTACCTTAGTTTGTCAGGCCAATTTAGAACTTTGGCTGTGTTAATGCTGATGCAGTGTTGAAAGGAAACTTTGATGCACAATTTTGAGTTGCTCATTCCATTCCTGTCGTGTGCGTCAAAGCTTTACGAGTGTCGGGATTTTTGTTGTGCATCTGTGTAAATAAGACATCGGTGCACTGGGGAGATTATAAATTGAGTAATTTGTCTTCCATTTTTTAACAGTCCAGCTTAGAAGTTCCGAACAGTATTTGAAATTTTATTGCGTTCTTAAGTTTGCTGAATTTCGAAACGATCTAGCTCCATCAGTGTATGAGAATGGTTAATGTGAAAATAACATTCTAATTTATATTTTGCACACTTCGAGTTTTCACTGACTTCAATGAAAACTCAAAGGTCGTAAGCTATATATTTTAAGTTTGACTTTTAATTCATGCACCACTTGATTCAGTCAATAAATAAAATTGTAGCTATTTTCAACTGATTAAAAAGGAGCGAACACTGAAATTTATTTCCATTTAAAGATGCCTGTCATAAAGATGGTATTCCTCGGGGTGAGTTCTCTTTAAAGACCTAGAGATCATTTCTCGCTCAGTGGATGATTAAAGAAGATTGCCTAATGAGCAATCATAAAATGGGAAATACAATTGCGCGAGATGAAAGTGTGGTGGAGTAAGTACTACATTTCTGATTAGGTGTAACGAGATGAAAGTGCAGAGGAAGTTCTACATTTACAATTTGCAGCGAGATGAGCATTGCATTTTACATGATATGATCATCGTGTAAAAGAAGTGAAAATTTTCAGATAACTTTCAACGATATGAAAGTTGTGGGAAGTATTAAATTTCAGATGATGTTCCTGACGGTACATCGATCAATAGTTATAAATTCATTTGCAGAAAAATAATTAATAGCAAAATTTTGATCGAGCAAAGTGAGTTGCGGAAGGCAACAGAAAAGAAGAAATGTCATTAAACATTTGTATTAATTTAGAGTCACGTGGAAATTTATTTTCCATTCAATTTCGCTGCACTGGCGATGGCGAGAGCTAGGAACCTTCTGATATGCATGAACATTTCCTGGTATTTAGGAATTTTTAAAGTTTACCATAATCTTTCGCTCACTCAACATTAGATATGTATTCGATAATGCAAATTTTCAAACATTGCAAAAACTTGCGCAGCTTAGAGCGGCGAAAATCGTGAGTTTCTTGCACAGATTCTCCATGTTTTCGAAGAAGAACCTTTTTAGTAAATATTTTAATGGAAACCTCAGGTTCCTGGAGCGAAACGGAGTAGATAAGTGACCTGCAGCCATCCAGCCTCCGGTCAAGCGTGTTGGGAAGAGACCTTGCGATCGCTGACCAAAAAGCGACGCACTTACCAGATTCAAAAGATTCTCCATGGCCCGATGTTAGATGAGAAATAAATTTTATTGATGCTCGTATAAAACCAAGGATTTATTTCATTTCTCTCTGCGCTTGTTCGTGGTCTTCAATGATATATTGTGATTATTTGATCGATGATATCGTATGTTTAGCGACTGGCTGAGTAGAGTAAAGTGTTAAAAATAAATCAATTGATGTTTCAGAGCGTAGACAAAAATTCATGGCTCTAAATTATGAAAGTTCATACAACTGAAATAAATTTGTGGTGAATTTTGAACTCGTTAAACTTCTTATTTCCTTCTCTGTAATTCTGTCTTTCCGTATCGTGATTTCTTATATCATTCAGAAATCAAGATAATGCTTGAGGTCGATCTTATAATCTCGTTACAGCAATCATATAATCACTTCAGACCAGCCATATAATCTTGTTAGAGCTATCATATACAATCTTCGCAGCACTCGTGTAATATATTTATAAGAGTGATAGTTTCTGCTTCTTATAGAATTATAATTTTCGAGTGAACCATACGAAAACAAATGCCTTATGAGACCTTGAGCTGTAAAGTTCAATCAATAGCTGTTAAGCTAAGATTTCCATGTGAAATAAATATTTGTAATGAGTTTAGTTTTCCAGAGTGTCGACTGGACTCGGCGGCTCATTTTAGCGTCGAGTCGCACTCGTCAATTGATTGTCAGTGCACTGCCACAATAGATGTTGGTACGGCGTTAGAATTGCTGCTATTTTTGCTGTGCAAATTACAATCTCGGTTACAATTTCCGGAAACAACTTCATTTGCTGCCATGAATTGCTCAAGTTCGCTGATTCCTGTCAAACAGCTATTTGCGATTCCTACGCTGATCTTTGTCTCGCAAAATATTGGAAAAAGAACTCAATGGTAATATTGTGCGTTGGTATGAGTCATTTCCGCTTGGATTTGGATTCTAGTAGGGAGAAGGAAATGTGCTTCAGATGAAAGGAGATTCAACACTGAGTAATTTATCTATTCAGCGCAACCAATATCACCATAAAAAAATGCTGCTGTTGAATTTCTCACATTAATCCAGATTTCCAATGTCAGTTTTGCAAAGCCTTTCCTTCCTCAAACCTCAAGTATTGAATCTTGAACGTGACTTGCCCATACAAGTAGCCATGTCGCATTGTATAAGCCGCTTGGTTGGAAGCGAGATTGAGTAATCCTAAAAGGAAGATGCATGTTACATTAGATCGCTCGAGGCCTCTATACCTCGAACAGAATATCACTTTTTTCTCTCATGTCGCGCAGCTAGCCGAGTGCCTCACTCCAGCAAGTCCACACACACGATAATGGATGCATCAATTATTCACTCTGGTAAGTCATACAAAGTGTCCATTGATTTCAGCGTACAAAGGAAATTGCCTCATTTCCCCAAGTTTTGTTGATATCTCGCTGAGCTGCAGTATGAGCATCTACGCAGGGTTGTACCATGTAATCTTTCTCTCACTATCACTTGCTATGTGATTAATGTCATTCCTGGTGCAGTGTTATTACGTAAATGCCTCTTGCCTTGGGTTGGAACCTGAACAAAGGTGTTGCACAGTCCGAAGAAAGGGCCTTTTCGTATTGCTGTCGTATATGCGGTCTATTTTGAATCGAAGTCGACACGATCAAATGTGTAATTTGTGGTGCATTGAAAAATCCTATAAACGACTTAAGTGAAAAATTTGTGCGGAAGCCCTACGAACACCGGGTGCTTGATTTTCATTGTTCTCAAACAAAGTCCTTTTGATCGAAAGAGACAAAGAAGGTATTTGCATAGGTGCCCCAATTAAACATTATTATAAACCTTTTTTCAAGAAATTAAATACTGATCGTAGACAACTTTCATGTTCATAGAGATTACGAAGCAGTTAATAAACGCCACAAAGTCTCAGAGGTGCTAATCTGTCGGTGCATGGGAGAATCTTGTTGGTATTATGGCATGCAAACAATCTATATTGACGGACAGAGTGTCGAGCGCCCTCTCATGACCCAAGTAACCATTAATCAAATCCCCTTGATATCACCCTGCATGGTCTTCATCCATAGGTGTTTTTTCGCGAGCTTCGCGCTGGGGGAGACACCGTCATGCAAGTGTTGCCTGCCCCTACAGATAACACTCGAGGATTTCAACTTTAATTGAAAAAGCTCTAATAAAGAGTCGATAACTGTTCTGATCCGCAATATTTACCGCTGCCAGGGCTCACACCCCTGTTCATGCACGGGAGGGGGGCTCTTTTCCAATGAAAATCTTTCATGTTTCAACGCAAATAAGTTGTGATGAGTTTATTTCTTTTTTAACAAATTTTGATAAATCGTTTTAAATCGGGGAATTTCATTTATTACGTTTATTGAGCTTCATTTTTTGTTTCTCGTTAATGGACAAATCTTTTGGCTTGGGTTATCAATTACTTCGGAAGTTGAGAGGGTACCTTATTTAAAAAGATTTATTCGATATTAAGAGTCTCATGCGGTCGTAACCATGGAACTTTTGTGAACCATTTCTGCTGCAGATATCCCAAAGATTTTTTAGTTTTTGAGTTACAAAAGTTGTACTCAAAAGAAAAACGATATTTTTACGCAAAAATTTATGATTTATTGACACTATTTTCTCAATGTAAGGCAGTGGTTCAATTCTCGTGACTTTGATTATCTATGTCTTCATAAAACTAATGCAAGCGAATTGACGTTGCTCTATTATGTGCTTAATATTTCTTGACTGATAACGACTTCTCTCATGCCGTGGACCTCGCACAAAAGCCCACAGTCATTGAAAAATATTATAGCCGTTTATTAGGCTGAAGTAGCAGCTGCAGCAGCATAGCTCAGCCTGATGATACGTGAGCTGCCGAGTCTTCTGGTCAATAACTTATCGATCACGTCGGCAATTGCCAGCCACCCAACACATGCTGCAAGGTAAACCACAAATAATGTATGTAATTACCTCCATTGATTTCCTCATTAAATTCGCCTCAAGATATTTTGTCTTGTCGTGTGGACCGTTCGTTGCTGACATGCGCTCAAACTGAGCAAACTCTGAAGAACATGACTCGAAAATCCCAAGTTTAATGGCGGGCAAATGCTGGTCATTTTTTTAGGCAACCTAGAGTCACTTACGCCTGATTGTTGAACAATATCATGTTAGAAAATCATAACCATATTTCGGTTCATGAAGTTTCATGATAAACGTGGAAGTTAGTAAATTTTTCATCCTTATACATAATTATACTCCTGGAAATGTAAAAACATTGTAAATAATTTATCCCGGTAAGTTTTATCGAACTAATTTATCACATTTTAGATATCTGAGAAGATGCTTGAATTCCTTCTTCAATGAAACAGTTTCTATGTTGAAAGGTAAATTCGTGATCCGAATAGTGATTGCCGGATTCAGGAAAATGAGATCTTTGCGCTGACATTGCATATATAATCTGTTCACGTCGCCCAAATAAAAAGTTTTATATTTATTTGTACTTGAAAAATCCTGTATCTAATGCACTCTATTAATCACAATTATACTTTGGTTCCATTGAATATTATGTTGTTTTTGAATCAATAATTTTATGGAACATCTGTTGTGACTTTTAACCCACCTACAGCGAGGCAACAACAAAAGCATAGATAAGAGCGCGGAGCAAAAGGGTGGAAAGTCCGTTAAAAATCTTTATGTTTGACACGGTGGAATAAACGATGTCTGCCGGACTGAATTAAAGGACAGGGGAGACTGCGAGAAATAAAGGATCGTGCGCTGCAGAGATAGTGAGCAGTAGCCATGCAATCCTCCCTCTCTCTTAATTTAAATTCCTTCCATGTTTTATGTCTGAAGCAACTATTATACATGCAGATATTGCTACTTCGGAAAAGATCGATTTTTGAGTTTGGTAATTCCGTGTCACTGAATATATATGTAATCGCATCCAAACATTGGACGTGAAACATCAGCACGAAACAAAATTGCATTCAGTTTTCAACCGAGTATCGGAAAATTACCTAAGCATAACGCAAAAAAGACTCTAGTATATGGTAGCTATATGATTCGTGCATGGTATTCCATACATGAGAGAAAATTCCTCGATTGACGGTGCAATCCATCTAGACATTTTAAGAAAACAAGTCTACTGTATGGGCCCGAGAGGCAATAATCAGCTAAATGGCTCCTTAAATAGGCCGGCAATCCCTCGACACTCTCGAAGCAGCTTCCATCGTTGGCATCATTTGTCTTTAGAGTAATTCATTTAGTAGGTTTTAGCGCGGGTGAGTGTGGCGCAAAGGGCGCTCCCTCTAAACCTCTAACCTCACTTCCTTTCTAAGTAAATAAGCAAAAATAAACATGTTAAATCCAATGGATATTCAAGATTTAACCGTAATTAACGTCCTTCCTCTGTAAATATACGTAAATACTATTGTTAAGTCCAGTGGACTTGTAATATCACGGCAAATGAGTGATGAACTGCGAACGACATTGCTGATGAACTGCATGGGCTGATGAAATCGTACTATATTCGTCAAACAATTTCTCATAGAATGAAATTTTAAAACATTTTATTTTTCAATGTATGTGTAAAAAGGGCTGAAATTAATTTTAAAAAGCTATGTTGTGTTTTTTTTATTATATTATTATTTTTACCTCTCATAAAATTCATCGAATCGTGCATGATCGTCTAACAGATAATTTACAAGCTGCCATTTTAAGCAGAAATAGCAAGCGATCCCAGTCAAGGGGAAGATTCTTTCTACGGAGGTTGCGAGTCTCAATTACAGACTTGGTTTTCTTTTCACGCTCAGTGTCTAACGAGCAATTCCAGGCCTGGGTTTTTGCCGTTTCCGCTCAGGTAATTTTCGTTTGGTGTTTTTCCTTTGCTCTGCGCTACTTAGATCGTCAAAGATTTGCTATTTCCTCCGCACTCAGCTTCAGTGCGCAATTCCTGAGGAGGTTCGTTGCGTAAATCTTTAATCCGATGCTACTCCTGTAAAATAATTTCGATTTCTGTACGTATAATTGTTCTTTGTATTTCCATTTTACCAGAGAATTCTCGGAGTTCTGTTTTTATATTGTTCATTAAAAATCCATCTTATACCTTTTCTGAATTAAATTTATTTAGCATAAACTTATAGATAATAATGTTTCTTTTAATAAAAAAATATTCATTCTTAGGGAGCCTATTATATAATTTCTTTGATTATATTGCCATTTAAAAAACATATCTCAAATCAATTAAATTAAAATTTCTTAAATTTCTCTTAATTAAGACTTGAATCTTTGAATTCCAATAATTTTGTTAGACACTCGTCTGTGCACATAATGCACAACTAAATAACTTGTGGTTTACACAACACTTAATTCTTTACTAACCCTCTCAGTCTCAAGAGTAGCTTCACGAGGAACCTTCCCGGTTAAAACTTAAGCCTCTTACTACGCGCCTGCCGAGCTCACGATGTTGACTCGTTTTCTAGGACGCGAGGTGGCGTCGTTCACTAGCGAAGCCTCGGCTCACCGGAAAATATATTCGGTGTAAGCCAAATATTGACTGTAAAGATCCCGCCTGCCGATTTACCTCAGCTCATTGTCATTCGGGACGGTGCAGGCCCAACTGCCAGACAAAGTTTGAGCAAATTTCATTCGTTCGCTT
Organism: Hyalella azteca; assembly: GCF_000764305.2. Lineage (NCBI taxonomy): Eukaryota > Metazoa > Arthropoda > Malacostraca > Amphipoda > Hyalellidae > Hyalella > Hyalella azteca. The sequence continues at coordinate 182,352 of NW_025942128.1, read as the reverse complement.
TTACACACGGACAACCGCGCGCTTCATATTCGGGCGATATGGTGAGGAATCTTTAGGTCACCTATTGCTGCTAGGAGCAGTCCTGCGTGGTCCTTATGGTAGCTGTCGTCCAATAAATTATAGGTACGTTAGAGATAGAAAGTAATACTTATATAAAATATATGTAGCAGAAAGTAATACACTTGTACAAAAATATTAAACGATAATCAAAATATATGTAGCCATTGATTGATATTGACTACCGTCTATTCTTCGGCTTCTACGTTTTTAAGACGTGAATATCTTAATATTGTTAATAACTATGAGATAAATTTTTATTGTTAATAACATTGAGACAAATTAAAATATTCTTGTATACATAATTAAAGGAGTGTGTGTGCAGTTAGGAACATTGATACAAAAATTTCGCTAATGTGCAAGATTATTTTGCATGTATCTATCTAGATTTCGTTTGAACAAGCTATTCTTTCTTATTGAGAAATTAACTGCCGAATTTTTACGGTAATTGTGTAATTTTTACTCAGCACCTTTTTCATATATCAACAAATACTGTAGCTAATAGATTCGTTATACAAGAAATTCTCACCCGTTACTGGTTTAGTTGTTCTAATGGTTATTTAGACATATTTAGTGGATTAATGGTTATGAATTTGGATTTTTATGTATGGATATTTAGAGGATTTGTTTTTTTTCCCGTGCGATTACTATACTAATGAACGCTAGTATGAATGACACTTCTTCTGGTAATTCAATAATTATTCAACTAGATGATTAGACACTCGAAAAATAGTGTTTTTTTCCTCTAAATTGCTGAGAAAGTTTCTCATAAATTAATTTGCCAATTTAAGTTTGCATAAAAATTACATATTCTGCATTGATTAATGACAGATTGCATGGGGTGTTGAAATTAGGATAACATTGTTGCAGTGACAGCAATCATGCAGACACATTTTCATCAGCCTACTGTGCAATTATATTAAGTGCACAGTTGGCTGATATATGTAGTAATTAAATATCTGTATTAATTAAAAAACATAAGATCAATATTGTATGTGATGGTTAGCCACCTGCATTTATCAACGATTCGAATGTCTAGGACGATACAACGGGCCTTGGTGAGCACGTTTCATTTATTTATTTGGTTGCAACGTTTTGTAAAGTATCGCAGATAATCTCTGAACACTTGACCGAAATCGAATCTCAATTTGAGAATCGAAGTGACAGACCGAAAATTGAAGTTCACAAAATAGTATAATAAATAATTCTCACCTGGACACGCTAATACAAACTAATTCAAAAATCATTAAAGCAACATTGCATTTTATTCAAATAAATTCAATGCCAAAAATTTAAAAATACATGCTAATATATTTGAATAATACAAACAATTCTTGTCGGTATGCATTGTTATTGATCATTCCGCTTCTTTAAACATTTGAAAATTTCGTCTGTGACGTCAGCCCATAATTCACTCATTTAGAATGAGTCGTGTCATTGGAGCTCCTTTAAAAGTGTGAGCATCAAGTCAAACATTCAGGCCACTTCACCAAAGCTAACTGTTGGTGAAGCCACCACACCTAGGGCAGAAATTCAGCACCAAGATCGACGAGTTTGTTGTTAGCCCGGACGAAGGAGGATGCTTCACGGAATACCGAGTAGCTCTTCCTTACTGTGCAACGGCAACTAACTAAATAGATTTCGGCTGGCCGTCCGGCTAGTTCCAACCTAACTTGCCTTCTGAAAAGCCCCTCTAGAAATGGCTTGACCAAAAACCCACCCTCTGAATCACGGAAATATCGCAAACTTATTTCTAGGGGAAAATTGTCAGATAATCCATTTAATTTCGAATTTTTATTATATTTTTGCGTTACGTAAGAGTAGCACGTTAATCGAGATAACTTTAACATATTCATTGTGCTTCTTCCCTGATAGACTTGGGGTTTTCTCACCATTTTTGTCAGATTGTTCAAAAAATCCTTCTGTCGCCAATTTTTGTAGAATATTCCTAGCACCATACGTGAGCGCTTATGTGGTAGATTTCACATTCGCAATTAAATTTTAATCATTCAGTTCTTATTTTTTGCGCAATTGATTTTGTTGGGCCTAATAACTTGGAAACATGCTCCTCTCGTATGCTGGGTGTCGCAGTTGCCACAGCATTCACGAGTTGCTGTGACTACATTCCCCTCATCCGAACCAGTTTGTAAATCAGATTACGGCTGAGCCGTCCTTTGCACGTTGACAAAATAGAAAGCGTAAATGCTTGAACCAAGTGTCGGTTACTTCAAAGTCTCCGCTGCCGAGGATTCACAGCATCAAGTTCTTCATTTCATTTCGCCTTCTTCTTCATTCGTTGCAAGATTCACTTCTATGCATGAAACATTCGTGCGGTCCGACATTCGAACATATGAAATTTAGACATTAAAATGAATTGTTCCAGTCGTCTATTGATACTTCTTGAATACATTCTTTATATTAATCGACATTAACTTGCTCTTGCAAGCATTCCGTCGCATTGGTGTCCGTGATTTATTTGTCACTGTATTTTGTACGAACTAGACACGATGGGAGTATATAATCCTAAACTTTAGAGCATTTCTTGTGTCTGAGTAGAGCTGGCCTGCGATGGGGGACTACTGTAGATTGGATTATAGCACCGCCTGTTCCGCTAAATGGGTTGTATATCCAGCAACTGGCGATCTTGCATTGCAGAATCAGGAGAGAGAAAACAGAAGCTCCTCACTTTGGATTTCATTGAAAAATAATTTTATACTTTTTGTTGTATGATTGAAATGAATTTTTAATGCACTTTCTTTTTAGGGTGAATACCTCGTGGTTTACCTTTTGTTGAAACCCGCGTTTGTTTGCAATTTCTTGAAATTTCTACAGTATTGCACAGATTCCTTGAGCCACGGCGGCAGCAGTTGAAGTACATTACTATTCCGTGCGTGCATTGGCGGGAATAATCTGCTACTTTCGTTGTGTCTTTTCGTTTTGGAGGGGAGTTTTTCTCTCCAAAGATACGTCATCATTTGTCACAATACTTCTTACCACGTCGTGCTGCGCGCTCGGACAAGGTAGCAATCTCCTCCCGGTACCCCAGAAACTGCTGCCTGGCTTCACCCAAAAGGTTCCAAAAATTAGATGAAATACAGCAGAAAATGCTGTCTGTTTTAATCATTTCTTACCCGCCCAGAAACGTTCACAACAAATCCTTCAAGTTGTTATAAGGATGAAAAATTACTCTCGGTCTCCTATCCATCAATCTTAGATATAAAGATATTACATGAAGTTACTTATAGTCTTATCTATTATATTTATATAATACACGAATGAATTTTGTTACTTAAATACTATGTATTGTTTATATTATATATTAAATAAAATTTTTGCATAAAATTTTAATTTAGAAATTAAATTAAATGTTTTATTGCTTTATATCCAGTATCGCATGCAATGTGATATTGGATACCTTACAGATATTAAATAAATTACATCATGCATTCGTATAACGGTCTAAATATCAATCTTGGATATGAGGGAACTTGATTTTTCTTCTCTCACGCATACTTTTGGTCGCCCCTGACATGAGTGATGCCGTCACATTTTTTTTGTATCCGCAGTGATTGCTAATCAAAATTTCACGGAAATAAAATTATCGTTAAAATTTTACAAAATTTACACTCAATTTCGCATAAACAATAATTTAATTTTGCATAAATAGAATTTTGCATAATGTTACCTTATTTTAATTTTGTTCTTCATTCTTCACGATCAATTACAAAATTCGGCTCACCGTTTTCTCTGTTCTTCGCATCTTCAGCGACTCCTCTCCTACTGCCGCTTCTGGTGTCCATCTATGGCTTTAGTTCTTTGGCGTGCTAGTGTTGACCTGCGATGGTCGCTATTTGCATAGTATATCAATATGGACGGCGAGTCAGCCCTCGCCTCACCCTTCTGATGGTCAGGCAAACCCGAGGACATTACCACCACCTGTTCGAGCCTCCGACCCTCTAATTTCAGGGAGACTTTCCATGCGATCGTTGTTCCATCTTCATCGAAATTTACTCGTAATGCTTCCAGTAACTATGATTGTTAATTGTTTTCAATATATATTATTCATGCACACACTTGATTGAAGCTTAATTGATACACAAAAACTATGTATAAAGAACACATCCAGCAGGGGATAAATTTTAAATTAATTTGGAATAGAGTTCTATCCGCAAATTGAACCCGAAGACTGAAATTAAACGTGCATTCTATTCACGATCACCGCCGTAGCATTGCTTCCTATAAAGTGGGTAACTCGTGATGACTTGAACCCGTTTATTATGAACGTTCTTGATCGTATTTTCCGCCGAACTATAAAGGCTTATTTGTTTTTTTTAGCCAAACATCATGAAAGAAAATTTACTCGTTCTTTGCTCAAAACTCTGACATGGAATATGTATTTGTTGAACTTTAACTATAATTTGAAAAAGGAATAATTTGAAAAGGTACCTTTTATCCCTTTTGAAATTTGAACGAAGACCTTTTATCCATTTAAAATTATGGTGGCCTATTTCCGTCGTCGGCATAGGCACTAAGGAGACCAAATACTTCAAGAAAATTATTATTATTTTATCATTGCCCGAGTTTAACGTGACCGTCCGCATAAGCGCGCTAAAATTCATGCATTTAAGGTTAGCTTGATGAGAGATAAAATAGTGGGGGTAAACGGAGCCAGGACCACAGCTGATGCTATTTGCCCACAGCGGCGGTGATTTGCGGGGACCACATCGTCCACACGAACCCTCATTGCCTCCCTCCACACACTCAAGTGATAACTTCACCTCAAACCCAAGTGATGGGTCTACCTCAACACTCTCAGTATCACCTGACGCCCCAAGACATCAGCAGGGTGGTTGCTCCACGCTATCGTTCCCAAGAACTAACAGGTATCGTTGTTTACATCCCTCTTCGGTTGGCCTTTGAATTATTATTATAATTTTAAATACAAGAGAACAATTATGAAATTATTCTCTTTCTTGAGCTTTCCTGTGACCGTTATTCTTGTGTCAGTAACACCATGTAGTTCCGCCATCCCTTATTTCCAATAGCCCCCACAAGTTGAAATTTCTTCGTATTGAATGCCACAGTTTGCGTTAATTATCCGCCGAATTTTAGCACGTTTTTCCTACATTATTCTTCCTCCCTGTAACTCAGTTTTCTCGTAGAATTTTATTCCGGGTAACGATGAAAAAAGCGGCCTCGCATTCGCCCAACGTATTACTTTTTTTCTATCGCGCAATCGACTCTCTTTTTCGACGCACGTTTTCTACCATTCTAATCACTATAGCTGTACAATGCATCCACTCAGCTCGACCTACCATAATTATTAACCATACTTGTAACGCCATAAGTCTGTGAAGCGATGCCTGCTTATCTACTTTTTTCAATAGTATTACAAATTTTTTATTCTAGTTTCCGTTTTCCATAGCGCAACCTGATAGCATATCTTTCCTAAATTGCTTGAAAAGGATATTATTCAACATTTTTCATCATCAGTACATAAATTATCATTGATAATTCGTAATTAGAACGATACTTGTAACAATGATTTTTGTCTGTTTCCGGCTAAGAAACTGTCAAGAAAATTCTCTCAATTTAAATTTGGATTGTAAATTTTGTGAATTTGCTTAATGTTTTCTTTACCGTTATATTTTTATCCGGTTTTATATTTAAGCAATTATTTGACCGAGCAATTATTTAATAATTTTAATTATTAAATTAAGCTAAATTTAGCAGTCTACTACGCCGCGTCGGAGCACTTCAGTGTACATATGCTTCATTTCTGCGCTTGCATTTATAATAGTTTCCCAGGTAGGTATTGTTCATGTGCTTGCCTCTAATACCCTCCAGAACATCCAGAAAACGCATCAACTTTAAAAATAGAGCAGTAAAATGAATCCTATCTTTTAGTTATGAAAAGCACTCCCTCGTGCTTAACCAATTATAACCGCAGAAAAATATTTTGATTTCCAAAATTATTCGGAGAAATTTTGGCTTGAATTAATTTTTACAACTGATGTCTCGGTATCTCGTTACTCTCTCGACTAAAATTTATTTGCTGTTTTTTTTAAGACAGTTCGTGATATTGCAATACATATAGCTGTTATTGCAATTGCAACGAAGCATTGTGTATGGAGATTGTTAAGTGTTGTAGTTCACATACCTGAAAAAACTGATGCCATATTCAATTATAGATTGTAGTTAAACCAGATCAGCGTAGAAGATTTGTTGAGGGATGTAACCACATCGAAACGGAAAAATGCAATAAAATGGAATGATGAATGTGACGCCTTGCAATGTCCCGCAAAGCAAAATTTGTTTCTTTCTAGATCAATGTCAATTTCCAAACAGGCCTCGAGTTTATGCCCCAGATCCCAAGTTTTCGGAGGTGAAAATAAAGCAACTGGGAGATGTTTCGCTCTGAGGTTCACTAAGAATATAACGCTGACGCTATCCATTGTCGCGGGAGGGGCAGAGAGCACCTCGAATCGTTCCAAAGCAATGCCTGTCTATATTTCGCTCAATTTCTGGATGGAGGCTCTTGCAATATCGCGGGCCTATCTGTCACGACAATCGAGCTTCGTATCGACTCAGTGCTCTTATGAGTCCAAGTGTTGTCCTCAACCGACGCAAAATTATGGCAGAATTATCGGAGGACGACCGGCGAATTTCCAGTGGTCAACGATATTAATAGTAATATTTCGTACTGTGAGTTATTTGAGCTACTGCACCTATTACTCGTATTAGCTAAAAAATTGCTTCTACAATACTCTTATGGTCAAAGATTTGCTGTCCAGGAGAAAATTAACATAAGATTTATTTCAGAAAACATTAATGTATTCCTGTTAAATTTCAAGTGATGCAACTTGAAATTAGTGAATAAATTTCAAGTCACTTCTTCTCGATGCCTGTGATATAATGGGGAACTTAGATAGGCGTGCTGATTTCTTATTGGCAAGTTTAAAGTTCAGCAGAAAGTAGCATTAATCTACCATTTTTCATATCATATTAGGTAATTTACCATTACCTACTTGGTAATGGTAAATTAAAATCCTATCATCCAAATTAAATTTGAATTTTTAGCTAATATTTCCATAGACTTGCACCCGATCACTTATTGATTTGGATGACTGCTGAAACGCAATGGGAGTTCCATCGGTCGTAAGGCGAAGATTGCACCAACACTTCCCCTAACTCAGCGATTTATGAATATTTCGAGCGAGAAGTCAATGTTGCGCTTGGATGTGCCGAAACAATTCCACCTGACTGCGAAGATTTACTTTGCGCCGAGAGCAATATTCCCATCCTTAATAGAGTTGGGTTTATGGTAAAGAACTGCGTGAGCGCCTTTACGTCATATATTAGATTTCTATTAAGATACGACATGTACAGAGCGAGATTGCGTGTATGGGTTAGCGCGGGTGAACGTGGGAAGAAGCGACACCGGGAAAAATGAATGTTATTGATGGTTCAATGAATGCACTGCTGCAAATTCAAATGGGAATATCGAAGGATGCATGCAGAGTACGAAATGGAGAAAATTTTTCATAACTGAATTTCAACATACGTTTCTCGGTTCAATCTCATTTAGTTGCTCACTCAGGTCCTGTCGCGCACTGAGGAGAACCTAAATTCAAACTGTAACAGAAAGGCTGAAATTATCTGTCACCGTCTTTTCTGCTTGTGCCTTTCTTCTTGTCAAACGTGATGGACTCTCGGAAGATCTCTTTTCTTTTCTAGTGGATGAACTCCGGGGCTCTATTCGACATCGTCCGAGGAATACACGAGTTTTTCGCAGTATTTCGCTACATCGCACCTCAGTCGCCGCCACGATTACGAATGGCGCAAAGTTTTCTGCCGAGGGTCGAATTTCTCGAGGCTCCGCACACAACAATGAGCACAGACGCGTCTCTTGAATCGTGACATTCCTGCTCGTATGTGACAAACGCTGCTTGTACATGACAAACACGCTCGATTGTACAAAATGCTGCACACGTGTGTCAAAATGCTTCGCAGATGAGACAAAATGCTGCGCGCATGAGACAAACATTGCTCAAATGTGACAAGAAGCTGCTAGCATGTGACAAAATGCTTTGCATATGCAAAAAATGCTGCTCGCATGAGACAAACATTGCTCAAATGTGACCAAAAGCTGCTAGCATGTGACAAAATGCAGCTCGCGTGTGACAAAATACTTTACATGAGACAAAATGCTGTGCGCATCAGACAAACATTGCTCGCATGTGACCATAAACTGCTAGCATGTGACAAATTTCTGCTCGCGTGTGACAAAATGCTGCGCACAAGCGACAAAATGCTGTTCGCATGTGACAATACGCTGCGCGCATGTGACGAAATTCTGTTCGCATGTGAAGAAATGCTATTCGAAAGTGATAAAATATTGCTCATTTGTGATAGAATGCTGATCGCTTGTGATAAAACTTCATTTTCTATGTGATAAGAAATGGTGCTTGTACATAACTTTCTATTCAATTATGCAGACGTGTTAAGAAGAGTCTTCAATCAAAACAATGTCTAAATTCTCCCTGTGCTGTATTACAAAAAATAACAGGTGCATGATTATTTTATGAACATTTTGTTCTTGATGATTGTTTTAAAATTTTTCGTACTCACGTTAGCCCTTCATTCAAGTTAAGTTTTCATTCAAACATCAGCCTTTTCTCTACTATGTAGTTACCGGCCAAACATCTTCCCTTGGCTTACCGCGTATTACAAGAAATGCATGTAAATTTCTATTGCTGCAATATATTGCACTCATTACCATTCATGAACATGTTTTTCCTAAGCCCTTCGTGTTTTCTTGGTTGTTCTCCCGAGAAAACATTTGTTTTCAGGTCCTGACTCTAAAAGTCGCCGACTTTGACGTGCGACTGCCTCTTTTTCACTCGGCAGAAAACATATCTCTCTCACCTAATGGGATTTCTAAAAGACGTTGTTCGTAGAACCTCACCAATGTCACCATCAACAGAGGTAATAAAATTAAACGGTGGAGAAAGCTCCACGTAAAAAGAGTAATGTTTACGGAATGCACATAAAACTGAGCTGGAGCACCCATAAGGAATTGCGGCCCTGGTTCTGCATACGAAGCACAAGATGAAGAGTTCGCTCTAAGCGCTCACGTAAGAACTTGATCGTATGCGCAGTCGCACCCTTCTTATGATACCACGCCTCTGCCAACTTAAACGACTACCTTTGTTCTACTTCATGTCCTACTAAATGGACGCCTCATTTACATCCCTGCATTTCGAGTAATGACTAATGACGCTTGCGGGCTTTTCGCAACCATCAGCTATGTTAAGTTAAAGCCTTCCAGGACTGTAATGCTGTGTTCATTCATGGTTCATTTTACTGGCACTGAAAATATATGGAAGAAACAATTATTATGGAACAATTTCCGCTTGAGTTCGAGCGACTTAGGCAACAGTCTGTTCATTTACGAATTACATGTTAAACGGTGAAATAATTAGTCGTCCGCCCCTACAAAAAACATCATTAGTTCTCATACATAACTGAATTTCATATAAACTGAAATAATTTGTTTAATGAACATTTTTGAAAACAACTTTAGATACATTCCACTTAGATACATTGCAAATCCCGGTATCTTGCAGAAGCCATTTGCAGAGTTAGACAAGTTTGCTGGTTCACGCTACAACACGACGGCGTGTTTGTTCTTAAGAAATTTTCTGTTGACTCGGCCAAGACGTCTTTTTACTTCATCCGTGTTGTGTTAGAACGCCTCCCTCGGGGTCGCATTCGCACGTGACCGTATCAAACGTGTTTCGGCAAAACCGCTCGATCGAAACTCCGAATTTTATTTATCCGAAAAATTGCGTCCTGACTGTTTTTGATGCATTCGATGGAAATCCTTTGTTTTACTGGATGCATCATTATCCAGCGGCCGAAATCTACGATGTATATTGTATATGAATGTTCTGAATGCTTTGAGTTCGGTAGGTGTGAGTCCACCCCTGCTTGAAGCGAGTATCAAAGATGGTCCGCAGCGACGACGCGAAAATTTTTATGCGAGTTCGAGACAGAGTTATTTTTCACCTAATACATTAAGAATATGAATATTAAAATTTTCAATTTTCACTCTTAAATGGTAGCATTACCTAATTATGAAGAATATTCTGTAAAATATCGTTCATGTTCTATACAATCCATCTAAACGTTAGGAGTTTTGAATGAGAACTTTTTCAAAGACAACCGCGTTCTGTTGTCGCACATCACGTATCACCATAAAAGTCGTCTTATGAATGATAAATTTGCTGCACAGCTCGACAGAGAACAGTTGTATTGCGCAAACTCTCCCCAAAATAAGAAAGAATGAAAAGGAATCTCACTCACTAATGAGGATATTTCCGGTAATTATACGAGTTATTCGTTAAATGGTATAGAAATAATCCCATGAAAATAACAATAAAACATAACTAGCTTTTTTCTGTTCGGGATGTTCTGAAAAAGAACAAGTTGAGCATGCAAAGAACAGGCGGAAGTTTGGCTGCTTTTATTTTGTTCACGAAGACACACTCCTTCATCTCCAACAGAGCTTGTCCACAAATTTTGAGACCGGCCTGTGAGGTGAATCGTGAATGAGCTGCAATAGATGAATGCATGGACTACAGATTCCTTACATATTTATAGTTCTCGGTTTACCCACTGGTGAATTGATGACATTGCATTCGATGTTGCCGGCGTATGCCAAGCGTTATGATTTGTTATGTAATTCATTTTGTTTTCCGTCACATTCAGTCAGTCCTCTCATTTCCCTCACTTGGAAGCAGTAAACTTTTTCTCCCCAGGCAACGTCGGTAAACAACACACTTTGGTCTTCAGGGACAGCGACTTCTAAACTTAGCAGTAGCTGCGTTAGAACTTACTTTCCAAGTCTTCACGAGCGCCTAATGTTTGTGCGCAGCGTCTCTCCTCAGGCTCAATGCAATGGATGCTAAAAATGCGACTAAGTTCCACTCATTCAAAAACTACACGACATTTGTGGAATTTTCTGAGGTACAAACGTTTTGAGACTTTGGTAACAGATCCAATAATTTACGACTAGGCATATGGTTTCAATGATCTTTTTTTATTCCAGGCGACTTTTGGGAAACATTTAAAATACTTTTAAAATTTTACTGAGTGAAATAAACACAGTGAATTGTGCTTAACAAATTTACGAAGTAAAATTGATCGTTTTTCAATTCGGTTGTATTATTTGTTGTATTATTTGATTTAATTAATTTGCATGTACGGGTGAAATTATCCTAAATACCACAGCATTTTTAGTGCCACTGCTAAGAGAAAGATTTACTGAACTATAAAGCATCTCAATAGCCCTGGTCTTAATACTGATGTAGATCGATTAGAAGTAGACTGGCCTAAAATTTGCCAAGTGATAAGCTTGCATTTGGTGGCAAGGAAGCTAGAATTAAGGGTTTCTCGTGAGGGCGTCCGTCTTCGTCTTACTTGCGGGTAGACCAGACACCGCACGGCGGTTCGGTCTGTAATCCCGTAGACAAACAGCTCTTTGCATAAGATGCAAGATTGCCCCCTATACGCTGCACGACAGAAACCGCTGCTTGCATGCAACGCTAATTGCCCGCTTCTGCTGAGATACGCTCGAAATACCCGAGTTTATGAAGATCAATTCTTGCGAAAAACAATTGGACAAAATTTATCAAATACAAAGAATTTCATTAGGGAATACCATTTTTATAGATTAAGCGATGAGAGATCAACTGCAGGGTTATAATTTATGTTACATTGGTTGTTGAGGTTTGTATGAGCAGCTGAAGCTCATTTATAAGATTAAATATTGTTGTGTAAAAATTTGCATTTAGGTATTGTACTTTCATTACGTTTGAGTTTCGAACGATCGTTCCGCGGAAGAATATCAGATAGAACAATCAGAACAAATACATACACTGAAAATCCCTGGTACTTGCACAGTGACATTTCATCATATTTAGAGTCTCTTTTTCTTGTGCAGCTAAACTCCGCTTGTAAGTCTTAAACTTGCGATAGTATGATGTCTGTGAATGTTTATATATGTAATATATGTGGATCGTGTGTTATGTTTTGAAAATGTGTGTCGAATATAGAAATAAATGTATAGTGAGGATAAGTTAAAAAGCTTTCAAATGTGCTTGTTGTAAGAAAATATTCAAACACAGTTCGTTAATAGTATTAGCATGCCATTCATTTCAATTTACGGACTGACTGCTCGATAACCATGCAAGCTAATTCATGTATACAGCAGCCAATACAAAATTATCCTCTATAAGTTCCTGAACTTTAGCACCGACGAAAAGTTCAGATGGAGAATGAAGCAAAATGGAAGAGAATATTTTTAGTCCTTATTAGTAGTAGCGCAAGCTGCTTCTATCTCACTTTAACTCCTTGACAGCAGAGGACGGTGAGGACTCTTTTGTTGTCCACTCAAGTCTTTTTTTTTGTGAAGCAGTGGGCAAACATACACGCCTTACGTGGCCCCCTGCTATGTTCTTCTCGGCACCAACGCACGAGACATTCGGTCTCGGCTTATAATTAGGTCCCGCTTATAAGCTACTGCAACTCTTAACATTTCCTCTATTACCCGATTTCATTTATTTAAATCCTAGTACTTGATATATTGTTAACGTTCTTTGATGTTTCTGATCTGAAAGTATTTTCTCCTTTGTGTTGATGCTAGCGCTTTTGTTCAGTGCACTACTGATTGTCTGCAAATTTTTTTTTCAATGCTCGTTCATCAGTGAGTAGTGCTGCTGTAGCCTCAAGTAGTAACATGAACTACTATACCATTGTCATCAATTAATGTATCATTGGGAACGTCATTTATCCAATAAGTCTTCGTCCACTCAAGCAGAAGGATTACATTTACTACAGTAGAAACACTAAATATTTGTTCGTCGTCCTCAACATTAAGCAGACTAAAGATCTAAAGAAATAGCTTCCATCAAAGCTTACTCTGCTTTCTCATCCATAAAGGCTGTTTTCCACACGTCAAGAATTGCACCAACAGCATTGCACTACCAGGATCGAGGAGATCACATTTACAGTAATAATGATTATGGAGGGAGGGGGCATTAGCAAATTCAATATACAACAATTCTGCATTAATGAAGCAATCAATTTCCACCGAGTTTTCACGTTTGTTGTAACTAAATGAATTAGAACTGAAATTCGAACGATTGAAATAAATTTGTAGATGGATGAATAAATGTTGATGTTCATTTTTATTACCTAATCTTATATGAAGATAAAGCTATATATTACCGTTAGTGCCTCTTTATAGTCATAATGAAAAATATACAGAACTAAATCAAACAAATACATAACTAAAATTCTGTGAGAAAATACTTGAAACGCACTTTCAAGTCAGAAGTTTCAGAACAAATTTAATTTTATTGAGCATAACTTCTTGATAGCTAATTTCCTGCTTCCCTTAAATATTTATTTGCCGAATTTCGATTGAATTTATTCGGATTCAAAAATATTTGTTCTTGCATCCCCAGCATCCATGAGTTACATCTAAATTTTGTGCTTGAATTCTTTTTAAATTTTGTTTTTCATGTTACGATTGCCATTATAAAATATATACGGTATCAAAACTATTTGATCTCAACGATCAGATCTGTGTCTTGCGATTAGAGATAAAATACTAATTGTGAATTATTGTGTATTAGGATTCATTTTCACTAATATCAAAATGAATATTCAATATTACGAATATTAATATTAATGGACTTCACTATTGCACGAGGTATTTCCGTACCTGAACACTGTGGACAAGTTTTGGTGTGCTAATTTCAATTTCAGGGATTGAATCGACTCGGTATCATTCAGGTAATATAAATTTTTTTCTTATAAATATATAAATTCATTTCTGTTAAATATCTAAATCCACTTTTTGCTCGCACATTATTAAATATATTAGTAAATCTTTATTTGTATATCACTAAATATCAAACATATTCTCGGCCAACTCTGCGACCATAAGCCGGTTTCTGAACCTCATATCATTAGCCTTGTCATTAATGACATTTATTTCCCTGCCTTATGTGAGCGCTGCGACGAGTATATTGTTCGAGACAAGCAATATGTCGAAGAAGAAATTTGCGCCGAGCCAAGCTCATCATTTCCATTACTGTAACTGCAGGAGAACGAGCGTCACGCGCCACGTTATAGCACGAGAAACGCTCCGTGTTTTAGGACGAACAAAACCCAAGCTAAGCAAATTTCATAGTATTCTTGAAGTGCCGTGCAAAATGCCTCTATCGACTATCGAGCTCGAACTCTTTCTTTCTTCATTTTCTTTTTTTGTTGCATATTTTTCGTTCAAATTTTTATCTACTGTTAATAAATCGAGTCGATTAACTTCTGGAAACTAGAAACTGGTTAATAAATTGACATCCATTATATTCAATCTTTACACCATAAATAGTTAGACAAAAACTATTTTCTTTTCTCAGTGGTTACAAGAACAGCTACGGTAAGTCGAATAACCCGTAATGATATAAAAGCATGTTCTATGCTGGCTTGTTTACACGACCAAGTGAGTCTGCAGTTTGCCGTTGTTTTGTTTCGATCAAAACGTGCATCAGTGAACAGCCTTCCGCATTCTAACGTCACTCGGAAGAATGACATACTTGCTATTGAGATGTGTACGATATTCATGAAGTGTACAATGATAGGAAATTCTCTACTGGATATTTCCTTCCCTCTCACTCTTTGAGTGTAAACATCTGGAAGCAAAACCAAAGAAGCAATAAAGGTTCCGAATTAATTTTTTTAGCAACACAAAAAAAGGCTTACCGAGTACATAAACTCTTGAAAATTTATAATTTTACGTCACTAACTATTTTCCTTCATATTGTTGGCATGGGTGACATGAAGCTTAAGAAACCGTGAAGATTTATGCGTGTAGCAAGAGCCAGGCTTGGTGTTTACCCTTGTGCCTTGTGTAAGCATGGCAGCAGGACGGTAACTCGCACACAGAATCTTCAAGAGCCCCCGGAAGAGGATATTTTGCCACTATAGGGAGTGATCTGGCCATATGTCTGGGTCGTCTATATTTTATAGCTGCGCTTTTTCCACGCACCGGGTGGTTATAAAGAGCGTGTCAAGAGGGGACTGTGGTGTGTTTTAGAACCCACACAAACCGAGCTTTTAACGAAATTTTCTCTCTGGGTCCTGTATTACCGTCCAGTCTTGGTAATGCGTAGGATGTACCAGTCTTGGTAATGCGTAGGATGTACCAGTCTTGGTAATGCGTAGGATGAGCGAAGATTATATTTCAAGTTACAGAAACAAATTTCGATTAGAAAATAATTCTTTGAATCTTCTTAGTTGTGTGGTAATATGGATTTTTCCAGAATTTTGCAACGATGAAGCCACTATTGTGTTTTATGCTAATTCTCGGCAAACGAGCCAAAAATTTAATAATATTAACAAATTAATATTCAATAATAAAATAAGTGTCCCGTGCATTGCTTTTCGAATATTTATTGTTGCCATTGAAAGAAAATAACTGTTGAAATTTTCTCATGTTCAAGGCAACATCTCCTACTGCCTGAGGCTACGAGGCAAAGGGCCGGTCAGGTCGCGTTCCAATATCATCCCTTTTTCAATAAAATCTCGAACATGCCCTCGAAACTTCAGTGAGCAGCTTGGTCAGGAAGTCGAGATAGTCTCGTCTGTGTGGCCTGGGTTTCTCGTACCGAAGGAGCCATTGAAAAAGACAAGTCTGGTGCTCCCCCAACTATATTACATCCCATAGAACTGTTGTGGGCCATAATTTCCAAAGTGGTCAGAGGCTGGTCGAGACCGAGTCTCATAAAGTAGAGCTCTGCCCACCTTGTTACGATAGCCTACTGGCTCGGACACACTCCTACTGCTCTGATTTACAGCCCCTAAAATTAACGTCTAATCAATGCAGGATTACGTACGAGTGCAACTTCGAATTTCTGATACGCTGCACATGAATATTGATCTGTAAATTAACAAAAATATACAGTAACTCAGTACTCACTGCAGTGAGTGACTGAGAGCGCATTTTCTCGTCGACGAAAACTTGAGGTCACGGACAGACAGACAGACGGACGGACGGACGAACATGGCGAGCACAATAGTGCATTTTTTCCATAAATGAGAAAATACGCTAAAAACAGCGTACGTGTAGCAAAATATAATTTGCGTGCAGGTTAGATGTCCAGTCCCAGTCAGAAAACAGCTGTCGGCAGAAGTGCTTTATCCAAAACGCTCTGATAGATGAGAGGTGAGAGTTCATCTCCCAAAGGCAGGACCATCTCAGTTGGACGCTAAACTTCTGAGCTCAATTAGATCAGGTAGGAATCAATCATTCTAGTCACTGCTCCAAAGTTAATTTTCGACTCCCATGGCTAGACTTTATAATGGTAAATTAATGCTGCTTTCAAATGAAGTTCTGAACTGCTCGAATAACTTATGCTTGGTGAACTAGAATGGCTTGGAGAAATTGAAGACTAAAGAGTGGTCAAGTAAGGAAAACTTCATTACTTATTTTAAAATGCTTCTATTTTTAGCGAACTGCATTTGAGTTGGCATATTTTATTAAACTGAATTTTTCATGTTTAATTTGATTATATGACTATCTACACATCTTTTTTTTTGAACCACCCTTTGCATATTGTCAGATTGATTACTCCTGATTTAAACTTCGTTGGAATTCATCCATAATTTATATTATTCAAACCATACAGTCTTTGTCTTATTTTTTTTTCTGCCATCCACTTTGAGGTCACATCCTTCTTCTTTCGCAGGCCGGTGCTGGCCCCGCCAGTCGGTATCAGCCAGCGGTTTCGATGAAAGAGCGTATAACGCGGCGAGGTTGCCTCTAAAGTCAGGAACGAGGCGAGCAAACAAATGAGACGCAAATGCCGTTGATTTCCCGACGGAGCGGAGTTGTGCTGCTGCTTTACATACACCAGCCCGGTTTTGGCTACGCGACAGCGACACTCTTTGGCATGACCGTCCACAGGGCGTGCGACTGTCGACGTGTTGCGCTCGAACTCGTCGTCAATAGTGCGATGCTCACGCATACATTTGTACGACACTTCCGCTGGACCAGAACCTCGTAAAATTTCGTATCGTGATGGATTTACAGTTGCATTGCATACGCGTGACTGTTACAAGCACTGTGCTTGCCAATGCGCATAATTTTTCTCAATGCCAGGGCTCTTCGCACGATGGATTCAGCGGATATGTACAGAAGCTTGATTTATGTGTCTGTTCAATTTTGCGGACGGCGTATTTGAAAATCGTGGTCTTTTTTGCACTTTTCACATGAAATTATTAATCATTAGGGCATAAAAATAAATTTTTTTAACAGTTCTAAAGAACTGAAATTATAAACAAGCTACACAATTAGCTTCCTAACATATCTCGACAAGTTTGCAGTGAATTGCTTAC
Source organism: Hyalella azteca (assembly GCF_000764305.2). NCBI lineage: Eukaryota > Metazoa > Arthropoda > Malacostraca > Amphipoda > Hyalellidae > Hyalella > Hyalella azteca. The sequence continues at coordinate 164,829 of NW_025942128.1, read as the reverse complement.
GTTAACATAATGAACATAGTATTGAATAATACTTCGGCAATCATGCAATCTGCAAAAACTCTTCGATGAAGCTTCTGACAAGAGTTAGTTCAGCCCTAGTGACATGTTGCACTTATCACCTGCGTAAATGATGAGCACAGTACTGGCGCTTCTTGACGTAGTTCGTCTCGCACTTGAAAAATGCTTTCCATTAAAGTGGAATCGGTCGCCGTAGGGGGGAGATGGTTCAGTCATATCGATGACACCGCGTGCTGACAAACGTGGTATCGCGACGCTGTCACTGCGACCCTTGCTTTTTACAAGCATACGCAGCACAACTGAGGGATAGTATCAAGTTCACGTTCGAAATTTGCTTGCAGGTTTATTACTCCGTTCGAAAAGCTTTTACATGAAATAATTTATAATAGTTGCGAAATACAGAACAATTTTGAATCTCAGGATTTATCATGGATCATTTTTTCTAATAACTTATTTATTCACTTGCAGTGCTTGCTACTAGGCATTAGTCTATTCTCACATATCGTGTGATGACTGCTTAAGTTAAGAGACATGTTCCTTGAATATTGTTGTTCCAAGGGCCTTTATCGCTGAAAATCTACACAAATTTAAAATGATGCGCTGTTGTGATTAATAAGAGAAATTTACAGCGAAATAATGAATGTTTAGATTGTATGCTGCACTATATTTTAAGAAACTGATTTTCAATCAGGTTAAGCAAGTGCCAAAACTTTGAACAAGCAACGAAAGACATTTAATGAAGTGCTTCAGGTCAAAAAACGTTGTTCCTATCAATGTAATACATGAAAATTACTGGTGAAGTAAGTACTGATGAATTTCTGCATCGTGAATTTGTACGATAAGAAATTCCTTTACGATATTTGAGGCCACTATACGTATCAATTGCCATGTATTGTTTACCTCAATACTGACTTAAAGCACATGTCAGTCTTTTCAATAAATATTTATTTCATTTATTTTACTGCGAAACAATTTAAAGGTGAGAGCTTACTTTTCTGTTGTCTCCGTCACACTCAGTGCCCTGAGTGGAGACAGAGACGCTACAAGCGAAGCTTCTTATTGCTCTCTTGGGATCCCACACATACATACACTGTACACTTGTGCACTGCTGTGTAAGTTGTTAAATATTTTTATTGTACTGTACCATGTGCTGTCTTTTCTTCATGTTCATAATTGAATGTTTTTGTCTTACATATTACTTCTTTCATGAATTTCTTGTACATCAGTACATTTTCAATGGAAATTTCTTTAAGAACTTAATGAATAGGGCAAATCTCACAATTATTTTTTCATTTTCATAGCTTCTTCAATCATGATGTTATTAATTTTCTTATACCAAGTATAGCCGAAAACTTTTCAATTGTCTATATTCAGAAAAACTACTTTCTTCGTAGGTGTTCGCACAGAGTTTGGGGGGGAAACTCTACGGTAGTCACACTAGAGATTTAAATATCTCTGCCGAAATTAGTAATTACGATTACAATTAGTAATTACAATACAAAAGCCGTGAATCTTTTTAGATATATATAAGTTAACCATACAAGGCATACTTGTGTATATCTTCATTCATATTGTTGTTTAATATGTTGAATAATGATACATGTTTTATTAGTTAGAGATAATATCAATAGCATTTTTTGAGAATATCAATTCCAACTATTCATCGTTTTGGTTTGAACTGAAGGCAGCAGCATCATGAGTTAAATCAACGCATCCTTGAAGATAAGACTTGATAATCCACCTTTTTAACCTAGTAAGAGACTCCATGGTTCTAAGGAGGAAGCACTTGCCGTTCTGGCAAGGTAGTGATGAGGATTTATGAACTTAATTTGATCAAGTCGTTGAGTTTTCTATTCACCTTGGTGCTTAAGGCTGCTGCAAGCTTAGCTGCTCGCTCTCTCTCTCTGCCTTCTTTACTTATTTTGCCCTGCGCTCTACCGACATGGAAAAGATCATGAATTATTTAATGCTCAAGTTATTGTAATTAAAGCCCTGTCTGCCTCCGAGCATCTCCCTCCTGAGGCGCACAAAAATAATTGTGCAATTGTTAGGCCTGGCCTCAACAAATTGTTAGGCCTGGCCTAACCAAATTGGATATTCTAATTCCCGTCTCATTTTCTGAAGTCCGCCGTGAAAGATTAAATTTGACACGGCCTTGGCGATTGACACGACAAATAAATATAAGAAGCGTTAAATTGGGCGGTTAAAATTTTGTGAGCACAAAGTGATGAATTTTAGGAATTCATGTTATTAATATAGATGTGTCCATAAGACACTTCATTTAAATATTGGTAATTTACAAAATAAATTTTTCGTGCAACAAAATCAGAGTCCCTGAAAAGAGTCCCTCTGTTGTAGTTTACTCTGTTTAGTTTTTACTATTTTCACTCTTAATGAGTATGATAACTAGAGTTAAATCGAAGTTACAAGGTATTTTTACAAGGTATTCCAAGGTAATTTTTATGGGTAGAACAAATTTATAAATGAAAAATTATTGCTTACTAACCTATGGTCAATATATTCCATATCCTAAAACTTTTCTCGGAGACTGAAGGGCAATTGTTTGCAGAGGTTGGCATAATGTCGACTGATAAATAGAGATTTTGGTCCAGAGTGCTCTGGCACTGTCAACTAACTGCCCAAATCCTGCAATTAGTGGGCTCGCTCGTAAACTGAAGAAGGTAGCAATCAAGTGAAGACGGCAGTAATCAAACGCAAGGATCCATCAAGAGTATTTAGTATTCGAGAGACGGGGCCACTTGGCTCAGTCGTTGTGGTGCTTGCTTCCTTAACGCTGAGCGGGCCTCAGTTTACGCCTGTTCCCTGTAAGCCTCTTGGAGTGCTCGTGATGGCCCACTATGGCTCTAATATGAAATGGACCCTCCGTTATAATGCGCTCCCTAGAGCAACTGCCTGTTTTGATCGGATCAGCTTATTGAGAGAATCTTGTCTTAATTTATCCCGAAGCTTACTCTGCTCATTATGCAGAGTTCGATCGTAGGTTTCAATTTTAGTCTTATTATATGCGACTTCTGATGTAACTTGAAACATTAAATTTTGGTCATTTCAAGTGTTTGTTTGAATTTTATTCGTGTTAAGCATTACAAGTTTCTTGAAGCATGAACTTTTTCTAAAGATGAAATTTCCAGTAAATATCTAATAGTTCGTTCGTGGCCAACACAACATACATATTCTGATGATTTTTCAGTTTTTTTTTTATTTCAGGCGATCTGAAGAAGAAGTCTTTTAATTGCGAAGATGAAACCCATGCCGCTGTCCAAATACATGTAACAGAGTTGCAATAAACGTCGGAACATTTTACTTTTTTTGCAGAGTCTCGGGTACTTTCATAATTCTCTTCAGTACATCAGTTTTTTTATTAAATAGCCAATTGGGCGTATTTACGCTCATGCTCTGAGTGTTATTTTCATATATTCTACAATTAGCAAGACTCTTACTCTTTATATTGTAGCTTAACAAAGCTTATACTCGTGCAAGGCAGGTCGTATTTTTCATCCATTAAAATATCATTAATAATTGACACATATTATTCCCTTTTGGGTTTCACACGCACGTTCGTCAACACCAACCTTTGCTGAAGCGATCCAAATTTGTCACATTTAGCACTGTGAAAATTTTGCTAAAATTATTCAAATAAAATAAACTTTAACGTCCCACTCTGTTTCTGTCACACAGTAAGCTTGTTTGCAATGAGTCACTTCATTATTATCGCATCTGAAATAACTACGTTCAGTCTTCCAGCACTCATGGCTGCGCAAGTTCTCCATATATTAAGCTTCCATGACGGCTGCGTCCCTTTTTCTGACCTTTTGCCTGTTCTGTAGTGCCATCTTTTTGATGCAGTTCCTTGTTTGGCTCAATGTGACCCAAGGGAAGCCGGTGCACCCTTCAATGCCGACGGAGGTTCGCGAGAACTGCGTCGCAACTTTTGTCCGCTGGTCCAAATAACATCAAGAATTAATCTCGGCTACAAAGACGTTCTGTTCAAATGCGCATTCCTTGTCATGAATCTTGGCATATGAAATTTCTGTCGATAATTAAAATTCTTTGAATTTAATTTTCTTAGATGATGAATTGACTTTCTCCTTGCGAGAAGTTGGTTGTGTATCGAATCGTCTTGTTATTTACATCGGCCCATACGTTTGAAGTTACGACCTTGGCTACGTAGGGATCAGTTGCTTATCGGCCCAGACTCTCTTTGCTGCACCTCTTCCGTGTACTCACTGCGCTTCCATAACAGATAATGTTAAATTGTAAAAAAATTGTGAAATTTTTATATTGGCTGAAACTACCATTTTCAGGGTATTGCGATTATAAACATTTATTGCTTTCGCGCAAGCCATTGCACAGAAGTTTGTACAGATTCAATATTTACAAAAATTCCTTTACCACCTTTTCGTTAATTCATTCAAAGGGAATGTATTTTGTTAGTTTTCATTTAATAATTATAATTTATTTTCAGTTTTTTTCATTATTCGATCAGTGTTGTCGGAGCATCAGGCAAGTATATTTGAACAGTGCTCGATTTGCCGTTCAGTGATGCTTCATAATTCTTAAGTTTATTTGAAGTTTAGTTACGCTTGAATAAATATAATTGAAATAATGGTATTAAAGCTTCGAACACTACTCAAAAAGGCGTGTAACTCTGTGATAAGTTGCCCTATATTTTCGTACGTTTCGTTTTCCTTGGACACAGTTTTTCTAGAAATGCTTATTTGTCGCGGATGTAATGTCAGGTCGTGACAACACCGACCGTTGCCTGGCAATGGACTCCATTAAGTGTCTTCGTATGTTTTGGGATCCGTGGCGTCTCGAGTTCACTCTTGGGAGACATCTCTCCTGCGCGGTGTGCTCCAGCCGGAGACCTGTAGACTTTAGGCAGCCAAGCGTGACACCTTGCACACTTTCACCAATGCCGTTAGCTCTTCACAACATTGCTTAACGTTTAAGCCTACGTTAACATCGTAGTACAGCGAGATATTATATACAAGTCCAGTTTAAAACTCTATTAGCAAACTCTTCGTTTAAGCTGGATTTTAAGCCCCTATTTTTGTTGAGGTATCGTCAGTTAACTCAACACCAAAAAGAACTGTTGAGTCGCTGGGTAATTTTGTAATATCTGTTGTTTTTTCATCGAATTATCCGAATTCCGCGCGAATGTTGATTAATTGTTAATCAAGTATTGCATATTTCAAGCATCTTCTTGTTGTCGTCACTTTAGCACACGTCATCGCTTTGCAAGCTTGATTGAGAGCGCCGACTGACGAAGGACAACGAAGCTTAGGTGGCCCTTGCCTCTACAGCCAATGCATCACTGTCACTGTTATTACTTCTTCACGCTCCCCCTCTTGAACGGATGCTCATAATAAATAGACTTGCTGCCATTGTCTTTCCTGACAATTTTACTTCCAAGTTTCCCGTCAAAATATTTGAGAGAGCATGTGCGCCAACTCCGCTGCAGCAGTTGCCTTTGTTTGAAGTGTTGTGAATTTTTAATGATATTTTGCATGCGAGATAATTTGAAATTCAAATTGCATTGTGATGTTAGATGTATAATTTGACATTGATTTATCAAATTTTTAATGATTGAAGTATCGTTCAGGTAATGATGGAAGATTTGTTATAATATAATTTACCCTCGCAGTTGTTAATAAAGGCAAAAGTACAAGGGCGAAATACTAAATTTATTACGAAGTTCGCCACGGGCAAAATGGATTTACTGCACACTGTCTTTAAATTATTTTTTATGGAAGCAGACTTTCGATCGGCAATGAATTAAAACTTTCACTTTAACTCAAGATTTTCCTCGAGTTGTTCATTGATGAGATTAAAGGTATTGTTATCAAGGTATTCCTTGTTGTGTGGGTGAAGATAGCGCCCCACAAGATAGCTCCTTATCCGCTGCTGGAGCTCCTAGACAATAACCACGCCCTTCAGATCACCGAATTAAACACGGAACTAAAATATTGAGATATTCTTAATTTCTGTTCCTATTAATCTTGTTATTAGTCTGATGAGTATGCATGATAATCATTTGTCCCTTCCGTTAATACGTGTATAATCAAATTACACTAATGTTATAACTAAGTTGTAATTCAAATGCAATATCGAGGAATTATGTTACTTCATCACTGCAGTCATTATTTATTAAATCACTTAGTCAGCAGCTTCATTTGTTTGAATTCATTTCAATACTTAGGCTAATTGCATCCCAATATTCATGTCACCAGATTGACGTCTGCGTTCATTTTGGTTAAGTTCCTAAGTAAGAGTTGTTTGCAACGCATCAAAAGTTATGTTGTGGTTCTGAGTTCCAAAATTTGGACTAAGTTGTTGCATCCATCCGCATGTCTTTAGACCCCGTATTTTTGCAAATAAACTCATGTTAAATAGACCATAAATTAATATTTGCATTCGGTTTGTTATACATTCAAGAAAAAGAGTTGAATTTCAGGTAAGAGTGGATTATCTTACATAATTCAGCAGGTTTCCAGCACTAATGCTTGTTCCAGTGAGAGTTTGTACCCATTTGGGCCCTACTGGAAGACGTGTTAGGTCGTCGTGTCGCCGTTATTCGTGTACATCGGCACCATCACTTTTACTCACGCCAATCAAATGGCCGAAATGTTGGTCGGTATCTTGCTTGTGAAAATATGGTCATTTTTGCAGAGGTTGTCCCTGGTGTGGCTAAGGCACACGGTCGCTAGTCGTTCCAGCAGGTTACACTCCAGGAAGTGCTATCTGGAGAGCCATGGGACGTCTCCGGGGTGCCACATATTCACTGCCTCTACCGACCAGACACCTTGACAAATTGTTGCCTAACTTACCGCTCCTCTAGCTTGCAAGTCTCTTCCTATCGCCGTGCCCCGAGCAACAGACATCCTTGCCAAGAGGGCAGTAAGGGAACGCTACAAAATTTCTCTTCCTCGAGACAGGAAGGCTCCTAGGAACACCGTGGAACCTTTTTACCAGGAACGAATCCGCCTTATTGCATTACGTATGAGGACTTTGTTTCGACTGGCATACAATAGAGAATTCCGGGGTAAGGTCTGTGAAGCTTTAAGATGTATTTTGAGTTTTTCGCGACGAATATTTTCACACATATTTTTTATGCAATAAATATGCTTCATAGCTTGCATCTTCAATTGAGGGAAGTAACTCCAGTTGAGTCCTCCAGTTGAAGGAAAATACTACTTTTCATCAAGTAACTTTCATTCGATTCATCAGAACACATTTGAATTTTGATTACATATATAGAATCCCCAAAAAATATTCCTAATTATCTCTTTATCGTCTCATGCTTGTAAAATTCTAACAAAGTTTTTCTGACATCATTTGTAGACTTGAAAAAGCATACATCACAATCTCGACTTACAGTGATCGCTGTTCTGAGAACTCTGGCCTATACCGACGCTACAGATCAGCGGAAGACAACATCGCGCTATCGCTTCTGTGCAATGTATAATGAATGCGTGCTAATGGTCAACTCGGTAGCCTCCCTCACCTTCCTTTGATGCTTGGCCACGAGTGACCCGCGCTTGCTAATGCCATGGAAATCATACTAAGTTTTCTGCTGCAAAAATACGCGTTTTTCTTCGCAGGAATTTGAGAACTTGAGAGGAATTTTACTTCGTTAATATTCAGCAGGATTTGCTGCAATTTGCCGGTTTCTATTTTCTAGTCCTGGAAAATGGAAACCTGAAATCGCTAAAAGCTTCATGCTTTAGGTTGTTTTCTTTATGCCAAATTTTCCAAATTTACCTGAAGCGGCTCTTTTTACCGCATTTTCTCATTTATGGAAAAAATGCACTATTGTGCTCGCCATGTCCGTCTGTCCGTCCGTCTGTCTGTCCGCCCGTGACTTCACCTTTTCGTCGACAAGAAAATGCGCTCTCTGTCACTCACTGCATTGAGTACTGAGTTATATTTTTTATATGTTCACTGAAACGTAACTATTTATTTCGTAACTATTTTATCTGCACTATATTGATAATTTTCTCACACGAGTCGGCAGTGCTGTGGACAAATTACTTTAATTAGCAATGCTGGACCGAAAAACACGTGTTCATTTTGCTGCAACCGAACCTCATCAGCGTCAACGAGAATCCCATGAAAAATGGAACAAGATTGAGTTTGGAGAATTCTTCAATCCGTTTTCAAAATAATTGAGCATTGAGCCGTTAAAATCCCTCGCATACTTTCAATAAGGCTTTTCTGTAGTTTTGAATCCTTCCAAAATTCGAAACAAGCTTCCGCCGTTTCTGTATAAAATAAAATTAGTTTCTGTTACCCTAACATCAAGAATAGGCAAATCATTTTGATCAATTTAGTTGAGTCTGCCAGATTTCGTGAAGAATTAAACTCCTCGCAAAGATTATTTAAGTTGCTTCCTACTGGACTGTAAGGAATCTAGTGACATCGCGCAAAGAACGCCTCTGAATTACGCGACTTAACCTTTGAAACGAGCGCCTATTCAGAGTTTCGCACGATTGCTCGTCCGTTGGAAAGGCGTCGCTCTACTACATTAATCTTTTTAATTACGTGCGCCTGAAGCGCCTGCTTTCAAAGCTCGCGATCGATATGTGAACAGTGAAAGGCACTCAAAGTAAACAGCGAGAAAAGAAAGTGGGCAAACATACACAAACTTGGCGTCGCAAATAAAGGCTATGTTTTAGCAACCTGGAAGTCACTGGGGAATTTCGGGGAAAACTTCTTGCTTCTCCGAGCTTCATGCGTGCCACACAGCCTCATGTGGGAGCTAATGTCTGCATTTTTAATATACATGGCAGCTCAGTTCATACATTATGTTTATGTTTCAGAGGGTTGAAAAAGTCGTAGATTGGTTCATTCCTGCATTTTCTCTTGTACACCTATAACTGAGATTTGATTACCCCCACCCTTCTTCTGATTCAGCATAGTATACAACACTATACTCTTTCAACAAAAGTGCTACTGTTATCATAACAAGTTTCCACGTTTAACCTCATTCAGCGCATACTGTGATAATTATTGCTCATGTGTATCGTGACGAGGCGCTTTTAGGTCCACCGTAACGACATCAGAAGAGCGTCGTCCATTTGCAGGACAGCGACACTAAGCTTTTGCTCGCGTGTTGCTGACCTTCAACGCTATTATTTAATTCATCATGAGTTGTTGTTGCTGTAGCCGCCTCGCTGCTCTTATAAGCCATGCAAACACAGCCGCATCTCTTTATGACCGCTGCTTTATAAGACTTGATAGACAGCTGCACACGAACCTTGCCTACATTTTTATAGTCGCTCAAATGAAAACTTTATGTAAAGGTATAATTTTATTCGTATCTGTACGGATATACTTCGGTGGTATTTGTCAGTCAAATTTACGAACACTATTTTGAAGCAAAAAGTTCTATATAAAGTTTGATTACTTTTGACAGCCAGTTGTGATTTTTCATGCGCTTATAATGAACTTTTCATGCGCTTATGATGCAACAAAAATCATCAATTATCGGCCTCGAGTTGTTAAAAAAATGTAAAAAAAAGTCTGATTTTCAATATACAATTCAATATAAACATTAACGGTACGAGGTTGCCGCAAGCAAACCAGGAACATTACAGATCCAGCACAAGAATTCAGCTAGAGGCCGTCGGCAGAAGGTGCTTGCGACTTTGCGTGTGCCGCCGCTGTTTTCCTTGCTTTATAGAAGAGCCGCACAAAAACATTCGTTCCTCTCTCTCCCCTCGGCCGACGAGATCCTAGGTGCTGCCAGCGTCATCTGTCTCACTCACTCCGCCCTCGAGCACCAATGACAAAACATATTATCTCGCAATCTTTGGGGGAATTGTGGTGCTCTTTTGTACACTTCAAGACACCCAAGCTATGCTCATACGATCAGGCGAGTCAAGTTGTTGCTGTCGTCACTTATACGTGAAATTCAGTCGAGTTCAACGGTCGTTAAGAAAAATGCGCAACTCGCACATTTTTAAGTAATAATGGTGGAAGCGGCGGTCGGCAAATGGGAAAGCTTTATATATTTCGTGTATGATTAATCTCGCCTACAGATTTCTATTCTGATGTTCACAAACCCGTATTCGAATTTATTAGAATCTTGACCTTACGACATATATTTATCTCACAAAGGTTTGCTGATAAAATTCACAAGTAATGATAACGTTGTTATTTTGCTTTAATCAGGAAAATTTTGAGTGTGGAAGTTTTCAACCTGACGTTTGTTTGCTTATGATTTGATGCCATTGGAAGTTTTTGGGATGATGTTATTCCTGCTTATCGAAGGCGTCGAACTTTTGGTGATTTTTCCATTGCTTCGCTGCCTAGCATAACTCGGAACTGTGATCCTTGTAGATGAGTTTTGATGGTTTTAAACTTAAGACTTGTTACATTTTAAATAAAATTTAGCTCGTAAACAGTGTTTATAGTATTAGCTTGCTCAAATCACGAGTGAAACAAGAATTTGTTGAAATAGGAAAAGTCGATTTCTTTATTGAAAATATGGCTCCTAATGAATTACCTGACGTTTTCCTTACTTTGAAATTCAAAATTTAATTTAAGGGAAATGCTTATCGCCGGTTCTTGGTGGGAGTTTATGAATATTAATCTTGCGTTCATATCACTTGATCAACAATCGCTTCGTGTCAGGAAAATATGTCACATTTAAATGATAACCGAGCCAAAAACTTACCATAACAACGTTTTCCCACTCAGACAGTGGATCGTGTCCTACTCTTGCATTAACTTTCATAACACCTTCTTCCAACCTTCTTCTCCTTTTACAGTTACTCGCATATTTCAAGGAAAATGTATTTCATTTTTGATCCCTGGCCCATGTCTATCTAACCCACGTTTTCCTTTCTTTCCAGGTGAGTTTATTACACGGTTTCTTGAGGTGGCTAGCCATTGTGGTCTGCGTGAGTACGTTCACTTAGGTATGAGTTTCATTCACATTCAGTTGACGAACATGTGATATTCATTAGGCCAAACCACCCAATTAAAATAAATTTATTAAGTTGAATCATATTATTTATGGTTTAATTCTTTAATGGAGAAATGTTTTTTTATCACAATCTCACTTATTTTATTATATACAATGTTTAGATGATGTAAATTAATGCATATCATCAAAGCCTCATAAACTTTGAGGAGACTATTAAAAGATTCACCGGAATCTCCGCAATATGCTATGAAGGTAATAATTCTATTACATAATGCTACTGCAGTTGTCAAATAATGAAAGTTATCTTGATAACATTTTCACAAGTTAGCGATAAATTACGCAGGTGTTAAAGATTTAATTACGGAGATGTTAACGTAGATGTTGAAGATAAATTACGTAGATGCTAACGCAGATGTTAAAGATAAATTACGTAGATGAAAACGCAGATGTTAAAGATAAATTACGTAGATGTTTACGCAGATGTTAAAGATAAATTACGTAGATGTTAACGTAAATGTTAAAGATAAATTACTTAGCTGTTAACGTAAATGTTAGAAATAAATTACGTATATGTTAACGCAGATGTTGAAGATAAATTACGTAGATGTTAACGTAAATGTTAAAGATAAATTACGTAGATGTAACGTAGATGTTAAAGATAAATTACGTAGATGTTAAGGATAAATTACGTAGATGTAACGTAGATGTTAAAGAACCTCCGTTCGTTTGCCGCCATGCTTTATCATTCTTGAGACGACAGAGCTATACTACGTCCAGTTCGGGTGCGGTATCAGAGGATGATGTACGAGCCTTCAGGGCGGCCTGTCTCTAGGGTCACGCTACTAACACAGCCCTCCAAGGGTTAACCCTGGAATTTCTCATGAAAAACAACGTAATACAAGGAAGAGCGTATTATTTCGTAGCAAACTTATTACCGATGAACGTATTTCAGTGAAATTAGAAAGAGAACCCATGAATTAAATTTGTCCCAGCAATAAAGTCACGAATTAGTTTTTCTCTTGAAAGTTCAATGAAATACTAGGCAATCTTTACTGTTGTTTCTTTTAATAATGAACTCATGGTGATAAGTGATTCTGCTACACGCTTAATACAGAATGGTGTATTAGTGATCAAATTACTGAATTGAGATCGTAAATAAGTGAATATTTCAGTGGATGTTTTTTTTCGTACATATATACCAGTTTCGTTGGTAAATTGTTTACTCCCTAGTTTAATTTATTCATAATTCCTTCGTTCATTTCATGCTCGACTTTTTACTGAACTTTGCGTATATATTTATGTGAAACGAAAGTTTTGCTGTACTTTCCTGCCGTGTTTTGTCAGCTCACCAAATTAAGTACGATTGGTCAGTGATTCATGGCACTCCGTTCTGGGACCAAAGAATTTTTTTTTTCAATATCATAAGGTGGTCTTAATTACTTAGTTAGTAGAATACTACTCGAGGGATGCAGTGTTACACCAACAACTACGAAGAAAACTACGCCCATGGTTTTTAGCAGGTGGCTGGGGCGGCATCACCACGGCCGGCTGTGTTAAAAACCTGTTGCTCGTCCTGATGGATAACCCGCAACTCCACACCTTTATTAATAAATGACCGGTCGTTGCCGAGTGATAAATCTCGTTTAATCAAGTGATCACATCACGGCAAGGTTATTGATCAGGCCTTCACTGGCCCTAGGCGTGGCTAAGACTCATGGGCATTCGGTGTGTGGAACTTGCTGTGCTGAAACTTCGATTACTCGAGGAATAAAGTATTCATAAATATAGATTATTGCTGATACGTTCTTATTTATCTTTTTATTTATGATGTGTTCATCATCAATGTTAGAGATAACGGACGAGCTTGAAAAGTGGCACTTCTATCATGATAATTCATCATAATCGCGAGACCGATTGATGCAGCAACAAGTCCAGTATCTTATTTATTCGTTCAACTCTCGTACAGGAGGTCTTCTGACAATTCACGCGCTTGATTATCGAAATCAGTGAGATCCACTCGCATCATTTGTATATTTCGTTTTCTCAGTATATCACGAGAACAGAGTTTCTGCGCGAAAATTTCTCTTCGTTGGAAATGTTGCGCTCTCTCATGTCTCTCTGTCGCGTTCAATAGACGACCATTGTTGGACTCTGGCATTCGCTCCCTTGCAAATGCGGAGATTTTATCAAGCATTATCTCTCCAGAGCTCCGCTACGGAGAACGAGGGGTGCATCGCTTGAATATCATTGGCAGCTCATGAGACAATTCATTGCATTATTCATGCACATAAAAGCGAATGCATGTGTTGCGACATTAATTCCTAATGAGTTATAGCTCCGCGAAGGTGCGAGCTTCGAACGGGTTGCTCGCTCCTCCGCTAATGTCTGCGCAGTTTTTCTCTGATTTGCAAATTGTGGTCATCGATGGAAGGATATTCCAGTCCTGCTCTGGCGAGGGACGGGAAAAGTGAAGATTAGTTTATAATATTAACTGGAGCACTGTCTGTCTTACTGCTGAATAAATTAATTGATATTTAATGGAGTCGCTTATGGCAGAAATGACAGCATTCGTTGATTATGAAAACTGCACGGGAAGAATTTTTGAATTGATGGGCGTTAAAATTCCCATGGGTACGGGGACTGAATTATTCGAGTGTATCATAATAAATATATTCGGAATATATTCGTCTCTCTATCACAAAAAATGTGCAAGGTTAATACTTTCAATGTACATTTAACAATATTGACTATAAATACTTCTAATTTTCCCTGTTACAATGAAAAACTGGTCCACATTCCAAACGATGTGTTTGCCATCGACAAATCTTCACCGGCTAACTATTAGTGTGATCGACTGTCCCATTCCGGGGCAATTAGCCCAATCGGCGGCGACAATATCTCCTCCAGAATCATTACCAATCACTTTTTTGGTCGTTTCCCGACGCAATGATCCGCGTTCTTGCGAGTCGAAACTTCCGATCGCGACCCCCAAATTTGCTGACTCAGCGACCGCGCTCAGCCAGCGATGAAGATGGGTTCCGCTGCGGCCTGCGCTCCACTAGCCGCGTGCTGATAACCTAATAATAACCAGCATAAAAGGTCCTGATTTTTATTTCTACGACATATGGGTAGTTTTTAGTAGCAGGGATCATACGTTTCTTTCAATTTGATACCTACCTGGATGTGATTATTGCGAAAAATTTAGTTTTAGTGATTTTACCACAATTATTATTTCTTTTGCTTCGGATAATTATAAGGATGACGAATGGCATACGAGTATAATTTGATGTTAATGGAACGGATTTAGCTGGGCCCGACATGGGGGGGTTGACATTTTTTATGAAGTTAATAGCCTTCGCTTGGCACTGGCAATATCAACTTTAGACAATATATTATCCCTAAACCTCAACTTATTGTAGAAGATCGCAGTACGCAAATCAATGGAGACAAATCAGCAACCTTATCATCAATGGTACAAATAAAACGTACTTGAAAAGTTTCGTGCCCAAGTTTTATAACCATAAAAGAATGAAGTTTCAATCGGAAACTCTCCTTTTGCGAGGAATCGGTAATTAGGATCGCCGGTGCGAGGGGATTGGTCCGTAGAGGTTAAGCATCGCATAATGAGGCCCTGATGGCGAGGGACCAGGATTGTTCGCCTCACCTGTTGAATCAAGATTGTGTTGAGTTACGAACGAGTGAACAAATTGAAAGTATTACCGAAAAATATTCCTCGTTTATTAGCTAACATTTCTACACAATATATTGTTTCTTCCATAGGAAAACGATTGTCGTTTTGAAAGATTTATCACTGCTATATGAAGATGAAAGATTAAATCATGCAGTTGAGAATTGCGTAGAAGAATCGCAATTTACGATAGTTGCAGTGCTTTTGATTATTATTCAGCAAATTATGACCCGATTATAATGATATTCTTCTCATAATGTTCAACATTTGTTTTAATTATTTGTGAAAAATTATCGGTAAAATATTGCTACTTCCCTATGAATTTATGATATCTATATTAATAAATAAAACAAATTATTTATATGAGCCCAAGATACGTTCATCTTGATTGGAGGGTCATGAATATCAGTAATTTACAAACAGAATTTATTGCTTCCGACATGTAATATATGTCAGATTCTCATATTGAAAGTTATAGCTATTAATTATAAATGATCGCTGCAATTGGCGCTTAAACGACTGCTTACAGAAGACTAAAAAATATAACTCGGTACTCACAGCAGTGAGTGACAGAGAGCGGACGACGAAAACTTGAGGTCACGGACGGACGGACAGACAGACTTACAGACAGACGGACGGACATGGCTAGCACATTAGTGCATTTGTTCCATAAATGAGAAAATGCGCTAAAAATACCGTCGTGTGTCAAAAGTTAACCTCATGTTTATACACATGTAACGCAATTAATTGCACGATTTGCGAGTCATTCTTCGCATTGGTGAATATTCAGGATTATATTAGTTATTTCTGAAGCACTAATGGAAATGTTGGGATCAATTTCTGTAATTCTACTGTGAATATTGAAAGCAATTTCTGCGACACTGGCAGGAATTTGAGAGCACGTTCCGTAGTAATAATGAGAATAGTGAGAACAGTTTTTGAAACTAAATGGAATGGCGGGATCAATTTTTGATGCACTTATTGATATACTGAAATTTTTTAGAAGTAACGGGAATATTGAGAGCAATTTCCGAGACCTTAATTGAAATATTGATGTTTCTGAGAAACTAGTAGGAATAATTGAGAACGATTACTGAGACCTTAATTGGAATATTGAAATTTCTGAGAAACTAGTGGTAATATTTATAGCAATTTCTGAGACACTAATAACCTTTCTAAGCCGTGCGTGTAAAAGACTAAATGGAGCAGCAGCAGCAAACTGGCCAAGAGGCACCCCATATCAAGCCTGGCATGATTGTTCCTTGAAACTGCCGCTCGTCACGACCATCTAACCTGTTGAACCTAACAACCCTCGATCGACGTCTATTTAATGCTCTCGTGGTCCGTGGTCTATTCAATGCTTTCGTGGTCCGTGGTCTATTTAATGCTCTCGTGGTCCGTGGTCTATTTAATGCTTTCGTGGTCCGTGGTATCACAAGCAAGCATGCCGTGCCAGTTGAGAACATTTTATAGCGTGGTCAACTTTGATCTTTTTTGTTCGATTAACAGAGCTCAAATTCTGGCAATAATTATACTTCTGAGTAAGTAATGTAGCATTTATAGATCTGGGTCCCTAGAAAACGTTTAACATGATGAATCGAAGTTATTATTTGAACCTATCATCATGGAGCTCTTATGAGATATTTAGTTACAGCAATTTTAACATATTACATTCGAATTATACCCTATAAAAAGCTAAACGATTTTTATGTTCTCTATTATCATCTTTCAAATTAAATTTCGGCTAACCTTCGCTTTATTGCACGAGGCGAAACAGCGATGTTATATCGACAGCGTAACACAATTTGAATATTTCTATGTCCTTTCATACCTGATCAAAGCTTGCATCTTCTTGCGGGTCGCGTTTCTATTCTGGAGAATCGACAGATTTACCCCAATTAGGCGATTATTGGGTAGTACGTTGCACAACACTTTGCAGTAAACTCACGTAGCTCTAGCTGAATTGCAGTGCCTTACCACTACAGCGTTGGGCTTCTGGGAGGCTTTACAATCAAGTTGGGATAAGATGCGTTTTTTTTCCTATAAGAACATAAAATAAAAATTAACTGTGCTTGGTTTGCCATGCGGAAAAGTCTATAAACTTTATTTATTTTCACATGGATATTTGATGCCGAAAAATGTAACTATTAATTTGTCATGATATGAACAAGTGTGATTTTGCTATGTTCAAACACCATAACCTTTGTCATCAAGTTCATTTTATGTTTTGGAAATTAGGTATAACGTGATTTATACCTCGAGTGAGAAGGTCAATCAATTCACCAACTCAAAACCAAATGCAAGCGTCGTTTAAATACAATTCACGGCAGATTTTCATGTTAATCACACAAAAAATTCTTTTCATTCTGTTATCCCTTGCAATTAACCTCCGTGTGGAAAAAAATATCAGTCATTGCTCTTACTACTAACGTCGCGGCCCGTTCTTTGTAGCATGCTATGTTAACG
Organism: Hyalella azteca; assembly: GCF_000764305.2. Taxonomy (NCBI): domain Eukaryota; kingdom Metazoa; phylum Arthropoda; class Malacostraca; order Amphipoda; family Hyalellidae; genus Hyalella; species Hyalella azteca. The sequence goes on along the minus strand of NW_025942128.1, from coordinate 147,706 downwards.
CGCACGTCACATTTTTGTAACATGTCATCTTACTGCTAACATCGAGGTCCGTTCTTCTAGTAACATGTCATCTTCTGGACAGTCTATGGCCGATGATCAGCAAAAGCTGCTGTAATTGAGGATCTTCAAAATCAAGCCATGCTACGAGACATGCTCATGTCCTAATGAAAAGACGCTTCCGCTCCACTGATTTATCAGTCAAGTCTTTTATTAACCGTTCTAGAATGTGCGGTGCCCGATACACCGTGCAATTTTGCAGTGTAGACTCTACTTGCAACAGCCACTTGCGAGATTGCCTTGACTGCTCTGCCATTTTGAACAATCTTCTCTGCCGTATACCGATCACTAAATTATGTCATGTATGATGAGACGAAAATATAGTCGGAGTTTGAACGTTTGTAACCGTTTTTCTTACCATGTTCGATTAATTTTTTGGTAACTGTTGAAAGCTGTTATTAAAATTTCACATTATTGTTTCTCTTGTTTCTCTTTAACCTAAATCGAAATTCGAGTAGGTCAGACTTCAGAGTAGAATGTATAATTTATTCATATTTTAGTTCAGACTTATGAAGGTTTTAAACTGAAACGAGCGCTTTTGTCCTACTCTGAGGCTTCGGCCCGAATGTTTAAATTCACCTCCGTGTGGAAAACTGAAAAATCAGCTATCATGAATTGCGGCTGGCATATGGTTCATATTTATTTAACATAATTCTTTTTGACTGTATTTTTTGCATTATTATTCAACAAGTAGAAACAAATAATCTCCGCATGAAAATTTGCCATAGGAATTGTATGAAATGAACGTTCCTAATATATTTCATTTATAATGCTTCAGTTGTTATCTTGCATTATTTACCGTAAATCTCCTTCATTTACCCTAATAGCTTCTAGTCAGCTAATCAGTGAATGGATGGTCAGGATTGCGTGCTCCAATGCGTCCAATTTTCCTGTATGAACGTCTAATTTTTAGCCTCACTACCACAAGTTCCTCCGGTTGTACGCAAGCATTTGCGTTGAAATAAAACTTCCTAATTTACATGCTGAGCATTCAGTGTGAAACAATGCGCTCGGTAATTAGGTGCATTTTTAACGCGCTTACTATACTACTCGTGTAATGACAGTACAATAATTGCGGTCACGTGGCAAAATATTTTATCTAGATCTTACTATCTCTCCTCATCGTAGTTACTCTTTCAGAAATTGACTTCGTCACAGAATGATTTAACACTCGCCAATACAATGGCCAAAAGTGGCAGCTACGAGAAGCTTGTTAGTTTAAGGGGACCGTCTAACCTAAATGAACGGCGATGGACTTTTCACGGCGCTATGGGTGGCAATCAATGCTTTTAAAAGACGACCGCCAATAACTCAGCGGGTGGAGCCTTGCAAACGACTCTGTTGGTTGCTGCATTTTTCTTCCTGTCTGACTTGCAACAACAAAAAGCCGGCACGTTGAACTTTTGTGAGCGTTGCAATAGTCAATACATAAGTGATCACAAATATTTATGTCGATTTAAAATGGGAACGAACAGAAACCTCTGCATCAAGTCTTGTAAAAAATGACAGAAATAAGTGACATCGAAAAATATCGTTCACCGCAGATCAAACAAATGGGATTTTGACTCGTGCAAACGCTATTTAAATATGCGTTTCACTGAACAAATGGAGGCAAAGTTTCGTCGCTTTCATTAGCAAATTTAATGCCTCTTTCCCATCTGTCTTTTAGTGGCGCTTTTCATAAGAAATCCGAACATATAGGCAGCGTTCGAGCTTCGCACCTAAATTCCTTTATTCGTTGCAATCGTTGCACTGCCTTTAAGAGCAATAAACCCGTTGGTACACATCGTACTGCCTGAAATGCCTCTTTTTTCCTCTATCTGGATTGTGTTTGCATAGCAGTTGCCATTGTATTTATAGCTGCTATTAAACTAGGCAGTGGCCTTTAATTAAAGGTTTCGACCAGACTCGTCCACCTTCACCAGAGCTGGAGGAGATGTAGCTTCTACCATGGCAATAATTTCCATACAATTGGGCGAGAATAGAGCGCGATTGCTTTCTATTGATGTTATCTTGTAATAATAATTATGTCTGAACAATTTTGTGAAGTGTTAGTTACTTCTAACGTGACTAGGAAAAAAACGAACGAATGGAAGCTCAATCATTTTTAGATAGATTTTCAATTATTATCTCCCGCAAAAAAAAATATTGGAGTAGTGTGATTTGACGGAGAATTTATGTTCATAAATTTCAGTGTAAGAAGTAAATAGACATGCAAATTCCTTCATCATTGATGAAAATTACAACTGTGTCGTGTTTACATAATCTGCCTTACACAGCAGTTTGTTCTCTGCCCTTTTGCTCGCCTCAAGAAATACAGAATCAGTTCATTTATTGTGACGTGTCACATTCATTTTCAAGGCGCGAAATATATAGCCTATTGCAAAGCACTTCTCGGAATCAAGCAGCCGTTTCGAAGTGCGATTTATACCGGTGGCCGCTGTGAAAATACCTGGCTGGAGCGAAACCGTTCTAAGCCACTAAATTCGCTTTCACGAATTACTGTTTGTTGGTGCATAGAGAACAATTCCAGTTGGATCCTAGCTGCACTCCTAACTCGATCCTACCACCATTCCATTGAAGTTTTCACCCATATTTCATGTATTTTTTTGGGCCACACCCGATGTTCTTACAATTTTTGAACGTTGATCAGAAATTAATTTGGTGCACTTCGAAGAAGAATGAATATCGTACAATCCGTTTAGAGAAAATCACGATTAATTTGAAAACTGTACATTAATCATTGCCATTTTTCAAGTTAAGTTTCACTATTTTAAATTTTTTCCATAGGTAGAAGCAGAAGAAAATATGCTACACGTTGAAAGAATACAACTACTTTAATTATACATTAATATATTGATCATTCACGTACGTAGCAATTACAGATTTTTGTACGAATATTCGATATGAAAAGCTTACTGCAATAATAGGGGAATATCTCCCCTTGGTCAGCGTATATGAGCCTGTGATAACGACAGCTGCTACTCTCATAAACTCGTCTGCATTTGCATGAAGCGCTCCGTAAAAAAGCTAGCCAAGAGCGAAAGATTAATTTGAATTGCTTTATGAGCACTAATTCTGACTGCGGACCTCACTTTGTATGCATATTATTATTTACGACGTTCGGAAAAAAGAGGTGTTGCAATGGTTTTAAGCTTGATTGAAAAAGTATTTTTTTTTTCAATCGTTTCTCTTAGTTTTTCGTTAAAAACTCTATGGAAACATATTGCCCCACATTTTCTTTATGTTTTCGGCCTGAATTGTAAAAAAAATTCATTTCACCGACACTATTAACCAGTAATAACACGTTGACTACGATTGCTTCATCTTGTACTATTATTTCATTTTTTGTACTTTTTTTAAGCAGGGTTGCCAGACGGTCATTTTTTCCGGACAAATTCCGTGATTTAGTTTTTATCAATTGCGTTGGCCGGCTAAAATTTATGATAGGGGTACTTCCTAATTAAATTTTAAATACTGCGAAAAGAAAATAAGTGGATTTTTTATCGCGGAACCTACAAAAAAAACTAGTATACATTGAATTATCGGCCTTTTTTGGCCTTTTTTGTTCTCGGATTTGGCTGATTTTAGGCAACCTTAATTATGTACCACTACCTCCTGGAGAAATACATTTCGTGGTACGCATATGTACCAATACTTAGTCCACGTGTTAACACGACAGTAACTTTTTGACACGTAGAACTAAATCAATAATTAGGAATAATCTGCTTGGACCTCAATCTATAGAATTATTGAGTTGCTTTCTAAAAACGAAACGATGGTCAATCAGGTTCTCTTTTTCGTTAATTTTCTGAGATATGCAATAAGAAATTACTTCCTTTATTGCAGGAATTACGTAGTGCTGCTCGATCATTTGAAGTTAAAAGCTATTCGTAGGAAATTTTAGTCCGGTTCACGATTGCTTAGAACCGACGTAAAGTATTGCATTCGAAAAAAAAACTATTCAAATATTTTATTTTTTAACCTTGTTTAGACCGTTTGAGGCAAAATCGTAAAATCAGCTTTCTTACATGAATAAGAAAGCTTCAAATAGAATATTATAGAATTTTTGGGCAAAATTTATTAAAATTAGGTTTATACAAGTAGTAGACTTATTTGCTGCATCCGAATTATTTTTAGCGCATTTTCTCATTTATGGAAAAAATGCACTATTGTGCTCGCCATGTCCGTCTGTCTGTCCGTCCGTCCATTAGAGAAAATGCGCTCTCTGTCACTCATTGCAGTGAGTACTGAGTTATATTTTTTATAATAACATCGAAGACGCAACCAGATGAAGTTGTGTGTGCAGACTGGAAGCAATAATGCGAAGGCAGGCGCTGGCCCTCGTTCCGCATGGCGTATCATAACACAAGAATTAATCCAATTTGCCTTTTATCGATCCAACTCAAACGTTTTCGCCCGCGGCGACTCACTGCAACCGCCTGGCGCGAGCGTTCGATTCGTCGTCTGAGGATTCGATGTAATTTTCTGCCTTAATTTTACTGAAAAATATCACAGCATGCCTTAGTTTTGAATTTAATTTTAATTTTATTCTTATCCCTGGACGAATCCATGCGAATATTCGAGTTTATTTATTATACTCCATATATGACTGACTATGGACAAGAGTTTTATTATACTGCATATGTTTGACTGGTAATATAGACATGAGTTGTAGAATATAACTCAAACAACAACTCCTTATCTTTTATCAAGAGATGTATTTATTATTCTTCTTAAATTTAAAAATCTTTGATTTTTTAACAGTGTCGTCATAGATATGAATTTGGTATCCCATATTTGAAGCTTATTAGTGAAGGCAGGGACTTGGATGCAGTGACTAGGAGCACACGCGGTAACTCTTATTGATCTACGCGCTTAGCTTGGAGTGAAGGAGAGGGGCGTGCGTGGTATGTGTGGGGCTCACGCTTTTATGTGTGTGTGATCAATATTCAAGTGAAAGCTTATTCATATGTACCTAAATCGCTTGGCTACTGACATTGGAAGTTCAGAGAAAATATATGTACATTACTTTCAAGGTCCAAAATAAAGATGGTAGTTTTAATTATGCTCAACTAACTTTTCAACTTTTTTCCCTCGTTTATACTTATGTTAATAATCCGATTGTTTTTTTTTTTGTCGCAACACTTTCGGGGCATGTATGTATTTCTAAATACTATCTGAGAGATAATATTTTGATTGTCTTGATCAGCAATTTTTCCTAGTAAATAACCAGAATATATTAATTAACCTCCGTATAGAAATAAATGAATATTCCTGGTGTCTGTATCTTCAAGACAAATTTAAATATTCTTGTGTTCGACACTTGGCGCCTCGCAGGCAGACTCAATTTTCACCGACCCCGAACTGAGTGGAAGCTCCTTATTGGTTATGCAGCTTTTGGTATCCCGCGATAAGACTATCATTTCTCCAAGTGACATGCAGATCGCTTTATTTCCATGTATTTCCCGGGTAGCTGCCGTTGCTGATAGATTCTCTTTCCTTGAAGGCCTACAAATGAACGTCACTCAGGCCAATTTTTCTGATGCGGTGTCACGAGGTCTGTTTATTGCTCACCTATAATTGAGTGTAGCTCTAAAAGCGTTCGTATCTGTCAGCTTCAGACGCCAGCACGTTATTCAGGAGTGGTATTCCACTTTCTGATCTATGCATATTCTAGCTGGAAGGAAAGCTATTAATTCGTATAACATAACACTTTGTTACCTGAGGTAGCGAAAGTTTAAAATTATTTCCATGTCGGCATTAAAAAACGGTAGCCTTCGTGCAAACTATAAATATTGCTCCAAGAATATTGATCTTACATTAGAGAATTATTATAAGTGCTGGGAATGGAATTCTCTGAAGACACACAAGATGTTTTAATATCAGTTTAAAAAACGCTGAGCCCAAGGCAGCCGTCGGTTGCCGGAATCAGCCCTCACGCTCCCTCTTCTTAGGATTAATTAGCTTGCCGAAACTTTAGGATTATTGTTGTTATTATTATTCAAACTTTGCTGGATGATTGCCAAACTTACCTTACTTTGATAGGCAAATCCTTTCTCATCCTAGAAGCCGACTTCAATTCTCTACTTCTACCGACACTTCAAAATTTTTTATGGCACTTTTTTTATTCTGTTTTGGATTCAAGATATGGCCTAATTTATGATTAAAGTAAACCTGAGTAACAACGCTTAACCTTTTTCTCCCTTTAATGAAACATGAGAAACAAAATCAATTACTTGAATCCATCCAGGTTGAATCCATTCGGCTTGAATCAAATCGGCTTGAATCCATTCGGCTTGAATCCATTCGGCTTGAATCCATTCGGCTTGAATCCATTTGGCTTGAATCAAATCGGCTTGAATCCATTCGGCTTGAATCCATTCGGCTTGAATCCATTCGGCTTGAATCCATTCGGCTTGAAATCATCCGGCTTGAAGCCATACAGTTCGTAAACTCAGTATAGTAAATAAACGCAATTTGTCTTGATTAATTATTACAAAAACCATAATCTCGAAAGAAAATTTAAATTCACTTTCAAAAGTTATTTAATCTCTTCCTTTTCACGATAGTAACAGATCCTACATTGTCATTAATGTAATAGATCCTACATAGTTCATGTAATTTCATTATTTCTATGTTTCTCAATACAAGATCTGTTCAATGTAGTCTAGAACTGGTCGTCATAATGCCTAATAATTCTATCTGGTTTCACATTATCGAAGCTCACTGGTTTAACTTGGGTAATTTATAGGATTTTAATTTGTGGAATGCTAGAAATGCAATTCACAGTACTGGGAAACTTTTATTTCATTAAACCCGTCTTGAAATGCCACACATAAAAATATCGTTAGTTCCAAATACAATGTTAGCAAGACTCTCTGTGGTCATATATGCCCTGCGATTTCGCACTTCCAATCTGCTCCTATTTTCGGACGCGTTTGATGAGTTAGCTAAGCCAGTTTGTAATATTCATGTAGCAATGGCAGCTTGGTTCCTCATGCACTGTATGTTTGCTCTGCAGGCGTGTACTGGAGCGCAAAGAGCCTTGCTCTGTACCACTAAACTTGAGGGTAAACACAACCCTAGACTGACCTCACGCAGTTCAAACTTAGTGCTCTACCTCGGTCACGGAATACACTTGTCTACTGATGCACTGACCGTAGTCGATGATATTCGTACCTACAGGTCTGGCAACTGAGTTACCGTCGGTAGACGAAGGGTTACAGCATTTCTCAGCGGATAGATCTACCGTCTCCAATGATATTCGTACCTAAAAGATTGGCAACTGAGTTACCGTCAGTAGACGAAGGGTTACAGCATTTCTCAGCTGATAGATCTACCGTCTCTAATGATATTCGAACCTAGAAGACTGGCAACTGAGTTACCTTCAGTAGACAAAGGGTTACAGCATTTCTCAGCGGATAGATCTACCGTCTCTAATGATATTCGAACCTAGAAGACTGGCAACTGAGTTACCTTCAGTAGACAAAGGTTTACAGCATTTCTCAGCGGATAGATCTACCGTCTCCAATAATATTCGTACCTAGAAGACTGGCAACTGAGTTACTGTCAGTAGACGAAGGATTACAGCATTTCTCAGCGAATAGATTCACCGTCTCTAATAATATTCGTACCAAAAAGACCAGCAATTAAGTTACCGTCAGTAGAAGTAGCATTACAACAGTTCTCTGCGGATAGATTACCGTCTCCAATATTATTCGTACCTAGAAGACTAGCAACTTGTGTTACCGTCAGTAGATGCAGTATTACAGCATTTATCAGCGGATAGATCTACCGCCTCCAATAATATTCGTACCTACAGGCCTAGCAACTTTAGTTAGCGTCAATATAGTGGAAGGTTCGGTCAGTAGGCTGTATTTCTCCGTCAATTATGTAAGTTAAATACTGCTGTTATTTAACTCTTTTTTAATCGAAGTGATCTACGGTCATTGATCCGATCAACTTCTTTTGTTGTTAATTTCGTGAGAACTCGCACAAGTAATTTTCTTTTGGTTAATTTTTCCTATATTAAACTACTCCTTTATCAATATACTTATTCCATCGTTACAATCTGTATTCATTCGACACAGAATACAACTGCCTGGATCATATGACATAATTGGCACGTTTTAAACATAATATTGAATATATATTTTGCGAAAAATTGCTTCGTCATATCATTCCAATGTCAAATAATATATTCCATTAAGTTATTCCATAACGGGTTTTCCTTTGCAGAAAAACAAAATGAATGTTAATTTGTGATGGAAAATGCGAGACAGGCTGGTTTTTATTTAAAGAGCTGACATTAACAATATAAGATTTGATATATTTTACTTCCAATGTTGAAATTAAATTTATATCTCAATAAATTTTTAAATTTTATGTTTGAAATAAAAGGAATACGTTGATTGGCATACCTAGCGTAAAATAATATTCCATTCAATAATTATTATACTTCCTTCATATAATTGTTCCAGAACCTAGTTTCTTTCAAACCCAACTTTTTTCTACTTGTTATATGATTGGATTTTTTACTTAAAAACAGATTACCATATAATGTGTGAAAATAGAACACAATTTCATTATATAATTCCTAATTATATTCTACGAAGCTAGTTTTATATTCGAAAAGCTGTATTATCACTATTCAATTACAAATATTTGGAAGACAACGACTTTTATAAAACTAAATAAATTACAACGCGTTTACTCGTGTAAATTTTTATTAAGTTATAGCATTAGAATATGCATTCATGTGAAGCGCTGATGTTTTTATAAACAATTTTTCTCTGTAAAAACATTCAAAGCAAGACCAAGGATATTGTTGTGTGGTCTGATAGTATTTTATAAGAAGAAGCAGTGAAGAATCGAGTATTTACAGCAGAGTCTGCTGCTCTAGCGTTAGCCATCTGCAGAGCAACAAAGTCTCTCACCGTCCCGGCTGTTCCCTTGAGAGCTCAATCCCTTTAGAGGCGAACTCGGGATTACAGACTAAGAGTCGCTCTTTACAAAGTCCTTTTATTTCCAGTCGTGTATTTGAAGCCGGCAGGTTCGTTTTCTCAAGCTCTGTTTTACCACAAAGTTCGTTTTGTGCCCAAATTCATCATGTATACATCACAAATTTGCCTTTGATTATTTAATTTGACTAAAATTTTTCATTTTTCTCACTTCAAGCATCGAGTGTTTTTGGAAATGAATTCCTTTCCTGCACTGAAGCGATAGTATATATTCCCAAAATTTATCAACAAGAATTTTAGTCACAATTTGGTTGATCTCACTATTTTGAAACCTTGAAATATCAAAACTAAGATTCAGAGTAAAAAAATTTATGCCTCCCTTTTTCTAAAACCTCACTCTTTTTAGCGCATTTTCTCATTTGTGGAAAAAATACACTATTGTGCTCGCCATGTCCGTCTGTCCGTCCGTCCGTCTGTCCGTCCGTGACCACGTTTTCGTCGACGAAAAAATGCGCTCTCTGTCATTCACTGCAGTGAGTACTGAGTTATATTTTTGTGTAACCTCATTCTTACTTTATATCTCCCTCTATACTTGTACTTCAGTCTTACTCTTCTGAATTCCGTTTCCCCCGACAATTCGAACACACGTGTTGTAACTCGATCAATTTCAATATAGCGGTTTCCGTTCGTATGTTGTGTTATCAAATAACTCGTGTGTAATGCGCGCACGGAGTTTTCGTATGAATTTTTTTAGATTTATTCTACGTCGTTTGTTACGTATGCTGATGGTCGGTGTGGCTTTAAAATCTTTGTACTATTAGAACGACAAAAATTGTGATTTCTATGTTGAGTTAAGCCATTTGATTCAATTGAATTCGTTCACGGTTTCCATTATATTCAAATGCTAACGTCGCTTTCTCGCTTTCTAACACGAAAGTTGAACACATAGAGAATCACCCATATTTCAAAAATAGAGAAATACAATTCACCTGTAGGGTATTGTTTACTGCAGAAAAGTTAGCTTAAATTTTTTCTGTTTTGGATTTATGAACTCAGCTGCTTTACGCATAGCTAATAATTATAATTTTTTTATCCTCTACAGAATTTCCATAATCGGAAAATAGAGTAGACCTGAGAATTTTGCCAGTATTTTTGTCCAGAGAAGTTACGCAATGTCCAAGTCTGCAACATTTTACTGGGCAGCACAATCAGCATGGATCAAGGAGTAGAGCTGCTGCGGATTAAACCCTGCATAGGAGATCAACGCTAAGTTAATTACTCCTCGATAAGCTGACTCGTCCTTTTGTTTCTCGGCTTCACGGCGATTATTGATTGATCAACTGTGTGTGTGTTTTTGATGCTTCGTATGGCATATTACTGGGCCCAATTAGGCTCAGCATTACGTCAATTTTCAGTGATTAGTTGGTTTAGTTAGATTACTTAGATTTTATTAGTTACTGATGATTAGTTAGATTTCAGTGGTTGAATTTCCATCAATTCCATATGTGACACCATGAATTTTTTATCTCTGAGTAGTAGGTAATTAAACTGCATTTACAGTGGTAATTAGACTGTGAATAATTAAAGGTACTTCGATATAAATGCTTATAGCTGCCATTTAAGGGCCAGCAATAGCACTGTAAGACAGTGTTAAAGTCTCGGTAGCGAGCAGCACAAGTCGTTGTGATGTCAGTGTCCCGACGCGGCACGGTTTGATGACCATGGCTCTCCCCTACATGCAGTAGCTGCTTAATTCATTGGGGTGTCCGTCTGGCTGTCAGTCCGCGAGAGATGCACACAGTTCTAATGTCCACTGCCTTGTCCATTATTCTCTACTCTGTGCACGGCCGGCACTTCTCACAGATTTCCTCAGATCTTTGTTATCACCATTCACCAGCCTGTCGGCCTGAACAATACCGACTGACCAACGTCGCTCGCACCCTCGCCGCCGCTTCAAATAATGCAACAACTTCTAGTGATATACCTACCAAAAAGTGGCCAACAATTCATACCAAAAAGTGGCCAACAATTCATACCAAAAAGTGGCCAACAATTCATACCAAAAAGTGGCCGACAATATTTAGTAAAAAAATTCATTCTTGACGTAGGTCAGAGAAGTAAATAAACTAGTAATTTATGCGTTCAAAGGATTTAACTGATAATTCGTGAATGATTAGTAGATATGATGGATTCACTCAATATAAGCAACCATTTTTCAAGAGTTAGAAGGACTGAGCTACTTACTGAGGGCATTGACATCTATGAAGATTCTGCAACGTTATTGATTTTCGAGTTTAAAAATTAAATTCATCAGTTACCGTCGTTCTATTTGCATTTTGCATCAAGAAGTTCACCAATAACAAATAAAAAATTTTAGCTGCTAAGAATCAAATTTTTCCCCTTGGGTCTAATTTACGAAGATAGAAGAATTTTCATGCGAACTTTATTGTTATTTTTCGAAGTTTTCGTCTTTCCTCAAATCTAAAGTGACGACTTGATGAAGTCCCGTTGGTTGCTTTTCGCTCTCATCGCAGCTCAGGACCGAATTATGTAAATTTAAATGCGTGGGGTAGAAATCGTGGAGCAAAAACTCCGAGTTCCCCCCAATTGCTGGGACTTTCAGAGCATTTTCAAAATTAGGTCGCTAACTTAAGTGAAAGACTGACTTTGTTGTCACATTTTTGGGCCTACATTCTCCTTTGATTCTAACTGAGCTGACCTCGAAGATTGTTCAGTTGAAAACTGATTTTTTCATAAAAATTACAATATTCTTTTTCGTAAATTGGTTATAATTCGAATAAATTATTGCAAATCATTTACATAAATTGTGTATCACGTAATCTTCATCTTTTTCGATATCATTTGCATGATGAATAAATTTTGTCTGGATGAGACTAGATTAACGTTCAGTTTTAACTTAACTCATTTAAATTACTTCAATGTTCTCAAAAACTTTTGCAAATATTCTCAGTCAATGATTATTTATGGGCTTATTAATGAAATTTAGTAAGGGTTTTGCATGTGGCTTCATTTAGAGTTCGCCTGAAAGGACGTTCTTATCATCGTGATTATAATTGAAGCCTACCGTGTGTGAGGTGTACACGATCGGCACTCGTATATTTACAGGACAGGGGCCATACTTTCAAAACTCGCTAAGTGAGCGTAAGTACTTGCGCTCTATTTTCTTGTCTATGATTGGTGGATTTTGCTTGAAAGGCCGTCAATGATTGGCTGATGAACTTACAATCTCTTAACTTTTTTTGAGAGTATAGGCCCTGGTCGGTATATGACAGATATACGTACGCTGCTGGTCGGTATATGACAGATATACGCACAAGGCTGGTCGGTATATGACAGATATACGTACGTGTCTCTGCTCTGGCCAGGGCGGGATTGTCCGAGGGTAATGTTGCGTTAAAGTCCAAGTGGGGGACCTTTTTCTTCGTGGCAGTGTGTCGTCCATCCCGCGGCCGGACGTATTTTGATGTTGTTTTTGGCTCATGACTTATCGTGCGATTTCCCATGTAATCTGTGTCGTAAGATTATTCAGGATCCGGAGCGAAGAAGCAGGGATTTTATCTTTCTAATTTGACGGGATTCCTGAACTTGATTTGTATCTTTTGGTGGTAGATTGTGTTTTCTATATCATTGATTGAATTCTGCTGGAGAAAAAAATCTGCTGAGAGGAATTTTTATGAAGAATTTTTCTCTGAATTATGTTTCTCAAAATGCGTTAAAGGCGAGTTTCTCGTAAGATCAGGAGATCTCGACACGTAACCGATAGTCTGACCCTGGAAGTGCTATTTGTCTCCCGTTGGTAATTGGGCTTCTAACAGCTGGTGTAAATGTGTCTGCGAGGCCTGAGTAAAGGGCAGTCATCCTTGCCTACGACTTCAGTGGCCCATCTCGGTGGCCTCTCGTTAACTGGACCTGCAACGACCCTTCCTTGCAGTGTCTCCCTCTTCTGCCAGGCCGTACAGAATGCCAGAGCTTGGCTTTTGGGACATCCAATCTTGCGACCCGGAGTAAAGAAATGGTCAGAGCTGCGAGTCCCTCAGAACTGGATCACATACCAGACACACATCCTTCTCCGTCGCCAACAGTTTACTTTGGTTTCCTAATAAAATTTAATAATTCTTCCCTAAATAATCGAATTGTAATAGTGTTCATTCAGCTATTTTGTGAAAGCCGGATCAAATTCTTTGAATTTAAACTTTTTTCGCCCATATCCTGAAGATTAGGTGCTAAAAACCCCATTTTAGCGGACTCTATGGGTCTTCCAGATAATTCTAAGTAATCAGTTCCTATACTTGACCTCCATATACTAAACTTCGTTTATAAATACTTTCAATTAAAATTAGAATATCTTTGCTTGCTTTGTGACCATCAGCCTTCCTCTGAAGAGATTTTTATTCTTTGTTTTGTTTATTCCTTTTGTAGATACATTTTTGCCTCGTATTTTACTGTTAACAAATAAACGTCACCAGAAAAGTTAAAGCCATATCTGGACATGAAGAATCACTTGTTAGCCATCCTGGGCTCCAAATTTCGGGATGTCCATGGCTCTTAAAATTTGTACGAGATTGCGTGTGGTGTTGTTCGGTTTTATACCTTTACTTACGGGCAAAGTTTTCCTTAAGATGATGTTAGCTGGATTTATTTGTGAAACACGTGCTGTGAAGGCAACCTCATTCAAAAGTTACCTCTTTAACGAGTCTGCAGCATTTGAAGCGCCTCTACAAGACTGATTTTTCTGCTCCATTGCTGGCTTACTGAAATTATTACATACCAAGTAAATTTCTCAATCTTATTCCAATAAACTAAACAAATCATTCATTATTGTTGACTGCGAGGAGTAACGTGAATCGTAATAGTGTAAAGGAGATGTTTATTTGCGAAATTTAAAGCGAAAGCAATGAAATAACTGCCTCTAGAAAACAATCGACCCATGGCACTCTCGACCATGTGTAATATTATTCCCATTCCGGTATCAGCTGTTGTGCTTCGGTCGGGAGAAAAAAAATACATAAGATCTTCTGGAAGGAAAATGACCTGCGGCGGATCAAAATGTTTAGCCGGAGCGGAAAATTCTTGGGAATAAGGCCTGTCGATTTTTGTGCTGGAGGGACCCCGCCAACCGCAAGACCGAAAGTGAGTACAGCGATGGGTCTCAGATATAGAAAAGAGATCGTTCATTTTAAACGCGTTCGGAGGATTCTTGTGCTGGGTTACTGGTGTAGGTTTTATTCATCAGTTGAAAATTTTATTAACGTTATAGGGTCACATACGAATCTTTGTATGATGCGTGCAAATATGTATATATATTGTATACATAACATTGTGACTAATTACCGGGATTTACGTGTAAATTTCAACATTTTTAAGTTGATGCATATATGTTAAATTATATCTTAAATTGTACATGAACATTTTTTGCAAATATTTCCATGGCACAGTCAGAAAGAATTTTATCGCATATGATTGTATGATTCGGTCATCTGATTTTTGTAATAAATTCTGAATTTTCGTTAAATTTTTTGTTAGATTCAGCGTTATGAATTATCCTTATGAGTAACCAATGTTGGGTAAGACGAGACAAAACTATTAGTCATTACTACAACAGGGGACATCTTATTACCTTCATTTTCTCGGATGAAACTGTATAAGTCCATTGAGATGTAAATTTCATTACAAAATACATCAATCGAATCGATCATGACTATTAAAAAAAATTACGCAAGCCTTGCTCGGCTTGAAAATCTTGGGGTCACAATCGCCACGATCCTGGGAGCTCCGTATGGGCGAGTCCAACGCTACAATTAGTGGACTAGCAGCCCCTATTTGCTTCCTTTATTTGCTTTTTCTTTCCTTCAAACCAATTTGGCTATTAGAAGAGCGAGTTTTCCCTGGGGGAGCAGCGGCTCTCGCATCGAGTATTTTCGAGGACTCGGTTTCTCGTCTGTCCCGTACAGCTCATAGCATCGCGACTGCCGGACTTGCATCGTCAAGGAAATTGATATGGCTAAATAATATTAACGAATATGATTATGATTTATTATGATAATATATGATTTAATTTTTTAATATATTGTTGAATATTAGATCTGACATTTTTTCTTTGTAAAAATTCTGTCATGTGGCAGGAAATTTGTTGTTATTGTATTAAACTGGAAATGCTTTTGTAGTTACTTAAGCAGTTTTGTAATGAAAATCTAATAAGTTTGCCTAGTTCATCCTCGCATGTTCAAAATATACTATAATTGGCGCTGATTGAAGACCTATAATATCAGTCCTAAAAAACAAACATGTTATTCAAATAATCCTGGTTTTAATAATCGTATGCCCACACAGCTATGCTAAAACTATACACTTATCCACCATGTTTCAACGTAGTGAAGAATGCTAAAGCTGTATACTTATCCACCATGTTTCAACGTAGTGAAGAATGCTAAAGCTGTATACTTGTCCATCATGTTTCAACGTAGTGAAGAATGCAATAACTGTTACTTATCCACCAAGTTTCAACGTAGTGATGAATGATAAAACTATACACTTATTCACCATGTTTCAACGTAGTGAAGAACTCACCCCACTTTACTCAGCATGTCACGCTATGAGCACCCCTCATACCTGCACCCCCTCAGTTTACCTTCACTCGGTGGCGCTTTTGAACAATTGCCTGTTGAAGCCCACAGTCTTTGCACAAGACGCTGCTGTTCAGGTACCGGAAATTGTGGTTGCTGGTGGAGGTCATGTTCTTGGTGACGGATATGACACTGAAGCTTGGGTGTCTCGTTCAGTATCCGGAGATTGCTTCGAAGCTTCTATGGTCTGCCGCCCTGTGTGAAGACTGAAGGTTTCCATTATGTTCATTTCTCAACATTAAAATTCAGTCGAATTCTTATGGCTACTGTGCTCGGAGTATATTGCTGTGATTTTTCATAGGAAGTTTTCGCACATTTTCCTGCTTTTACTATTGTATGATCCTTAATCGTGTGTATTTTAATACCATTACTTTGCTAGTTTATTATTTGATAATTTTGTGTAAATTTAATCAAGTGCAAATCAAATGCTCTTGCATTGATGAATATGTGTTAAATATTTATAGAAACCTTTAGTTACTCACTTACATATAAACTTACATATTTCGAGTTTCGAGAACTCGGAACTCCTTCTTAGTCCATAAATTTCCGCAAAGTTCCCTTGTTAATAAATCAATTAGGCATGTAGAATTCCAGAGCCCTTAAATGAATTTTACGAAACCAACTGCGTGCAATTTTTTTTAGAATTATGACTTATTATGTTAAAAATATTATCAACACTTATTATGTTGAAAATATCACAATGCAAGAAATTGCGTTCGCTATTTCGCAATAATGTAAAAAATAAATTTCATTTCGTTTTTGTTAAGTGCACAAGTAGAATGCTTGACAAACATTATATTGTAAAATCAACTTAACACTAGCGAGGGCGGTACTAAAAATATGATGGATCAAAGAAATGATCTGCGTTGGGTGCCTGCTTTTCGCTCGCCCAAAAAGTTTTTTGTCAAGCAGACATTTCTTTTGTTGGCTTTTCAAGATTCTTTACGCGTTCGCAGTAGTGGCCTGATACGCATCTCCTTTTCTTCACGTCATTGAATTATTTCTCGCGTAGAATTTCAAGTATTTTCCATGCTGGCCCATAGAATCACCTGAAAAGATTGTTGGTTTGTCCAAAAGTTGGAGACGGATAGAAACAGCAAAACTCAGTTTCAAATAAATACACCATCACGACAATCGTGGAAGGTTTGATTCTGTTCATATATACATATACACTCTACTGGTTCTCAAGTGTCTTGATAATCTTGTTTTATGTCTAAATATTCAATAAGTTCATACGAAAACTAATATTAAGCATTAAAGCATTATCCATCTATTTTGCGCTTAAATTTAGCAATACTCACAACTTATAAATTATGAGTATTTTATGTAGTTCTTTACTACCTAGAGATGCGCTAACACTTACGTCACTTTGTTCTCCATTAGCAACCTTAAAAATACATTCAGTTAACATAGCAATTATTGCAAGACTTCTTATTAAACGTTGATATACAAATTTTAAATAAAATAAATCTCGCAGCTGTATTTCCCTAAGGGCCAGAAGCAAACGCTCGTTCGGCGAAAGCCGCACTAAACGACTACATTATCGAGGCAATATCTGATAAAGTATGTATTCGCTTGTTATTAATAATCTGAGTTGATATTACGGACGAAGTAACGTTTGTTACTTTTTCTCTTCATTTAATTTTTCTTGCATAATAATTGTTTGCAACAGTACATTAATGATGTAGCATTCAATGAAACATTTAATCTCACTCACTTCTTTATTATGGCGGCACGGCAGGAATAATGAAAGGCTCTATGATTTAAATAATAGGCCAGCATAGCCGCGTTGCAGGTCTTGAAGAAAAGGCTAAGAGTGATTCACAAGTAGAGTGACCGATCACCATCTTGCGTGACGCTCTTTATGTCCACTCATTTTCAACGGCAATCGAACTCTATTATTTACTCGTCTCTGTATTCCTTCTAGCTGGTTAACGCTCATGATAAACGAATTATTCATGAATATTAGAACACCGTGCAAACCTTGTTGATGAAGATCAATAATGACTGTCCGTACTCATGGCGCTACTCACTGCGGTGCTGGTGTCCGTACTCATGACGCTACACACTGCGGTGCTGGTGTCCGTACTACTCATGACGCTACACACTGCGGTGCTGGTGTCCGTACTACTCATGGCGCTACACACTGCGGTGCTGGTGTCCGTACTACTCATGGCGCTATACACTGCGGTGCTGGTGTCCGTACTACTCATGGCGCTATACACTGAGTTGGTCTAGATGAAAGAAGTGAAATATCTTCATAAATTTTCTACTCATATAAGTATGGAGAGACAATGAATTAAATTTGAATTGTATGCACAATCTTTACTAATCTTGAGGAGGGTAGGACTTCCAAAACACCATTTACTGTACAATCTCAAAAAAATATACGCAGTGATTTACGATCTGAAAATAAATTAACCCATTCCCACAGAATAGGCAAGAGAAAATTTTATTTCATATTCTTCACTAGCACCGACAAAAAATGTGAAGGGTAGAAGTTAGATTGAAAGGTACTTCACTCACACACTCGGAAACAATAATAAACAAGAATCAGAACTCGCATTTCATGCACAAATGGGAGGATGATCTGGAAATATACTTCACTGCCATCTGCATACGAGAAGTGCATGCTCGGAGGTCCTAAAGTACTGGGAAAAGCTGTGCCGTCACAGGCACCTCGGGTTCAGACCGATCTCATAACACGGGCAATCTGTTCCATGGAAATTTATTGCAAAGCAATTTTCGAGGGCCATTTTGTACGTCATGAAGATCTAAATCCGGACAATGGCCGGTTGCTTCTTTTGGTGCGCATGTTTTGAGAAGAATTTTACGGGATCACTAACTTCTCGCAGCTGACAGCACAAGCAGATGCCCCCTAGATTATTCTGATCACATGAGTGCCTCCAAGCCATACATGTGAAAGTGCCAGAAAATTTTATTAGTGGCTTTCCGAGGCCCGATCGTCGTAGTTCCATCTGTTCTTTTACAAAAAAAAAAAATAGCGCAATTTTGCGTAACGCGAGAAGCTTCTTCACAATCGAGAAACAGAAGCATGGCCTCGCTTGTGTAATTCTTTGATGTACACTTCTAAATTATTACGTAATAATATTTATTACAATAGTAAAAAAATTAACACCTAAATTACCCTTGGCTTAAATTCGTCAATTGCTGTTTAAAGTGACAACATAATCATTCCCAGTAATATTCAAGTCAACTGTTGAAGGAATACTAACATTCGTCAATAAATACTTCAAGCAGCAAATGCATAGTCTTTTATCATTTTACTTAGCTTTTTACAAACTATATCGCTTCGTGGTAACGTAATTACTAGAATCCTCGTCCTTATCAATTATGTTTGCTTAAACCCTAACAGTGTCTTGATTTCTGCTGTTATCTGCCGAATCTCATTCAATGAGCTTTTCTTGGTGATTTAAAGCGCGCCATGCGTCGCTTTTCGTGATTCAAATATCATCAAACAATCGGTAGTATATGTTTCAGGTTAGTCATTTTTTTCATGCAGAAACAAAGGATTCGTATGCCGGTTTATTTTGCAAGCAGTGACCGGGGATGCACAGTTCTGCAAAAAATGCGTCGTTCTGTACAATTTTTTATTCTTCCAAGACTGAGGTTTATTTTCCCGGTTTTCACAATTATTCCTTTCAGAAAAGCAAAAAGAGTCGCAGGTTCAACGTTCACCTAAAGTGACAAATGGTCATATTTCATTCTGATACAATTTATGAAAACGAGCAAATCCAGGCTTATGGTTTGTTTGGAGAAAGTCGTTCTGTGTAAAATTTAATTTTTTTAATAAAACAAAGCTTAACATAATTATTAATGAGTTGATAGTAGAGGAAGGTTTACTCCACAAGAATTGACCAGGTCCAGTTGGACAAGATTAGGTCGTTCTATAAGTTTGTCTGTTGTTGAGCCGAGGACCCCTCAGCTGCTGCGTCCTGATAAGGAATTGCCCCCTAGATTGAAGTGCTGTTTTCCAAGCGGCATCTCCGCTGCCTTCCAGTGCTGCTAGATTTGCGCGCACCTCTAAAGGTCAGCCACACCAAATCGCCGCCAAATTGAAAAACGGGAATTTTGACCTTTGACGTTTGTGTTTTTACCCCAAAAGCTGCCCATACGTTTCAAATATTTTTCTGCAAACAAACAATTGGGAATCATTTCCATTGATGCGGCGATATGCTAACTAATATGCATGGACATGTATCGTGAAATCTTGGGTTTAGGAAAAATCTAGGCACTGAACAGGAAACCCGAAAATTTGACCATTGAGGTAGTAAGTCACGCGTGGATAGTTCATTGTGGAAGAGCTTTTGAATGAATAAATAAACAATGCTCTAAGCTTCAAACTTCGCAAGGCGCCTCTGCGATTGAAGCGCACTTCACAAACAAAGCTGCATGCGCTACTCAAGATAATGGCTTACGTGCGACTCTCTTATCAACATTTCAAATGGCATGCACAAGCCATACGCATCTCGCTCGCTGTCTGAGTGTAAGGTGGCCATGACTTCTTTAGCCGTGCCGGAAGTTCTATATCGCTTCTTTTATTGCCTAAGCATAAGGTTAACAGTATAAAAGTCATATCTGGCGGGCCAGAAAGCTGGCGTGCAGGTTTACTTAGCGGCCGGGGAGGCAACAATGAAGAGTCTAGGAATGGACCGTTGTGAGGGCCAGCATTGTCCTCTGGCGCCTCGCCTAATGCAAATATGCGGAATTGTGAGAGGATATGAGAGAAATATGTCCAGATACTCGAGATATACAGCCCTTTTAATACGGGCATTTCCTCCCTTTACAGTTGCTCTTGCCACCAGCCTCAATATATTTCAGCAGGCAGCATCTTGCCGTACGCTTCCATTAGTTTTACGGTGCTCTTCGCAGAGTCAGTGCCTCTGTTGTCATATAATGATCTCACTGTCTTCGTTTATCATTGGGTGCACTCTTGCTTGCATTGTCAGACCTGAAAGTATTGGCAATACCTGCATTGTCTGACCTGAAAGTATTGGAAATGATTTCACTGTCTTCGTTTATCATTGATTGCACTTGCTTGCATTGTCAGACCTGAAAGTATTGGCAATTCTTGCATTGTCAGACCTGAATGTATTGGCAATACTTGCATTGTCAGACCTGAAAATTGGCTTGCATTATCTGACCTGAAAGTATTGGAAATAATTTCACTGTCTTCGTTTATCATTGACTACACATTTGATTGCATTGTCAGACCTGAAAGTATTGGCAATACTCTTGCTTGCGTTGTGAGACCTGAATGTATTGAGAATGATCCCACTTTCTACGTTTATCATTGGCTGCACTCCTGCTTGCATCGAGAGAACTGAAGAATTGCTAATGATCTCACTATCTTTGTCTGCCTTAGATTCATGCTTGAACAGTTGAACGTGAAAATTTGATAATGATCTAATCAGCTTATTAATCGTTGCATCCAGCATCG
Source organism: Hyalella azteca (assembly GCF_000764305.2). Taxonomy (NCBI): domain Eukaryota; kingdom Metazoa; phylum Arthropoda; class Malacostraca; order Amphipoda; family Hyalellidae; genus Hyalella; species Hyalella azteca. Next base: position 126,581 of record NW_025942128.1, on the reverse strand, counting down.
CAAGCTCTTATATTTGTAAGTGACTATCAATATATCTGAGTTCTCAATCAGTGAATTCTACAGAACATTCATTCTACTAATAATTACTTCAGCTAACTAGTGAGTAAATTTTGTATAAACAGCAATTCTTATAGACGCATCGTTGATCAAACATTCTAATAGCAAAAAAACAACACTAAAAGTAAGCCAGGTTTTTCAATTGACATGTATGAATATTTTCAGAATTTTTAAAGTAAATTCTATAGGAATCATTTATTAAAGCAGCAGAAAGCATAGGCATAACCACCATTGCCTAGACCTCAGACGAAGCCCGTACTTTTGCGTCATTTGCAATGTTGCTGAAATAACAATAGACAAAAAGCAATTGTGTTGACAAGACATAAGAAGTGCTGCGATGCTGAAGCAACTACGTGAACAACAGTAAATGCTGAAGTCAAGCTGTTCTCAATTAATTAAAGAAACAGAAACAACAAAAACCGTAGCAGCAGCAGTATAGGGACGGCAGCAAGGCAGCTTACAATTAAGAAGAGATGCAGCAGCAGTAGGGACGGCAGCAAGGCAGCTTACAATTAAGAAGAGATGCAGCAGCAGAAGGGATGTATTCCCAAAGGTCGTTGGCGTTTTAGTGCTCCACTCGAGGCTCCTCGTTGTTTTACTGCCAGCGGGGCAGACGGCGGAAATGTTCGTCGAAACCGCCTAAAAGATTTGAAAAATGTGCTCCCGTGGAGCTGTGAAATTCCGCGTCATGCATCCTATCCGTAGACCTTCACATTTCAGAGAATTATATTCAGTTAATGCAATCCTGAAATTTTAGTTAGCACGCCAAGCACAGCCACAGCTCATTTCTACGAGAATTACGTATAGAGGGAGTTTTTTTTGCGAAATTTCCAGATATTCTTGATCAATGTTTTGTGACATCGATTCGAATTATGTAATTTTTCTGGGAGGTGCGCTTAATTCAAACGTCACTTTTCGATGATGGGTATATCGTAAATGTACGTTTATAAAATTGGGTTAATTCTGTCCTGGAATCATTGAATGTAGGTTTACTAAATAACTTGTATCTTATCGATTATCATGTCCATAAAATTTGGCGACTTGTCATAGCTTGTCATAGGGGTGTAGTAGAGAGCCCTTCATATAGTTATACCTGTTGAGCAAATTTTTTGTTTGAAAACTCAAAATATATAGTTTTTGCTCGAAGTAATTTACTCTAAGTAATTACTATTTTTACTCCCGAACTAATACACGTAAAATTAATTTCATTAAATGCAACAACTGGAATAAAATGATGGAGTTGATGACCAAGCGCCTATGCGGCGTTCATGGACCTCGCACTTTGTCGGGAGCAAACCTAGGAAGAAATTCTTTGTTATTGCTGGAAAATCCCGTGGTTTTTAGCAGTAAGCCTTATCCAACCAGCGTCGTCGGCTCTCGCATTTTCCTCTTCCCTTGTCAAGTTTTACGCTTTCGAAGACGATGTGAAAACGCATGGCAAAAAAGATGAAAAACTTAATATAAACAGGGCAACGCGTCTTGAGGGAAGCGTAAGGCGCTGGTTTTTTCCAATGTTTGTTCACTAGGTTCAGTCGCTTAGAAATGAAGCGTTTCTCCGAGCCTTCATTTTTCCATACCAGTGCATTCCTTCTTTTTACGAACGGATGAAACTGCACATGAGTTTATATTTTGTAAAAATATTTATTCCAAAACTTGAAATAGTCTTCAGATTGCAACGGAGGAACAAGAATATGTATAGCATCTATGCAATTTTTACCCGCACTCGATCTCCTTCATGGATATGAAGGCGGGACTAAGCAATTTAGGGTAATTCTTTCACCTGTGGAGCTTCTTTCCAGTTGGACACTTTTGCGAATTAATTTTATCATTTTTTATTTAATTTAATTTTCAGAGGATTTTTCAAACACGTGGTATCATGCCAGCTCATGCTCGCTCAGCGCGACGCTCGTGAATCCGATTTCCTGTGATGAATGACCGACAATTTTTATCTACTTGGCCATTTCATCCGTTCTTGCTATCCCCTTATTTTTGAATCGCTGCACCACCGCCCACCCTGTCCACCACCTCCCTGTCCACCACCACCCACCCTGTCCACCACCACCCACCCTGTTCACCACCACCTACCCTGTCCACCACCACCCACCCTGTCCACCACCACCCACCCTGACCACCACCACCCACTCTTGCCACGCATTGAGTCAGCTGAATACTCGCCTCATGAATATGTAGATGTGTACGATAAATACCGACGATGCGTCCGTACGAGCGCATTCTCGGCAACCTGCATGAGAAATGCATGATGCAGCTGAGGTTTCTACTGGAAATCATCATCACGCCTTCGATGGCCAACCAAAAAGCTGAGAATGAAAGGACAAAGTAGAACAGTACAAAACAAATATATACATACTTGATAACGTTGCTTGCGTAATCTTTGCTCAACTATTGGTCATTTAACTAATTTAACTAATTGGTCATTTATCATTAACTAAAAACAATGACAAATATTTAATAATTTGACTAAGTTTTAAATTCCTTTTTGGCTCACTAATTGAACGTATGATTGTCAATTTTTTTGAACTGCTGATTTTTCAACTAATTATTCATCAATTCATGATTCCTGTTTTGCCGATCTTGATCACTAATGATCCGTATTGTATTCTGAGTTACAATTATTTATTGAAGTTTTAAATTTGAGGCCCAGCAAATTAATTTATTTTATATCAATTCATCTTAATTCATCACGAGGTGTAAGTCATGATGCCTATAATATAAATGTATATGTATACATTTATTATTGTAGATAGCTAGAAGTTCTTCATTTATTCAGGTTTGATTGAAGACCAAAGAGTACTTTTTTACAATTTTCTTATTGTTTTTCCAATAAGCCGAACGAATTAATTATTATATTTCTATTTTATACACGAACAAGTTTTACAAGTATATATTTACAAATACGATGAATATAGCAAGAAATATCGTTCGGCTTATTGAAAAAAACAATAAGAAAATTGTTAGTAAAAAGTACGCTCTGGTCTTCAATCAAACCTGTATATACATTTTTATGTATGTTGAATTATCTTTCTTTTTAATATCTTCAGTTAAGAAACAATAAACAAATGCGATTTTGCTCATGAAGAATATAGCATTCATTGCACAATAATTAAGTATAAAAAATTGGGTATATAGGCATTTTATTCTTTGTAATATATCATAAATCAAATGTTTATATTAATTATTCAAAATTTTACGGTATGGTTCAGTGATTTAAAATAATTCTCAACAATCTTTCCATAAGCTTCAAGAGATTTTACTTTCTAATTAACGAAATAAGTTTCATCATCGCGTTATTTCACTCTACGTTTTTGCCGTTAAGTCACACGTTCCTGTTACCGCCATCTAAATATTTTAATTTTCCATCCTCCGTTAATTCTATAAAGAAACTCAAGCGTTCATCAGACCTGAAATCCAAGTGAGTAATTTTCACGCATTAAAAAGCACCTCGAGTGCCTGGGCGTCTTGCGTCCCCTATTGTGTATACACTCGAAAACCTTGTAGAAAATGCCGTTAAATTTTTTGTTGTATCTTGCAAATAGTAGCGAGAAGAGTCTGGCAGCGTTAAAGAGGATGGCACAGAGTTAGCAAGGCTGCTTGCTTGACGCAACTTTGCCGCGTAGCTTTGCCGCCGCCGCCGCTGTCGGTCTCGGTGCGTTTGCTTCGTTGTCTTGACTGTCACTTAAGGGGTCTAGAAATATTATCTCTGATAATTTAGTCATGGGATTGGATGTCTGTGATTGTGAATGTGTTAACAATACGAATGTTTTATTATTATAAGTAAAGATTCCTTGATTCATGGTAGTTTTGCCATAAGTTGCATTTTATGATAAGTTTCGTAATTTATAGGATTCGATGCGCATTTCCAACGATCTCGACGTCAAATGATTGCATCAACACCAAAATTTCCCAATTGTCAACAATGCAAATTGGGCGTCATTTCTCTCGCTGCTCCTTGTGTCAACTTGCCCTCCTCATTGTAGCTCCTTGCTTCCTCATTAGCCCCTCATTCGGCTAATTACCGACCATAACCCGACAAACGCGGTCTCATTAACAAATAATGTAATTAGGTGGGTTTTTGAGAGGCTACAGCTTACCTTGCGCCATCGCATGACGTGCTGCTAACGCCTTCTCATGAATATTGCCTTGGGATGTTCTCTCCCTTATTTATGTTGCTAACTCGACCAATTACATGCAATAAATGTTCAAAAATCTTCGGTGAGTTTGTATATTTACAGCAACATGGTACACTCGCTCATTTAGCATTCATCTTTACTCCATTAAGTGCTTAGGCTTGCTCAAGCCAAGCTGTTCTAACGCTTACTGCAAGCACAGTCTAGAAATATGGTTTATAAATTCGATTTGATTTGGTTGAAATTTTCTTTCACATTTTACAAAAATTTTATGCGAATAGCTGCAGTCGTAGCGTTAGCTTCCCGTTAGATATTTCTTAACAAATTCAGCACGCTTAGTGCTGCGGACTCGTTTAAATAAAAATAATTATGATTTATATTACGCCGTATTTTTTAACACCGAAGCAATGAATGTATTCATGCGCGTGCGTGTTTCCTTGGTACAAACCGATGCATAATTTATCTCATTCAGAATTTTTAACTTGTGCATTAACTGTAATAACCTACAAGAACTTCAATGACAACCTGCACGAACTTTATTGGCAACCTACATAAACTGTAATGAGAACCTAAGGGAACATTATTGAGAACCTGTATGAAGTGTAATGAGAACCTGACAGAACTCTAATGAAAACGTGAATGAACTGTAATGAGAACCAGCATCAACTGTAATGAGAACCTATATCAACTGTAATGAGAACCTATATCAACTGTAATGAGAACCTGTATGAACTGTAATGAGAACCTGTATGAACTGTAATGAGAACTTGTATCAACTGTAATGAGAACCTGTATGAACTGTAATGAGAACCTGTATCAACTGTAATGAGAACCTGTATCAACTGCAATGAGACCCTGTATCAACTGTAATGAGAACCTGTATCAACTGTAATGAGAACCTGTTTCAACTGTAATGAGAACCTGTATCAACTGCAATGAGACCCTGTATCAACTTTAATGAGGAACTGCATGAACTGTAATGAGAACCTGTATGAACTGCAATGAGAACCTGTATCAACTGTAATGAGAACCTGCATCAACTGTAATGAGGAACTGCATGAACTATAACAAAAGCCTGCGTACATGAACTGTGATGACATGCTTCTTGAACTATATCAACCTGCATCAACTGTCAAAACAACTTGCATGCATAAACTATCATAACATCGCGCATGAACTGCTTTAAATGCAGTTACCTCAACACAAAGGAGGATCGCTGCCAATTTTCAACCAAGCAATACTTTAATTAAACTGAAGGGGAAAAATGTTTGCAGTGCAGCAAGAAACTTCGTTCATCAGTTATTCACTTCTGTCCTTTGATCGAGTGAAACTGTGGCTTTTCCTCTCGTTTCCTTGCAATTCAGAATTTTTGTCGTGAACCTTTCTTTGTTTCTTTGTTCTTCATTTGCATTTATTTGTATTTCATCAGTATTTATTCGATGTAACTCTACATATTCGTTTCAGAAGTTGTAAATTGACGTTATTTTTTACGTTATTTGCTATATTTGTCATTATTTAGAAGAAACAAAGTTTGCATTTACTTCTTTATTGTGTAAATTGACTACTAATTTGTCAATTGAATAGTCCATGCAATCTGACTAGGAATAATTAGTGAGTTATACGAATGATTCCCGAATCATTTCTCGTTGAACTTTTCAAATACTAATAAAAAATTCTTGTTCTTTCCAGGTAAGTTCCTGAAATCGACGATGAAAGATGAGTAAAATTTCAAATTCATATAAGTTCGCTAATCTCTAGATGCTACTTTAACATCGATTGCCCCTGAGGGCAACATTCTGCTGCTCAGTCTCTTTCCCTCGCTAGCTTGAATGCTCACAGTTACATTCCCCCTCGCTTGCTCTCGTCGTATTCTTCTTCCTCGCCAAATGATGAAGCCAACTCGAATTAAAAATACTCAGCACTTTTCCAGCCCTTTTGCATAATCCGACTCTGGTCAAAAATTCATAACTACCGAGGCAAAAGCTGGCTGTCAGTTTCGTGTCTCAAATGCTGAGGAAGTTCGCGCTCATTACCATAGCGTGGAGCTGCATACGGGAAAACAGGCGACTTCCCGCGGCAAAAGAGAGTGACACGTCAACTGCTACTATACGCCACAACACGCCACAGTAACTGTACTATGTACCGCAACACGCCACAGAAACTTCTACTATGCGCCGCAACATGCCACAGCAACTGCTACTATGCACCGCAACACGCCACAGCAACTGCTACTATGCGCCACAACACGTCACAGCAACTGTACTATGCATCGCAATACGCCACAGCAACTGCTCCTATGCGCCGCAACGCGCCACATGAACTACAGAGGGTGGCATTTTTATGCATTATATCTGAAACAATATTCAATCTATGATTAAAGTGCAAATCAGTCTCAGGAATACAAAATCTGAAAAACAAAAATTTTAAGAAACTTTGTTCTAGATAAATATTTGTGGCTCAATTACGATGCGTTTCAACCTTCACTCACCGCTCACTATCATCTTTTAATGAGTGTCACAGAACCTGAAAAAAATCCTTTATTTCTCGAGTCAATCCGAGCAACGTGGCCAGGCCGAAGCTCACATGGACGACAAACGTGGACATCTTCCGGGATTTTTTAGATTAATTTCCTCATCTGTCCTCAATTGCTGTTTTTCTGGATTTTTTCGCCCTGGAACTCGCGAACGGTCTCAGTTGGACAAGTTCTTCTTGGTTGTCTCTCCGTTGGATTATCGAGCTTGAGTAAATCCCAGTAACTTGCTGAGGTTGTTCTCCCCTGCGGACTCATTGGGCTCGTCTAAAATTTCTTATTCCGGTGAAAAAACTTTTTCTTGAACTCCAGTGAGAAAACTACAAGCAATATGTTTCTAGTTACTCATTTAATGTCCTAAATCTTCTTCATCGTGTTCATTTTATTGCTTTTGAAAAAGCTTTATCGATTGAAATAAATTCGATAAGCTTATGACGAATTAAATTGCAACACAAATGTAGATTTACGATCGTTTCAGCATCCAGAGAAGAAAGTCATGTTGGATTGAATTGTATTTTCAGCTTGTATAGTTACAATAGAAATTAGATAAATATAATCCCTTTGCACATTTACCCACAATTTCACTGTTCGATTTTAAATTTCACACAACCCATATTTCTGAAACGGTTTCCTTAATTGCCATGTATTAAAATGAATCCACGCTGTTATTATAATGAATCTATGACAGAAAGTTTTATTTTTGAATAGTTTCAATTATATGAGAATAAATGCTATACAATGCACTGATTCGCAACATAATAGTATATGCTGGTTGGAACATAAGTTCAATTTTCGAGACAATTTTGAACATTCCTGGTAGGAATTCGATGTGGTTCTGAAGTGAAACAAGTTCACACGCTGTCCGGTTTCGTGCAGTTGTTGCACAAAAGCTTCAAAGTACGCGGCCAATAATATGCCTAGCATCATTATCATGTATTCATCTGGAGCCGTCCAGCACAAAGCCGATGTCTATTCCCCCGTCTGTCGGCCAATTCCCCAAGCAATCCTCTAACAATCCTCACTTTGTCCCTCCTCGATTGCGTTCCCAACGTTGTCTGTGGCCAGGGTCTACTGGAAAAGCGGTCATTCTCTTATTTTCTTAGACATCATTTTTCTGTTATTGTGTAATTATTATACTTCCATTGTTTCACTTTTTATTTTTCTATCGTCGACCTCGGCAACTTTCTACCTTTCTTTTTTATCTAATTCATGCTTCATCCATGAATTAGAGCACATTCATTCACCTCATTCATTGCTGGAAAAAAATTCTCTTAGTGATATAGGTAAGTGCAGCGTCTACTTGGTTTCGATGTCGGAGTAATTATTTTCAAATTAACGTAGGCGTTGAAATATGCATATTGATGCATATTTTATTGATGAAAAGCTACATTTTATTCTATCATTTGTTCTAAAATTTACTAACTTTCATGTCATTAAATGTAGTTTCCGTATGCGTTAAGATACAACTTTATAATGTATCGCAAATTAATATTTATGAATTCAAACGCAGGTACATATACAGACCTGATAGGCAATAATTTCTTTCTGTAATCTTATAAAAATTTAAAATTCTTCAATCTATATATTGAATCATTGTCACGTTTTTGAATGCTTTTGTATGCCATCAGGATCCACCAAAGAAAGATTTCTCTCACCAAGCAGCAGAGTTCGACCATATCTGTGCAGTGGCTTCTTGCGCTGCGTTTTTGGACGGCTGGTCCGAACGTCCTTAATTGCTAGCATCTCACTGATCTCAGGCAGCATATACGCCGACTCTCGATCTTTGTTGTCTTGCCAGCTGGAGGTTAGCGCTTTGTTTAGGCTTCCACGAGCAAAAACACACCCAAATAACCAGACTGGAAACAATTAAGAGCGAGGGAAAGCAAAGAAAAGCGAGAGAGACATACAGGCAGACACTCGTGATTCATGCGCGCTATTAAGACTGCTAGGGTAGCTCCTGTCAGGACAAGCTATGTGTTGTGCACTTCTTCTCCAGGTGTTGCGTATCTTAGTCTTTGCTATTCTATTTAACTGTCGAATGCTGTGGTAAATTACGTCATTGTTCTTTTTTTTGGGGCGTTTCTATAGCAGTATCTATATCACTAAAATGTGGTATATATGATCTATAATTTTTTAGAATTCGCGAAACGAATTTTAAGACTAACGAAATTTGATAGATGAGTTATCTCAAGTGCAAAAATGAGTATTTATTTGCTTAACATTAAAAAAATTTATCGATAGCAAGCTCCTTTATGTAATTTTGACAATGCAACAAATGACGAGAAGCCTTTCTTTTCCTCTGACTTCGGTGAGCAAATTAAGTCGAAGAAAATCCTCTTGCAGTTGTGTAGATATGGATTGTGTTAGCTTGAGCTGGTGGGAGAGATTTGCGTGACTGGGCGCTGGCTTGACTGGCTGTGTTGCTCCGTCTGTATTGCCTGTCACCACAATTAATCTCCTACAATTGCTGTCTCTCTCGAGCCTTCCGTCTAATTACTGTCCACCCCTGCAGAACACTCGCCTCCCTCATTTGGCCTCTGTTGCCTGATGCTAGCGCGGCCTGATGCTATACTGTCACCTGATGCCTTTGTTTCCTGATTTTCATGTCACAGGGCTACCGTTGCCAGGGATTCCTGTTGTTATAGGCCCTTCCTGTTGTTTCTTGATGCCCTTGTTACCGTATTCTCATATTGACTGATAGCTCCTGGACTCTTATGTTTTATTGATGGTCCCGTAACATAATGTTTTATTCCTTATGCTGCTAATACCTCCCGTCTTATAATGTTGTCACCTGATGCCACTGTTGCATGCGGCTTCAGTCACTTGATGCTCCTACGTGAAGCAATGGTTATATATCAGAGCCATCAGTCTCGTACATCAGAGGCCATCAGTCTCGTACATCAGAGGCCATCAGTCTCGTACATCAGAGGCCATCAGTCTCGTACATCAGAGGCCATCAGTCACGTACATCAGAGGCCATCAGTCTTGTACATCAGAGGCCATCAGTCTCATACATCAGAGGCCATCAGTCTCATACATCAGGGGCCATCAGTCTCATACATCAGAGGCCATCAGTCTCATACATCAGATGCCATCAGTCTCATACATCAGAGGCCATCAGTCTCATGCATCAGAGACCACCAGTCTCATACATCAGAGACCATCAGTCTTATACATCAGACTTCGGTCTCGTCTCTCATCCTCCCTGCTCTCGCTGGCGCTCCATCGCTGTCACGTTCGTTGCTCAAATGCCTAACTTCGGTCAGCGATTTGCAGAGGCGCAATTAGAGCTCCGGCTATTTGCTTCAAAAAGTTTACCGCACGTTAAAAGCCTCTCTTTTGATGATTCTTCTTGACGGCAGCTTTTACATTAAGATTGCACAAGGTTGTAACTTTGGAAATTTGCCTATTCTGATCGTGGGAGATGCTTGACATTCAACGATGAGAGCGTGGCTAAAAATACTTCGTTTTTCGTTAATTTCCTGCTTGGATTAATAAAGACGTGCGATTCTTGTCAATTATTTTGTTTGAGAAATATCTGCGGCTCAGTGTTTTTGAAATCATCTCGACCTCCGTATTAATTGTAGTTCAATAATATTTTGCTGATCAAGTTGTGATGATATTTTGATGTGTAATGGGCACACGAGATGTAATGAGCGTAAGATGTATATAGATCACAAGATGTAATGATATCATTTATGTGATGGACATACAAGGTGTGATGATTTTGTGTTGTATGACGAACTTACTAGATGCGCATTATATTGTAAGGCTTTTTTATTATATATATTTTTTAATTTCTTAATTTGTAAATTTTCTGATATATGTCAGTATTTCAAAAAATTCGCCTAAAAACGACGCACTTCTCTTATGAATGTTCATCACATGTTTGTAAGCATTAAATTGGATATATTATGATAACCCAATCGCCAAACATTTTGTATTTATTTTTTAAGAACAGAATTAGCAGAATTTCAATAACAGTAATCTACAAATATAATTATATATTCAGGATTAAAAATGAATATTTATAAATCGACCAATGGATTAATGAAGGCGTATCGACATTGTCTACTCAACTTGGTCATCGGGCTTATAGCGTCAGATTTATCCATAGCTAGTGAAGGCAGATGGTCGGATGGCAACAGAAGCCCTTATCTGATCAATGGGCTTTCGGAAACTTTTGCCGTCAGTTATTTCCAGTCAGTACGCACGTGTTGAAGAGAAAAAAACGTCTCAGCCAGCGTTAAAAAAAAACTTTGCCTGTCTCCGCTCCTTCCACATGCATCGACTTGACGCAAAAATCTGATCTCTCCTGGCAAGCCGTACAAGGAAGCGTCGTTTTTTTGCCACCTCTTGGAGCGGCGCTTGAAACTTGTTCTTCTTATCGAGAAATGCACGAACAAACCTTATCGTGTATAGCCAACACAACCATTATTGTGCGTTAGTACTTTGAGTGACTTCAGGACAAATGGTACTAAGAGTACGGCCGCAGTAAAGGTTCTAATCAGCACTATTGTTTCAGTGTGAAATCAATAAAAAATTTATTGACTTTGGTATTTTAAATTTATTGTCAATAACTTGGTAATTAAGCGTTGCTTTTGATAGGATGAGGTCAACGTTTTTATAATCAGCTGTTGGTTTTCAGTGTGATGTACAATAACCACAATACTTGGTTTTGTAGTGTATGAATAAAGTGATCATTTTACATCAAGTTATCTAGATCGAAGGCGATAACAATAGGTTTCATTCATTGTAGCCGACTTTAATTTCTCATCTAGACGACAACATTTTTTTTCTTATCTAAATCGATAGCAAAAACATTCGATTTTATTCATTGTAGCCGACATTCATTTCTTATATAGACGAAAACATTTTTTTCCTATCTAGATCGATAGCGATTACCATCGATATTATTCATTGTAGCCGACGTTCTTTTCCACTTCATCATTTACCAATTTAAAAAAATACACCCCAGCATTTGCGGGACACAATTTTCCGCTGTGTAGTATGCACGTTGTCTCACGCGTCTGCTTTAAGGTGAAGCGTTTTGCTACGTAGAGAGCAGTGAGGTGAACTTGATGTATTGCCTTGCCTGTAATAAAGCATCTGCCGCTCCGATGTAACATAGATCTTGTACCTCGCGTCATACCCTTATGAACAGATTTCCCCTGGTAACACAAGCAAAGAAGGAATTGAAAACCGGAGCAGTAGCCGGAAATGAAAGTCGGAACTTCCTTCTAACGAATGTTTTACTTGAGTATTTCATTGAATTTCTATTCGTTGTTTCCGCTTGTTAAAATTTCTTGCTAATTTCGACAAAGTCAGGCCTACGTGCAAAAAAATCTTAGGCCTTGAATGCAAAATCTATGTGTCAGCAAGTTACCTGATTTCATTCCCGTAGATTTAAACTCACCTCTGTCGATTGAAATTCACTGTGGACGATTTTTACTCAATATTTAACAGTTTATAATTTTCCTCAGTCTTATAATAAATGTCAAGTTACCGCACCTTTACTCTTATTTGTCCTCGACTCATTGCTATGCATTCACCAACAAAGCAAAATAATACATTTTTAAAAATTCTCTACCCATTTTCGCTTGGAATCCCCGTGAATATTTCGAGTCGGAAATTGCAGCAGGAACTCTGGTGTAGCGACCCTTCCGCTACCGTAATTATGAGAACAGCAGAGCATTGTTTTTTGTAGCTCCGTGTGCATTATTCGCCGCCGTGTGAGCGCAACTCGCATTCTCGGCTGCTCGATGTGACGTTTGCCGGCTCCGGCTTAGCAACACTCGTATAAAAACTCAAAAACCTGAATTGATTAGCACCAAATACATGGTAATGAATCACACCAATGCGATTTCATGAATGCCATCATAGCGATCCCTTTTGTGTGCATCGAATGCTGCTATTAGTCTTGTGTTCTGATCAATTCTTTAGCTTTTAAATTTAATGAGAGACAAATTTGGGTGCAGGCTTGTAAATTTTTCAGCGCTGATGTCGGACTAGTCTAACAACTAATTAAACTTCAAAGCGAATGTCAAGGGTCAGAGTATAACTGTCTCTGAAATTCGTTATTTAAATGCTAACATTTAACAACGACACCTTTTTTCTGATCACAATTCCAATATATATATCCAAAGTTGCAATTCACAACCGTTTTTATTTTCATATGCATGGTACACTGTCAGCGGTATGGGGACTCGTGGGTTTGTTTACTATGTTTGAAGCAATTTCAGTCTCGCGATTATGTATTCATTCGTAATTATTAATTATTTATTCGTAAATACGAAATATTTCCAGATGGCAATTTATTGCATTTCAGCTGTATGTTCCAAGCCTCAATTGTTAATAAGGCTGAGAATAACCGTGGAGATATTATGAATTTGAACAGACCCTCTGAAACTAGACTCGAATTGATATGTGTTGAATATAAATAATATTCAACAAAATACCACGATAATATTAACCAATATTTATTAAAAATTTGTGAACTTAACCGTATGCTGCAAAAAAGGGCTAAAATAATAGAATGAGACTTGAGCTAAACCAGCTATCACAATTGTGGAAGTTGACATGACGTGGATTAATGGAGACTTTGAACTGACCATCATTTTACTAATATGGCATGAGCTAAATACTAATACAAGTTTAGAACTAAAGCATCTGGCGCTGTAAGTTGATTATTATCGTTTGAATGCAGTATGATAGGAAGATTAGGAGAAACTAAAGAATTAGTGGAAATGCTAAGAGTTCAATGATGTGTGGACGTGAGCTCTGCGTCACCTAACAAGTTCCGTGACTTGTTAACGAACAATCGGAAATCGATGGCAAATGAACTGAGGATTTGAGCCATGCAAAAGCTTGACTCGCAGCGTGTAAGCTTCGTCGCTTTGCATACGTCAAATCTCATGTGGATTTATCGATGAGCTTATTGATGAATGCTGCTCATATGTTACTCATGCATTTAAAGCATTTCAGCACTGCATTATTTTCCTGCGTGATTTTTTTTTAATTTGTACTTAATATGTTAGGAAAATTTATTTAAATGAAATTATCAACATTTATTTGTGGGTCAGGCATTCAATCACAAATTTATTTTAATGAAATTATCAACATTTATTTGTGGGTCAGGCATTCAATCACATCAGGACACTGTCGAAGATTGCTGTATCAATCTTCTACTTGAGGTATTAACTAAAAAATGCAGTTAATTGGCCTTCTTCATCGTCGTTATCCGCACTTTTGATTTCAAAAGCTTCTAGTAAATTCTCTAAGACGAGTGAAAAGCTTATATATTTCAAAGTACATTAATGATGGCTAACTTTTACGTTATACTTGAAATCTGGTCTCAGAAACCTAGTTTCTTTATTGAACAAATTTTTATATTTATACTAATTACTTTGTCTTATTCTTTCCAACAAGTATACGAAGTTTTTCACGCCTAACACCGAGCATGCAGAGCTGTCGTGCAGCTGCATCAACTCACGCCGTACAATGCGGTCTCACAAACCTAGATTTTTATCAACCTTGTTTTTCTTAAATATTCAATTTTTTTCTAATTTTTAAAACGTAGTATACACGAGATTTTTTGCACCAAGCCAGCAGAGCTAGCGAGTAGTTGCAGCAACTCGCACAGTACAACCTAGTCTCACAAACCTTGGACTTTATCAGCCTTGTTTTCTTAAATATTCAATTTTTTCTAATTTTTCAAACGTAGTATACACGAGTTTTTATGCACCAAGCCAACAGAGCGCTCGTGTAGCTGCAGCAACTCGCACACTTGCAGCTCTTGAACTCGCGGCGACGGCGATCGATTTGTCTGGAGCGCCACGACTAACCGTTGGTCTACAGTAAGTCTGGCTTTCTCATCAATTACTCACGCTGCACCCACCGAAGTTTTAATTAATTCCAAATTATTCTCGCTCTGTTTGTGTCCACTTGTGTGGGTTTCTCGGCGTGCCATACAGATCTACTCTCTCTCTCTTTCACTCCCTTGTTCTCTCTCTGCTGTTGCTTATGTTCTCAGTCGCGCTGCTTCAATTTATTTTTCAATTAGTCTTAAATTTCTAAATTTCATTTTGCAAGTTTCTAGGTACCAAAAAAACTATTTTGTATGATTTTTAGGTACCAGGAATCATTGATTTTTAGTTTGTCCATCAGTGTTTCTTCATTTTCAATCGTTGAATGTTCAATGCGTTGCTGAAAAATTATTTCACCAACAAATTCATAGCAATCACCAAGTTGAAAACTTATAACAGCATGAGATTGCACGGCAACAAATTACTGTCACCGCGTTCAATTTTATGAAAATTTATCCTTCACAGCGTTTAAATTCTTGAAAACTTATTTTATTCTGGTTCAACATTTCAATTCTGCTTATTACTTTTCCACAGAAAATATTCATAAAGTCAAATAATTATCAGTTAAATTATTTTAGTTTTCTACGTTCTTTACGAGAATTTAAAATCATTTATTTTCATTGAAAAATGTATAGGCGGACGAAAATGAGAAAGATGAATTTTCTGAAATTTATACATACTTTAATCCGTCACTTATAGAGTGGAAACTTCGATAACGGTTCTTCAAAAAAATCAGAAAAATACAGCACATCTTTCCTCTATATCCCGGATAATTTTTATTTTCATCGAGTATTTCCACTGCTCCAACCTCAGCGAGTTTTTAATCTATTTTCGTAGGCTATATTTTCCACTAATCTGCTTAAAACCTTGCCTAAACGATATTTCTCATGAACGGTTCCACAAAGATTGAAATATACGATTCTGTTGAATTAAGTTGTTTTTAGGAAATAAAAAATTACATTGACCGGGACCGAATGTGTTTCGCACTCTGGTTCCACAGTCCCAACCTTTATGGGGAAAGGATTAAATTTACCGTGGGATTTTCAGTGCAATTTTATGCTTCTGGACCGGTCCACTGGATTCAGAAATTTAACTCTATTGCACTGCAAAGGTCGTATCTCCTGGTGATTGGTTGTTGGATTGCTCGTTCTGTGCTCGAATTCTCTTTCTTTCCAAGATAAAGATCATTATTAGCGCAGCGGAAGCCATCGCATCTTTCATAAGTCTGATGAATTAGTAAGGCAGCTCGTAGTCATGGTCTGCACCAGAAGCTTCACTATCACCAGACCAAACATTTGCGTAGGGTATTAACGATGTTCCGGCACGCACCTTCGTATCAGGTCCACTCAATGTTAGCCATTCACGATTAAGATCACGCACGGCTGCGGTGGCCGCACTCTTCATCGCACTCGATTGTCATAGTTACCCATGTTCTGAAACGCTGCACTGCTAACATCCAGGCGCTTGATTAAGTTAATTTTATTTTTTCTTTGAAATTACTTCACTTTAACCTAAATCGAAGGAGAATATCACTTTAAGCGTGATAGTTCTAAGTCGTCTTATCGTTTCATACTTATGCTAGTGATATAACTGTTTTTACATTCAAAATATCTATGTCAGCACGTTGATTTACAATGAAAAAAGATAATCTTCTTGGCATCGGATGACCAGGTCGTATTTACTAATAAAATATTACTATTCTTTAATAATTTAATGAGGTAATAATATGCAGTGGCATCATCAAAGTCAGGCTGGGAGCATTGTTGGCCAGCTTACCATTGTGTGGTCCGTAACTTTGGTCATTTCCCTAATGCAATGTGCTGGAAAAGATTGCAGTGCACCTACCGCACTAGTTTATTGCAGATGCCATCATTATGAGCCAATGTTAGCGACCAACTAACTCTTGTTCGCCGAGCTACGATGATCAGAGAAAATTTGGCTGGTCAATTACTACTGTCGACTTGAGACTTTAGGTCATACAGTCGGACTGAAGTGCAATCGTCGGTGACCAGGATAAAGTATTGAGCTCTGTGGTACTCGAACATAAGCAAAAACTTCTACTTCAATCTCAATGCCTTATTGAAATTAAAATTGATGAAAATGATGACATTCTGCACGATTGGCCAAGTTTTTAAACTTTTTGCTATAGCAAATTTTCTGCAAGTTTAAAAATCTTCATTTTTTAATAGATTGATGTTGTATGTTATTTTCAGTTTAGTGTCACAGGAGCTTTTGATTCTTTTCATCATCAACAGAGATCATAGTCATAAATTTGCGGTAATAATTAACCATTTTGATGTACGACGAAGTAAAGTTGTCTTCTTTGTTAACCTAATGTCAAGTCTCAGGACTGAAATCGAGTGTCCGACTCTTGCTAAATTGCACCTTTTATGGAAACCTCAAAGGAACATTGATGGAGTATTGACCTATGTCAATCTTTGGCCCAATAAAGGCTTTCTGAAGTAGTTTGCTTGATAAATTATAGGTTAAGCTTTCCTGCCAGGAAGACAAAGCAACGAATCGCATCGTTGACGTACACCCGGAACTGTTGGAGGTCTTTATTGATTATGCGATGACCGTGACCAGCAACGATACCTCACCACAGTCTCTCTTCCATTTATTTCACCACACATGTATCGTATCAACGATACCTCACTGCAGTCTCTCTTCCATTTATTTCACCACACAAGTATCGTATCAGCGATACCTCACTGCAGTCTCTCTTCCATTTATTTCACCACACATGTATCGTATCAACGATACCCCACTGCAGTCTCTATTCCATTTATTTCACCACACAAGTATCGTATCAGCGATACCTCACTGCAGTCTCTCTTCCATTTATTTCACCACGCATGTATCGTATCAACGATACCCCACTGCAGTCTCTCTTCCATTTATTTCACCACACAAGTATCGTACTGTCTCTTATACACATCTAGATGTGTATAAGAGACAGACGATACCCCACTGCAGTCTCTCTTCCGCATATTTCACCAAGCATGTATCGTATCAACGATACCTCACTGCAGTCTCTCTTCCATTTATTTCACTACACATTTATCGTATCAACGATACCTCACCACAGTCTCTCCTCCATTTATTTCACCACACATGTATCGTATCAACGATACCTCTCGTACTTGTTATCGTATATTTACCAGAGCTTAATTTTATTTTCAGTAACTCTCTTGTGGCAAAATGCTCGAAGCCATGCGGTGACTCGGGAATTGGGATGAATTTTTTTTATTAAAAAAAACACAGCAGATGCAGTTATGTGTGAATTATGAGTAAATTGACCCAGATCATTAAGTATATTGTTCATTCATCAAACTCAAATAAAATATATTAAATTCATTTCAGTATCTCCATGAAATCTCAAAATTTATTAAACAATATCAATTTTAGACAAGGTTATAACTCAACATTTTATTCAACATGCCATGCCCAAAAAAATATAACTCAATTTCTGTCTTGTTTACGCTCATTTACAATTAATTCATGTGCGAATTTGCACGCCATGTTATCACCAAGCATATCAGTCACGCAAATATTTTTTTTTCGTATTCCAATGTACACAGCTAATCTTTTTTTCGTATTCCAATGTGCATGGCTAATATTTTTTTCGTATTCCAATGTGCATGGCTAATATTTTTTTTCGTATTCCAATGTGCATGGCTAATATTTTATTCGTATTCCAATGTGCGTGGCTAATATTTTTTTTTTTTTGTATTCCAATGTGCATGACGAATTTTTGCCGTATTCCAATGTGCATGGCTAATATTTTTTCTCGTATTCCCATGTGCATGGCTAATATTTTTTTCGTATTCCAAAGTGCATGGCTAATATTTTTTTCGTGTACCAATGTGCATGACTAAAATTTTTTTCGTATTCCAATATGCATTTCTAATATTTTTTTTACTCATTCCAATGTGCATGGCTATTTTTTTTCGTATTCCAATGTGCATGGCTAATATTTTTTCTCTTATTCCAATGTGCATGGCTAATATTTTTTCTTGGATACCAATGTGCATGGCTAATATTTTTTTTCGTATTCCAATGTGCGCGGCTAATATTTTTTTCGTATACCAATGTGCATGGCGAATTTTTGCCGTAGAACAATGCGCCTGGCAGTCTCGCTGACACAGGCGTGACCGCCGGTAACTTGAGCCAGGCCACAATTGCCCCTTGCGAACTGTTCTATATACTTAGGCTAAAGATTGAATGCAGCATTACACTCCAACTCATGTTCGTGGTGGTCATGCATTTACTGCACTCAATGCGAGAAGCCATAGAAGCTCAAACAATTCGCTAGTGTCACCATATTTCTCTTTTTAAATTTCGCACTCATGCACCTCCTGTATTTGTAATTTTAATTAGATCAATTATTGTATCACGTACTATCGACCAGTAAGTCAGTGAGATATTCATACGATTTTTTAATTTAAAAGCTCATGTTACGTCATAACTAGAGCTATACATGCGCTTCCAGTGCTGTTTTCCAGCAACAAGTATCCCGTAGTATATTTCAGTACAGTAAGAAAAATTAATAGGTCCTATTGTCCAAACAGTGATACTAGCTGCGTGTAGCATTGATACGTCATTATTTCAGGGCCAAATTGGGTGAAGATGACCCACATGAGGGCAAAAGGGCATCGCTATTTGAAAAAAGTCTCAATCTTTTTAGCGCATTTTCTCATTTATGGAAAAAATACACTATTGTGCTCGCCATGTCCGTCTGTCTGTCTGTCTGTCCGTCCGTGACCTCAAGTTTTCGTCGACGAGAAAATGCGGTCTCTGTCACTCACTTCAGTGAGTACTGAGTTATATTTTTTACAGTATAGGAATACAAAACCTCATCATCAGCAGCGGCGGCCTTTTTCGTAGCTGCCGCGGTGCAGAACGCAAGCATTGATTCGGAGACTCTGGCTCCTTAAAAGTGCCGCATTAACCGAACAATTTAAGAAGTTTGTCCTCTCTCAGTCCCATCCAAAGTTGTTGTCGAGTTATAATTGCAATGGAGGATTTCCATAATTTTGTGTTAACTTCTGCGAGAATTCGTGACTAATCATTATTAGCGTTGCCTCAAGAACTTTAATTGCCGCTTTGACCAGAAATTTATTTGCTGTAAACACATCATACGCTTACTTACTTTAAGAACTTTTTATATAAAATCAAGTATGGCATTCTTATCCTTAACTAAATTTTGTTTCTCCAGTAAAAATTCGACAATTATATATTTTAAAGCAATAACGAATTTTGTTGGAAGTAAGATAAGTTTATTTTTTCCCAAGTCGCAATAATGTAGTTCAGACCTGCATTGACTATCGGTCTAAATCGTCAGTTTCAGTCGTTCCTAAAAGTAACCAAACATATTTTAACATAAGTTAAACAGGTAATGTTATGTAGATCAGGTGAGAAGCTCACGCTCCACTATAAGGTTTTTCCAACGCAACTGCGTCTCGAAACTGTGCGCCTCGTTTGGCAAAACTAATGTTATTCATTTACGGGCTTACGAAGCGACTTTCCGGACTCTTAAACTATTTTAATGAAATAAAATGGATCCAAAGAAGGAGACCAGGTCGCTTTTCCGTAACTGGAATGTCGTCTTGTTGCGCTTATCTCTTCGGGAAGCGGAAAAATCTCCTGGAGGCGTCGGCCAGCGTGTCCCGGAGACAATAGCATTGCTTTCCATATGCTGAACGGTGCACTGTTCATGAATAAGATATTCTTTATATTCATTCGGAACCATAGTTCTCATATATAGGGGGCTGAACGAATTTTTATGTTTAACAGGAATAGCTCCAATTAACAGCGTAGCAGCTTTTACTACATAAAATTAATACGTTGTTCGTTCTATCAACATTCAAAAATAACTTCTGCCATCAACAATGTATGTGCACGTTTATAAATTGAATTTATTTGAATATAATGCACTTTTCAATCGTTCCAAGTAAACCTGTAAATCAGATGTCATTTCTTGCTCGTGCTTGCGGACGCTGTTTTTACTCGACGCCAGCACCATCCATCGTGAGGGCATTTTTCATCATTTTTCATCGCTGAGAAGAGCCTATGAGTTGCTACCGCCCAGCGCGCGTCCCCCAAGCCAACACTGCTGCTTATGAAGCCATTTCCTCTTATCTCCCCTCCTTCATTTCCTTCCTCTTCTCGTAAATCTCTCCTCTAATTTATTCACTCTCTCCTACAATCCCTAATATGAATTCTTCTTGGTTGACTCTCCCTACAAAATTATCACTGCTACCCAGACTGACAATTCTGTATGCTGCCGTAGAAATTTTTTGATAGCTGTTTATCTTAAAATAATCACACTCGGTAGTTCATCATTTCAATTTATACATTGACACTCTTGAGTTATCACGTGACTTATTTCGGCCCTGTGATCTCATGCTATATTCATAAATTGAAGTAGTGATTATGACGAAACTAATCTCACGCCAAGGAATTATAAGAGTGTACATAAAGCGGCAGTTTCATCAGAGCTGCCGGATGGGCATTGTGGCGTCGGCCACTTGGCCGAGACACGCGGCGGTCCTAGAAGCCTTCAGGCAAGCTCTGCAATACCGGAAAGATTTGCCGTTGCTTGCTCGTTCGCGTCCATCCTCTTTAGGTTTCTGTATTTTGGCGGCTTCATTGCTGAGTATATTTTGGTGGGCTCTCTCTGCCGCCGTCGTTTCCTATACACCGTGCCAGCATTTATTCAGTGCTTAGACAGCTGGTACGCCTGGAATTCCATGGAGCCTATTGATGCGTGGCGCGATCTCCTTCATCAAATACTTCGTGATGTTCTCAGAGACTTTCTTGCGAAAATGCGCTCGTGCATGGCCGTTTCTTTTGAGCAATGTTAATAACTTGTGTGGTTCTGAAGTTGGATTTCTAAGATGATTTATTCGAGTCCCATTATTTGCCTCTTAATACTTTCCGGCACTGGAGCACTTGAAAAGCTATTAACAGTTCTTTTTTATTTTCTTTTAATATTTCACCTGCAATAGTAAATCTTTATTACAACATTCATTGGCATTTCATTGTCCCGTGTTCACATTCAAAGCAATGAATGCAGATCAGTCATCTCGATGTTTTAATGATTTTTAATATGTCCCGTGACCGCAAATGTCATCGATTCTGTATCCTAGGGCGATTTTAATGTTTATACAATTAACGGAGATGCTCTTCTACGTAGATCAACCACATCTCAAGGTTTGTCTCGTTCTTTTGATATCTTGGCCTGAAATACTGACGTAACATATTGGCAAATTAAAATAGCATTTAACTATTACAGAGGTTACCGTCTTGGTAACCTCGTCATTACCGTGTGTCCTACAGTATCGCTTCATTATTTCTAGTCTACTTTGTTCAGTGTCGTGGACTCGAGCGTAGACTAGGGTATTTAGGGCGATCCATTCGTCATTGTCTGGAGGTGATCCAGCTAAACGGCATGCCGATAAATCAATATGTAGATGAGACCATCACTTCCTTCCGTATATAGAGAAAATATTCGCCTCGGTAACTTGAGCCTGTCTTCTGCATGAGCTGTTCGAAGTGAGCACGCGACGCTACCAAGGAAGAACCGCCAGTTTGACGAAGCGGCAGTGAGGCAAGCCAAGAATATTACTTCAAATTTTACAGTGGCATCTTCGATTACATTATTTTATACAAATATATTATGATTATAATAACATTTTCTAAAAATGTTATATCATTATATTATTGTATTTGTACGCCTTAGTTCATGCTGAAAGATAAATGTTTGTGTGGTCGGCACACGAAGAACGTCTGATGGCACCATGATGTACAGTAATACTTCAGGTTTCAAAATAAATTTCCGCTTTGAATGTGAAGCCGTTAAATGCGTGCACGCATCCAATTTTACTCCTCCGCAATTAACCAAACACTCCAAGTGTGCAGATTCTAAACAACCATATTACAAAAAATTGGTAGTATCATGTTTGCCCGATCGTACTCGACGGCACCAAAAAATTCGCTTCCCCTAATGGTTTCGGTAATTTTCGTGAAACGTGGAATGCTTTGCACTGCAAACTAAAATGCTGGTCAAAATCGACTTATCTTCCCTTACCCCTTATGGTTTTTCAAATTTTTAAAATAAAATTTTTGCGAAGTTCTTATTAATTAATCCGACCATCAGTTCGACTTTCCGACATGTTTGCTTTAATCAAGAATTTTCAACCAGATTCCAAATTTTCCTAGGGCTAACTTTGCAATCTTATCCCATTCTTACGCAAAAGGAAATTTTCAAAGCATTTCTCGTAGCGATGTGCGACGCATTTTAACCCATGCCTGAAAAAAAATTCCCATCAAAGAGGAGAAGAATAAATTCCTGTAGTGAATTAGGATTCTTAAAAGTTCATGAAGTGAAGGGGGAACTTGCGGCTCAGCGATGGAGTCCCGTAACATGAATCCTGCCAGGTCGGCAAAACTCAATTTCTTTTCTTGAATTCTTTACGCAGACTCATCAACTGTGCGAAACGTTCTGAAATTTTTCTCCTCAAATTTTGGACGGTGT
Organism: Hyalella azteca; assembly: GCF_000764305.2. Lineage (NCBI taxonomy): Eukaryota > Metazoa > Arthropoda > Malacostraca > Amphipoda > Hyalellidae > Hyalella > Hyalella azteca. The sequence goes on along the minus strand of NW_025942128.1, from coordinate 103,445 downwards.
TTTTAACGCAAAAATTATTATGCGTGAAGTTAACCGAATATCACAACATGCATCTTTTCAAAAGTAGGTACAGTTTAAAGTTTGAAATCAATAAGTTATGCAAAGAAAATAACTGTACATTTCATTAAAATTATCTCTTTAAGAGAATGCTCATATAATTCTCATGAAATTTAATGGAGAATTCAATTGAATTACCTTATATTAAATAATGCTTCACCTAGAGCTAGAGCAATGAGCACAAATGGCACGATCAAATTGTTTTCGCTTTTTCGATAGCAGTTCTTTCTGGATCAAATCTGTTGATGGCATTTGCTGTTAGTCTGGCGATGAGGTTCGATCTCAGTTTCTGAGATCCGCCGAAGCGGACGGTGCGAAGCCCAAGCTTTTCGCCACGCCGCTCGGCGTATGAATCATCTGGCTTGTATCAATTTTCCCGCCTAATTCTTTTTCCAAGTGTAGATAAGTTGAGCCTAATTGGATTATCATAGAGCCCCTCTTTGCCCTTCTGGTGGAGTAATGGACTCTTATGGCAGGCTGGAGCAGAGTGCGGTCGAGCACGTTGGAGCAGAAACTTCTTTATGGAGTGTTTCAGGCTTACGCACCGTGGAGCAGGGGTGTTTCAGAAGTGCACCGTGGAGCAGGAGTGTTTCAGGCTTACGCACCATGGAGCAGGAGTGTTTCAGGCTCATGCACCGTGGAGTAGAGGTGTTTCAGGCTTACGCACCGTGGAGCAGGAGTGCACCGTGGAGCAGGAGTGTTTCAGGCTTACGCACCGTGGAGTAGGGGTGTTTCAGGCTTACGCACCGTGGAGCAGGAGTGTTTCAGGCGTATGCACACCATGGAGCAGGAGTGTTTCTGGCTTACGCACCGTGGAGCAGGAGTGTTTCAGGCTTACGCACCGTGGAGCAGGAGTGTTTCAGGCTTATGCACACCGTGGAGCACGAGTGTTTCAGGCTTACGCACCATGGAGCAGGGGTGTTTCAGGAGTGCACCGTGGAGCAGGAGTGTTTCAGGCTTCTGCACACCGTGGAGCATGAGTGTTTCAGGCTTATGCATACCGTGGAGCACGAGTGTTTCAGGCTTACGCACCGTGGAGCAGGGGTGTTTCAGGAGTGCACCGTGGAGCAGGAGTGTTTCAGGCTTACGCACCGTGGAGTAGGGGTGTTTCAGGCTTACGCACCGTGGAGCAAGAGTGTTTCAGGCTTACGCACCGTGGAGCAGGAGTGTTTCAGGCTTACGCACCGTGGAGCAGGGGTGTTTCAGGAGTGCACCGTGGAGCAGGAGTGTTTCAGGCTTACGCACCGTGGAGCAGGAGTGTCAGGCTTATGCACCATGGACCAGTAGTGTCAGGCTTATGCACCATGGAGCAGAAGTGTTTCAGGCTTACGCACCGTGGAGCAGAAGTGTTTCAGGCTTACGCACCGTGGAGCAGGGATGCTTCAGGCTTATGCACCGCGGAGCAGGAGTGTTTCTGGCTTACGCACCGTGGAGCTGACTCTTTTGAGCGCTGCATCCACGCACACCATGGAGTATTTATTAACTTACATAGGCAGCCATCAAATATTAAGTAACACCGAAAAGAGACAAAATTTGTGGTGTTAAATTCGTACACTCCATGGAGTACGGACTGCCTTATGAGGTATTTCAATTTTACGAGTCATGGAGCTGCGACTCTTTTGTGTAGCGTTTCAATTTTTGCGCCCCACGGAGCAGATCTCTGTGTAGTGGGGCTATTTCACGCTCCATGGAGCTGAGACTTCTCATGGTAGATACAAGTTAAGGTTACATGAAAAATATCCTCTCATGCAGTGTTTATTTATAGACTGGTTTAGTTACTTATTGATATGTATCATATTTGACTATCAGTGTAGGCTGGCAGAATTTCTTCTCTTAAACAAGTTTTGTTAAAGACCAGAGAATTAGTTTTATTTATTGTAGTCCATATTAGGAAGAAGTCTACAACCTTCTTTATTGCAAGAAAATTTATAGACTACATTGGTCTCTTGGAGAGGTCCTGTTCTTTTGCAAGGGTTATTCTTCATGACAAGATTCCGAATTTTCAAGTTTCGTTACTCATTGCGTCTTTAACTTGAAAATGAATGTTGTACATTCGAAACGTCGTTCAATATTAAAAATGTCTATCGGTAATTTGATTTTCAATCTTCCAACACCTACGAAGAATTTAGTACGACTTATTTGACTATCATGGATAAATATCTTAGATATTTACGAAGTGCATATTTATTAGTATTTATTTATTTCCCATTAGGAATTGGATTTTTACTTTCATCCCATTTCCATATTGAAATATTTGCTTCATAGCCAGTGTTATTTTCATAAAAATTAAAGCTATCATCACCGACCGCAGTCCCAATCCGCGCTGCTGGCTAAACTCGCTTGGTCTTTCTCATGGATAAATTTAATAGGCGGCGCCTCGGTGAAAATTCCAATACGCAAAACCTTTAATTGAATAGATAGAATTCCTGCCGACTTCAAATCATTTATTTTGAATTGAAGCACACAATACTATCGCCTCTAATTGATACCTATGAACTGTTTTATAATAATTTGCTGGTTTATGTTTCTATTCGCTTAAATAACTAAATTTGGCTTTCGTGAAATTTTGTTTGAAACCTCGATCCGCAGTTTTGAATTTATTTAAATTAATTATTTGTAGTCGATATTAAATATTATATTCACGGATAGATTCTGCTTCAATTTGCCAACATTGTAACCCGTTTGTGAAATTCACCTAACTTTCCCTCCTAAAATTGGCATAAGTAAATGCTCACTTATTTCCGTATCTAATGAACATTTTTTATAATTCAAGTATCAGGTATCAAATTTTTAAACAGAAATGAACATAAAAAATAAAATAATCAAAATAATGCTAAATTCGTATGCTCTTCCAGTTTCTGCAAGATGTTTACAGAGGGAAACACTTTGTCTAGTTGCCATCTTCTATCCGTTCTCATTTCTGATGCATGCGCATTGCCAATGTAATGAAGCTATAAAGAGGCGGTCTATAAAACACCCCTGACAACGAATGGCAAGTGTGCCAGCACTAAACAGCCTCCTGCTCTACCAGCCTCCTGCTCTACCAGCCTCCTGCTCTACCAGCCTCCTGCTCTACCAGCCTCCTGCTCTACCAGCCTCCTGCTCTCAAGCCCTCCGGCTTACTCAATTTTAAAACTTTTTACGAATTGCTTATAAAATTTTTACTTTATTTCAATTAAATTTGTTGAGTTTATAAGTAGGCAGAACAGAAAAATACTTGCAAAGACGCATTATTCAGGTTCATTCGTTTAGTTTAGAACTGAAATAAAGAGATTGTGGTGCCTGATAACTGGCGTTCATATTCTATTCATTTTGAACTGCGGTCTTGTTGGGATAGGAAGTGCAACCAACTAGTCCCTTATCTAGTTCCCTCACTTCGTTGTGTTGCAAAACTCATCTTTGCATGTCTTCCTCCAACATTTTGTACTTCGGTTGATATTGGGTCAATGCTAAAATTTTGTTATTCTTAGATGTTTAAAAATGAATCCTTTCGATTCACCGATTCAAAGTGTCGTTAAATTTTTCATTTAAAAATATTTTTACGTTAGTCGAATAAGGGCGTCAGCTAATTTTATTTTATAGACTATAAATATTAAGGACATAAAAAATAGATAATATAATAATATTGCTTAATTATATCCATTGCGTGAGCATGCCTAATTATTCATTAATCTTTAATGATGATGTTTAAGCATAATAACCAATGCGAAAAAGATACATCTAACTTTAAGACAAGCAAAAAAAAACACTTAGCTCGCTAGAGCTCATCCTAAAGCTATGTATAGTTCACGTTGCTATAGCATACCACACCAGCTCACCGATCGACTTGCAAAGACCGAGAAATATGTGTCTTTGATATGTAAACCTGGGTTCAGAAAACTAGTTCTGTTGACGCATCACAAGAAAAGCTGACACTGACAGTTTGGTAGTCCCTCCTGTGCATGCAGATGCTTGCATAAATACATGGATTATTGATGCGCAAGATTGCAGCTGAGCTTATACTTTGAAACTGCAGCGAGTGACTAGATACATTCGTCTCGCAGATTTATTTCAAACATAATGGTCGTTTGATCCCGCATATCTTTGAGGTCGAAACTTATTTTTGAATATTTTATTCCCGTACGGTTCATTTCAACTGTCTTAAAACATTTGAGAGCTACTGGCAAGCGAGCTTCTGTGCTAAGAGTTCATCACCGATTCGTGTTAGGTCATCTAAAAGTTAAGCTAGTGAAACGGGGACTATAGTTGATAGCCATATTGCATCGGGGGATACGTTTAAGCGTCGCCTATGAAACCTAATCAACTGGCTATTTTTATAAATGTTTTTTTTTTCTTTTAATTATTTACAAGGATTAATGAGTTAAAATTTTCCTTTTCATGTGGATACGTTATAGGAATTAAAGGAAAAAAATAATGTGTAATGTTATTAGCTAATTTTAAATGCATGTTGTATATGCTGATTCTGAAATGCTAAGATAAACTTTTTCTTAATTGCATGTGCGCCCTAATTACAACGGACTTGAAAGACATGCATTGCGGAGTCGTAGATTGTCTTTGAGTCGAAGGCTGGAACGGGTGAGATTGTGTTGTTTCAGGTGGCAGGTTCATCCGTGAAAAATTGCCTTCTCGGTGCTGTCGTTGGGCAGGCCTACAAAGAGGTCATGTTAATTATATTTACCTAGCAAATGTAATTACTCAGTACCTGCGCTGCTTAGCCCGTGTCTTTGATGCAAATGAATGGAAAACACAGCGTACAACTCAGTCGTTTTGAAGTCGAGTCGCGTTGCACAAAATTTCAACAATTGTCCCTACCTAGAAATTAATTTTCCCTATTTACGTCATTTGGTCCATATACATTTATCAAATTGTAAATAATTGACTTTACTTGGCCTTAATATATTTCTTTCCTGTGTTTTCCGGAAATAACGCAAATGTTAAGGTTATAATCCGCGGATTGCAGTATCCGCGGGATCAGGACTCGTAGTTGCAATTTGTATGCAGATGGTGGCACATACATCAATGACAACCTTCGTGGCCTTTGCTCATGGCCGATGCTCCCTCTCCACGTAGCATAGCAATGCTCTTTATGGATGCAAGTAGACCGACTCGAAAGTTCCACTCTCATGCTTGCAGCGACGTAGCTTCTGAAGTGGGACAGACCAAACTCCTGGTGGCCGCAGTTTGATGTCGAGGACATGAATCTCTAAATCCATTACCGCGGCTGCGGCTCTCTTAGCGTATGATCCGCATGCGAGGCACCAAAACCTGGAGCACCAAATACCGCTTGCAGTAGCAGGCTGCAGCTTGTTTCATTTATTTAAGTTTAAATCAATTTGATTTCTCTGACGTCTTTCCCTTCTCGACTGTTGGTCGAGATATAGAAAAATCATTTTCCTAAATTACAACAGTTTACTGACTTGGTTAAGAATAACTCATAACAGGCTGCTTTTAGTAATGTTAACAATGTCGCATAGATTATATCTTGGATATAATTGTAAAATTTCGCGTTTCCACTCACAATTATTCCAAATCATTTCAACTGAAACATCGTATCTCATATCATTGAAACGCAACAACTAAATTTGTTTGGTTTATATCGATGCATTTTATATCACATCTCTGACAATAACTCGTCGGTTCTGGAATGTTACAAGACAGCAACTGATGCGCACGGATAGTCGTATTATCGGCGCCTGATGTAGTCGGTGCGACGCAGAACCTGGCGCGGCGCACCCTTATTGCTATGGGCCCTCGCAACTGATATAGAAGAGCTGTTCATCGGCGCTGTTCGAACAAGTTTTGCTTAATTGCTCTTTGGCCAACATTAAACGACGAAGTGTGCAATTTTGCTGTTTAATGTTGTTGTTTGTACGCAGGATTAACAGTAATTTGGATTATCATATTTGTTCATTATCACATTATTTCGCACACGTTACCAGGCTAAGAAATGAAAAATATGTTCATGGTATACACAAATTGTGGGTAGTTTTTGACGAAGTCTGTTATTCTAAAAATTCGATTGAAGAAATGGTGAACTCTTCTTAGCTAACTGAAAGCTGAAACAAATTTTTGCTTCCATATTCATGTTTTTTATTTACATATTTTTTATGCCCAATACATTTGGCAAATTTTTCGTCAAGTGTTCATTCTAGTATCGTAAGTATTTATCTATTTGATTCCTCTACTTTGCCTTTTTGTCCGTACTCAATCGTTTCTCACTGCTTCCTCTTTTTCAATCAACTTTTTATTTTTCAATCAACAATCAGAGCAGGATTGTTTACCGTGACATCGAACTATGTCAATCGATTTATGGTTCGCTTATTGTTCCACCAACTAAACTTAATTCTCAGCTTTCGACATTGAAATGAATATGCTTTATCCATAATCATTATTAAAAATTTGAGACTCGGAAAATCGTCATTACATTTCATGCATTAATGTCGAATATACACTTGAACGTCTGTGACTCGATATATTACAATGTAAATCATTGCTAAAAGTCCAGAAAGTAAGTGATCTTAAGATGCCCGGCCATCGATCTTCAAAGAATATGTTTGCTTTGGCTTTTTCCAAAGAAAACTAAGATAAAAAAACAAGATTCTTTTTTAAGAATCCTGCCATCCTGCCATATCTAGACTGGAGCTCAGCAACAGAAGTCTAAAAATGTCTATGGAGCCTTCCTCTACTTCGGGTAACTGGGAACATGTGTACAATCGGATACAACTTTTAATGTAAACAGAAGTTTGACACAAAATTACTTTGAAGTTTTCCTCGAGCAAAAGAATAATTTGAGCGCAAAGTGGCTTTAATTTAGTGGAAAATGAAGGGTCTGTGAGCCAGCTGAATGTTGAAGAGGCTTACTTGTACTTTCATTCCGTGGCGAGATGCAAGTAGCCGCAGAGGAAATGAATGAAATCTTCTTTCACTTTGTCCTCTCACTTTATTTTTCCCGGCATTCGTTAGGCGTGAAATATAACTTAAATTGGTTCTTTCACAGTATCTTCTCTTTTTTGACCTCCCCAGTTTATTTCGACTCTTAGTTAGCCATAACAAATTTAGAGTTAAACTTCTCCAACTTTCACCTGCAAGATAAAAATAAATCCTGTCCACCTGAAACGATTCAGAGATATTTTCGTATGAAATTACCGCATGTTTAACATATATCAAGCCCGATCATTTGAAGAAAACATGACAATGCAATAGTGACGAATTTTACACCGAGTCCTGTAAATGTATATCAGAAAGTTGGTGTAAAAGATGTTGGAGTATTTTTTTTATTTGTGTTTGGCTTGGAGATACGGAGCAATAAGTTAAACAATCAGTCAATAATACCTAGAACAATATCGAGAATCTTGAATTGTAAACCTTTACAAAACTTGCAAAGTGAATAGCTCGATGATTTATGCTATTGAAAAATTTTTCAGTTCAGCCACCGTTAACGCATTTTTACAACAGTTTTGCACCATGTACCATCAACAATGTCATAAAACAAGTTAAAAAAGAAACCGTTCCGGATTATCAGTGCTGCATCTCACATCTGATGATTGAACAAAATATGAGATATATCTTTTTCAAATTTCAACATTTTTATTTCCGAAGAATTAGAAAATGTATGTGTCATGTCATTTGAGATTATAGCGCTGCTCCTGTCCCGTCCGCGTGGATGCCGTGAACATTATTATGCACAGAAGGTGAAAGCTAGCGTCGACCAACGGTAGCCTGGCGAGGGAGCTAGTAACTTGGTGTTGCGGCTCAGTGTAGATGCTATCGCTAGCTTCTTCATACGATTTTATTGGCTTGGCCTGGTAGAAGAAGCTACAAATCTTACCTCATCCCCGCACAAAGTTGACGGGCGAAGAGGCCAGGGTGCCGAGCTTATCCCTCTTGCGGCGACCAGAAGCGGTTTAGAGCTATTACGTAGAGAACGAAACTCCGGGGAAACTCGTCACGCACGCGCCTAGCGAACGCAAAAAAACGAAACTGCGCTCGCGGCCTCCAAGCAAAAGCTCAAAAGAACCAGGGAAGTGCGAGCTCCCAATGTCACTTAACACATTTGTCACTTGAACCGAATTGTGATTTGCAGTTACGCGCTTTTTACGTTGCTTACTCAATGAAGGAAGCGCAGTTAAATTCCAGTTTACTTGAAAATTCACTCCTGTGATTTCTAGGTCGGTTGAAATGATCAGGGGATTTTTTGTTGGCACTTTATTTTCAAGAAGTACTTTCAGGAAAACTTATGATTCGAGTAATTTCTTTATCTTAAACTCCATATTTTCAATAGTGCAGTATTGTAAAGCTTCTTGGTGCTTCTTGTTGAAACGAAGAAAGAGAGTGGACAACAACAAATTGCTTGACAAATGTCTTCGAAATTAGTCCAGAGAAAGCAAATGCTTAAATTCAAGTTGCTGACAGCGCACTATGGTTTACCCCAAGCAGAAATCTTTGCCGAGTTTGTAAGCGTCATGAAACTTGGTAGAAAAGTTTGGTGTCGCTAGAGACCACATGGTCGCCTTATTTAACGAGAGGTGAGCAAGCAAGCAAACGAGGCGCTGCACGATATCTTAAAGCGGAAAGACCAAGCAAGGCTTTCTGCAGACGCCCAGCCAATTTCTCCAACAGGCCTATACAACAAAAACATTCCTAAAGACCAGAAAACAAAAAGCCTTAGAAGCACCCTAAAGACCTGGGCAAAAAACGCACGTTTCCAGAGTAGGTGCGTCGGCAAAAACTGGACCAGCGGAAGCCTGCTCGAACATGTGTACGGATGCGGCACCGACACCTAAAAACCTGATCACAGACCGCCACAAGAAATGCTTCCATTCAAAACTTCCGCGGCGATATCAAATGAGTCTCAACTTCAGCCTCTTTTACTTCTCAATAACTCCGATGCAAAGGCTCTATGTGATTTCGTTCAATGAGTGAACGAATTTATTTAATATTTTCTTGGTCTATCGAAGCTCACAATTTCTGTTTCGTTTACTGTTAATTATTAACTGAGATTGCATCATTCTCATCGCTGTGCTAATCTTTCAAAAAATTGATCAATTACCACTGCTCAATTATCGCTGATCAATTATGAAAGATTTGTGAATTTTCTTTCAAAATATATCATATTTTCTCATATTATATTAGTTAAAATACGCGAAAATAATTGACTGAAAATTTACAAGATTTCCATAAAAACGAATGTGAAGCAGCGCCGATAAAAAAATTCCTTGCCAATGATATAATCTATGAATGCATTTAGAAGATTGCTTCTAATTGTCCATTTAATTAACAAACACGTGTCGGTTTATGTTTGAAATACAAAATTCGCTGTAAAATAAAATTAATTCCTTTGAATGTTTCCCGGTTTTCCAGAAAAGACGATGTCACTGTAAATAAAATTAAGACTTTTTCATAAGAAACTTGTAATTTCTGATCAGTGATCAGAAGACTTTTCGGTAAAAAGTCTTCTGATCTCTGTCGATACTTTAATATTGCAATCTCATTTAAATAACCTAAACCTGTACAATAATTTTGTACAAATGAATCGCATGAGGGATTTGCAGAATACTGCTTCAGTAATGTTCTTGTCGGTACAGTTTGATCTGTTGCAAATTAACTATTATGTTCCCAGAATATTAAATGTGATAAAATAATGTATTAACATATATAGTGATAGTTACATTTTCATAAATGTTCCGCTTATTCATATCAGGATGGGTATTTTATAAATACAAATTGATCTTGTAACTGAATGGAACTGACTTTTCTAGAAGCTGCAATTTTTCCTTCTAAAAGCGGAATAAATGAGAAAAAATATAAAATTTTTGCAATCGTATTCTTGCGCACTCTCTAATGATGTTAGTTCTACTTTAAATCGCGTAAGTATGAGATCGCACTGCAGTTCTTTAATAACAATATTGTCTTATGATATATATATAGAGCGTCTCATATATTGTACGTATCTCTGCTCCACATTATGTGTATCTGGACAGTTCGAACTTCTATTTGCAGGTATTTAAAATAAAACTCTGTAGTAGTAAAATGCACAGACCTGCGTCCATGTGCATTGTACAGTGCATTAAAACATCTCAGTGATGCGTCTGCGGACTAAAAGGGTCTGATGCTTACATGCGTTCTCTAGGGTCTGATGCTTACATGCGTTCTCTAGGGTCTGATTCTTACATGCGGATCCCGTTAATTATCTTATTTACCGCAGTGTTCGGTATCTGCTGGTATTTCATCTGGAGTTTTCTCCAATAATTCAATAAAGTGAGTGGAATAAGGCTCATGATGTGAACTTTAACATGACAATAACTAATAACATTACGCTGTTATGTGTACCGTATTCTTCACCGCAGCAAAAATGTGTGAGCTTGAATGTTGGGACTTGAAGCTGCAAGTAAATGATTAAGATTGCTTTCTAAACTAGACTTTAATGAACATCTTGCGAGGTTTTGCGTACAAAGCCCAGAGATATCGACAATTAATAATTTGAAATGCCGAAGATCCCTGCAAGAAAAAAGTTATTTTTATCTTCTTCATTAAACTGTCATAATTGTTACATTTCTGTACTGAAAATCGTATTTATCTTTCATAATACCAGTGGAAAAAATGAACAAAAACGTATAAAGCACGCATCGCACGTCCTATCTTCAAGAGAACTTTTTCAGGCCGAGTGCTGCATTGCTGAAGAGCTGCGCTCTATTGGCACTCCTTGCCAATCAGAAGACTGCTGTTCTGTAGCCACTCGTCCCTAAATTCTTTTATGCAAATTTGTCGCCTTACCTCTTATCTGCGGAATATGACGAGTGCTCCGGCGCGCCAAAGAAAAGTTGGAACGGCGTCACTGAAACTACTGGACTGCCGCCTCTGTTCTAGGCTCCGTGCAACTGCATTTCATTGCATACCTGATTGCCTTCAAATAAAACTTAGCATTCTTTCTCGTCACGATCGTCGTAGCAGTAAACTTGCACATTACTTCCAAGTAAATAATGGTAATCTTTTTATGTTGCAGAAAATATTGCCTCAATAAAATTAAAGGGAAATTCCGGGGATTCCTGAAGAAAATTTTCAATTATTTTTGCCAATTGATACATTCGATAGCTAAGAATCTCAAACTACCTTTTTGATATACATTATGAACGTATGCATTAAAAAATCAGTCATGTATACATTTTCCTCAAATCTATCTATTTATTTCAATAGTTGGGCCATGCGCCACCAATGTTATTATTGATATTTTAGTTATTTACATGTTTTGTTCATGAAATTTTATCCTAATCCTTTTTTTTAATCATCGATGAATAATTAAAACATATCTTATGCTCTTTAGACAAATCTTAATTACTGATTCTGGTCATTAAGAGGTTCATTATTTACGTATTAACTTACTTATTATTATTTACGTATTATTTACTTACGTATTATTATTATTATTATTTACGTATTATTATTTTTATTTACGTATTATTATTTACACTACTACTATAATGAATTGTTTCCTTAAACATAAAATAATTCAGAGAAACCTCTTGTGTTATCTATCGAATATTCTGTCATTTTGTTTCAACTTTTTAGTTCCAACGACATTTTGCAAGGAACTAAACAAGAGAGTGCGTAGAATGTCCTGCGCACTGGAATCAAAGCTGAGAGCATAAGCTTAGCATTGCTAAGAACGACCCACAATCCGCTTACCGGAGCGTCCACTTCTTCCCAGTCTGGTTAAAGTCTTTCACCCTGCGCTCTCCAAGTCACTGAACTATTCAGTTCTTTCCGGTCTGGTCTAAAAGTCTTACATTGTATGCTCCAAGTCACTATGACAGTAAATTCTTCCCAGTCTGGTTAAAGTCTTTCACCCTGCGCTCTCCAAGTCACTAAACTATTCAGTTCTTTCCGGTCTGGTCTAAAGTCTTACATTGTATGCTCCAAGTCACTACGACAGTAAATTCTTCCCAGTCTGGTTAAAGTCTTTCACCCTGCGCTCTCCAAGTCACTAAACTATTCAGTTCTTTCCGGTCTAGTCTAAAAGTCTTACATTGTATGCTCCAAGTCATGAAGACAGTAAATTCTTCCCAGTCTGGTCTAAAATTCTTTCACTTTGTTCTCCAAGTCAATGCTCCATCTCGACAAATATTTAGTTCATTGTAGTATGTCCGAAAGTCTCTCACTTTTGGCTCCAGGTCAGTAAACTATTTATTTCATTCCAGTCTATCCGAAAGTCAGTCTGTGCTCCAAGTCAGTCTGTGCTCCAAGTCAGTAAACTGTACACTTTCCAGCCTGGTCAAAAATTCTCTCCCTCCGTGCTTTAAGTCTGTAAACTAAATACTGTTGCCTGTTAAATAATTCTAACAGCAGGAGTAGGATGAAGTCCCTCAGTGAGCTGCCTTCAAAGTAGGATTATGATGGCGCCTAAGATGAGATCTATACGTTGTTCGAGACACGCAAGCAATGGCCAAACATTTCGAAATAAAAACTGGAAATTTATCAACAAAATATATTTGGTTTTGGATTCTCGAATTCATATAATATTCTTTGATTCTATAGCTAAATTAGATATATGTGCAACAGAAGATCCCATTATATGCCGCCGTCTAGTGTCCGGACGATGTCGTTATGTTAATTTTCCGTTCACTGACATGTACTGGTAATTCACAAATAATTGAAAATCATATTCAAATTGTATTAATTTGTGTAGCTGTTTTAAAGTTTCACAATTTGCATATTTAAAATTGTTATCCTGAAACTAATGTATAATTTTTCCTTTCCAGAACACTATCACATTTTCGTGGGAGATTTGAGTCCTGAGATTGAGACGTTTTCCCTAAGAGAAGCCTTCGCCCCCTTCGGAGAAATTTCGTAAGTACACAAATTTTTTGTTTTTTCTACTTCTAATGAAATTTTTGTCCCTGTACATGGGTGTTAATCTTTTTTTATTATTATTTCATCCCTAAATATTGCGAAATTACGTATCGCGTTTGTGGTTTACTTCCTCTTGAAAGATCTTCGTCAAGTTACGAACTAATTTTTTCCATTGTTACTCTTTAACTATAATTAAATCACGTGACTGATGATTTGATTAAATCATGTGATTTGAGATGTCAACATTTAGTTAGGTTTCATCGTCGGAATTAGAATTTATATATAAGCATTAATATTCATAGAGTTTGAATTTACTTACCAAATACAAATTGAATATAGAAATCACTATAGCCAAGTAATATTTCCGTGGAATGTTTGCCTTCATGAATATATACGCTACCGGTCGCAATCCTCCGACGCTGTTATTGGTCGCATTTCTCGAGTTCGTACGGCAACTGCACGCGTTTCAACCAACACATATGGATCTCTTAAATAAAATCTGTGGGCCAAATATTCTGCCAATATTTTCGATCAAAAAAACACGGATGCTAATGAAAAAAAATTAGAGCTTATGGGTATTTTTATTAGGAATTTTTATCGAGGATATTACTAGATGCAGCATCATAATTTCGCTTTTTATTTAGTGAGCTTAGAATTAATGCCGTTCGTTTGTTTTTCTTAACCGCCACCGTCCTCTAAAAACGGAACTTGAGCAATATCCTCGGTTAGAGCTCATCCGCTTAACCAAACTTGGACGATTATGTTTCATCCTAAGTTCTGGTCATCTTGAAATGAATATTCTCAGGAGTTCGCTAATTTTTGTGAGAGCATTTTAATCTAAGAAATTCCTCATGGTTAGACCTGCTAAGTAGAGTTCATGAGAGTGGGGCTTTTGTAGCGCTACCTCTCCCTGGTAGAGGGGTTACTCTTAATAAAAGCGTCGTCTCATTTTCTTAGATAAAGTTTTTGGGCGCTAATTATTAGGAGCAGCTGTGGCATAGACCCTCTTCGTTTGAATTACCTTGGTTAACAGTTGAAAGTCCATTAGAGTGACTCGTTTCGTACGTTGCATTCGCTTAAGTTTCATGGGTCATGCGATCTCATTCCTCTTACGGATTGCAGGAATGTCCCGGACTCACTTAGTCATTCCCCAGCGTTGCAGTTGCAAGTTAGGACCGCAAACTAACCAAAACCTTGTAAACCAAGCCGCTGACAAAAGTTCCAACCGTCAGGACTGTTTGTTCTTCAGACCTACCCTCTTTCCGAAGCTGAGACGCCGCGCGTCCTCCTTCCCTTGACTTGATGCAAATGATCACTCCGAGGAAAGTTTCTCAAGCAGAAGTAGAAGACGAAGTTGTATCGACACGCGCCAAGTCGTACGTGGGTATGGGCCTTGCCTGTATAAAATATTGTTATTTTTTAGCTATTTTATCCGCACAGGAGCTTCGAAGCTTTGGAATAAATTTCATTACTGCGTAGTATGAGATAAGCTTCGGCAAATTAGCAGCGAAAATTTTATTTTGTTCATCAGTTATTCTTTTCACGGAAAATGAGTCAATATTTGTCATATAATTACATATTATGTTTGCTCATATGCAACTACAAGCTCGCAGCACGTTGAAGCGTCTTTATTTCTTGTATAATTTCTAACTATTCTTTACTGCAGACAAAAAGATTTCAGCCTCCGTCGTGTCCTCGAAAATAAAGTTTATTTTCCAAAATCTCAACAGCTTCATATTTTATTAAAAGCTTTTCCTTCATTTACATACAAGTGAATTTTTTCAATAAAAAAATTATTTTTTCATTGAATTTGAAACCTCCATTACAATTTTTTACTTAAATTCCATAAAAGCAAAAACACTTCTTCCTCGTTTGACTCGAGTTCACTTGTGCGCGTCGTGGTGCAGAGCAGGGCGGCGCCGGCACACGGCCGGCAATGTTGACTCTACGGCGGTGTTTGCACAGCATTGTGCGCTCCGGAGGGTGAAACATCAAAAGCAACGCGCGCGCATGTGATCAATCACGGACCGGATCATACGTCGCTATTGAATCATGCAATAGCTCTGTTCTCGCCTGCCTCCATTAACAGATATATGAAAGCTCTGAACATTAATGTTCAGCTTTATTTTAGTGGTGACGGTACTGAGGGCATGCACGTTAGGGCGCGGCCTACGGCGACCTAACACCTGTGCATTTGTCCTCTGCTTCATTTTGAACAAATTTTGTACCTTTGATTAGTTTATGGAGTGGTATTAATTATGATTTTTAGATGAGTTCTTTTCTTTGAATCATGTATGAAGTTGATGCTCATGCTATAGTCTTTCGGGGGTTATTTCAGAGAACAATTGAGGCTTGCTCAGTGGACATAATTTCTAATAGTACGTTCAATTGCAGCAATTGCGGACCTCAAGTCCCCGGCAATTCATTTGAAAGCCGCTAAAGGATTACTTGGTTAGCAAAGACTGACTGCAATCCCTTACAAATAGAGCCGGTAAAACGAATCCAGTCGATACTTTACTGACGATAAATCATGAGTCCATCTGGCGTATTGCATCATCAACACAGTCATTGCAGCAGGCGATTGCAATCTCGTCTGCTACACTTTTCACTGCAAGAGTCATGCACGAGGCGTTACGTTGCAGCTGCGTTCTGGCGGTGATCATGTCGAGCTGCTCTGTCAAGTTGCGTTTTTTGTCATCAAATGCATTGAAAAACGCTTCGTTTTGATTCGCTGATTTTTAGTTTGCCTGTGATCTGTATATAACTAAGTGAAGCGCGACAATATGTTTTTTGTGCTACAAGCATGACAAGAGAAAGGAAATCAAACCCTGTTTTCAAATGAACTACATCCATTTAAAACGAGTGTTCCACAATAAAATTCCCATAAGAGTTATTAACAATTCAACTAATTTCTTTTCGTGAATTTTTTCAATATTATCGAGTGAAAATGGCAACGTTAGTAATTGATAGATTTCTGGCGTAAAACTTGTTTTATATGCCCGTTGCATTTACTAATATTTTTCAAGGTTTTTCACCAGAAACAGGAATATTCTTCAACATAAACTACATAGAGAATGTCAAATTCCATGTACTTCCGGATGCATATTTTCTTGGTATTGATCAAGCGTGACCCGGCAAGTTCACACGAGTACTGTCATATTAATTCAATATATTCACGTTTCCCACCGCATCCATATTCAAACAGACGCACAAAACTAAACGCAAGAAATCTATCGATTTGTCGTTCATCCATGCAGACATTTTGCTGCAGCTCACTGCAGAATTTTGCTCGCAAGCGAGCACGGTGCCACCGAGAGCGCTCAGGGAAGAAAACATATCCGCTCAGGAAATTGTCACGTTGTTCTTAAAGGATTTGAGTGAGGGGAGAAGATCATCCCTTGTTCTCTAAACGGAAGACGGTGAGTCAAATATGAAACGATTACCTCATCTTTGGTGTTCGTTGTTTGTTGTCAAATGCAAATGCCGAGAATTGTGATTGAAAGGGAAGGATTAAGCTACGAGACGTGATCGCATTCACAACAGTGTAATAAAAAACTTGTCTCTAAGCTGTCTAAAGATTATATTGTTTTATTTTGTGAAATTTAATAGCGTCTTGGCAATATTTCATCCTTATACTATTTTTTCGTAGATTTCTGCTTATTTCATTACTCATGTCGATATCGAAATCTCATTTTAGAGATTATAGTTAAGTAAAATATTTGAAATTTGATTGAAAATATATTAAGTAAAAGAGTAAGTTTGCGCATTCGTAATTGTTTACATGACCTTCATAAAAAATTATTGTTCTGAATTCTAATTTGTATGTAGCTTTAGTTTAAGTTTAAACTGAAAACCCATTAAAACATGTCTGCTAGTTCAATTTCCCATTGGAACATTGTACATTTTTATTTCGCCGTTATAACGATCATGTTTATGGAGTCAAAATAATGGGATGATATAACTTATATAAGCTAATATTACTTATTACTTGATATACATTTAAATAAAAAAATACTGATAATAAGAATTGATACCAGAGTAACGCAGCAGTTTTAGGCGCTCAAGAGGACATTGAAGGATGCTCGGCTCTCGAGAGCCCCGCGCTATTGACCAAAACTTGTGAAGCTCCGCAAACAAAGAGAAGAAGAAGGCAGCATTTCTGTCACGTAGCGGTTTCTTGTGCGAGCAATAATCACACCTCCTAATTAAATTTCCCCCCTTAGTTTTTGCTGCTCGTGCTTCTTTAATGTCGCTCAAGACATGAAGGCCTTTGTTACGGACTGGATCTTCCAAGAAAATCTCATGAAATGATGTGCAATTCATGATAATTCAGAGACTATTTTTTTCTGCGTTCTGTTGGTTAGTGCTTTCGAATACATCTGTAACTCTGTGTTGAGTGACTTATTGTGTATGAAGAATTAAATGTTTCAAAACGCTCTTTTTTGTTTGAGATCGTTAAATTCATATCAACTCTCATTGCAATTTTTCTTATTGTAATCCGTCTGCACTAAGAGTAACGTGAACGACATTTCTGACATTTCCCCAACTGGCTGGGAAGTTATCGCTAAAATTATATGGGATTCTGTAGGTCTTAAGCTACGATTTGTTCGCTTATTGTTTAATAAGGGACATTTATAATTTCACTCTGCTTATTAATAGTTCAAAACACGGTACGAGAATAATCGTTTTACATTTGAAGAAATATTATCTGTTTGTCACATATTGAAATGATGAAAAATACTTTCTTTTGTCGAAGTCCTGATAAATGGAAGCTTTAAAGTTCCCTTGCTCCCTTGCCTATTTTGGAGTTATGACTATCTGGCTTGCTTTCATAATTAGGGTCTCATTATTTCGCTGCCTCGAGCCTGGGAGCTCCCTGTCCCTAATTCTTTCAGTCGTGATTTGAATTATCACATTTATATTAATTTGTATCTAATATGGATTTTATTTACAAGCGCATACAACAAAAAATTTAGTCCCAAATATTTTCAAGCTCGCTCAATGTTCTATGGTCACCATTTTTCGATCTCTGCCCATGTGCAGTGAAAAGTTTGCTGCCTACATCGTTGAACATTAATAAGTATTTATTTCACTTAACTTCATATTATAAATCTCGTATGTTCAGTTAAAATCAGAAACAAATTTCTTGATTCTTTTACTCTCTTGGAATGTTTATCTTGAGTTCTTTATTTCATTTAGATTGTCATCTAACTTTAATTTTCCCTCCGTGGAAAAAATCCTTGCATTTCGGATGCGCTCGAGATTTGTGTCGAGTGAGCCAAGATTCTCGCAGAGGTCGTGTGCGCGGTCCAGCAACTCTGCATTTGCACCGCTTTGTAGATGCACAGTGTTAATCAGCCTCCGACAATTAGGATGTAATTATTCGACCCTCTGCCGAGGCACATGGCGAGAAGGTAGGGAGAACGCGCCGTCCAAACCAAGGCCGGAAGAACTCCGTTAACATCTCCGTTTGCTGCCCATTTAAGCGATAAGAACTTGTGTACCGCGCTGTTTCTTCTTAATGTTCATGTTGTACGCTCCAGGTATTTTAGAGGTAGCCCAAGTAAAATTCGAATATTTTCGGGAATATGGTAACTGGTTGACCACCATGAGCTGTAAATAGTGACTGATTGCTTAGCATTATTTGCAATACAATAACTGCTAGCAGACCATTAGCTGTTGAAGTTGTAAGCCACTGTAACATAGTAATTTACTGGTTCCACAGTTTTAACAGTTACAGACTAGACTGTAAAATAATATTGACAGCAAAATTAAGCATTTTTTTTTATCCACGTCGCCACTTGTTTGTCGGCCTCAGGAGAACTTTGTTTGCAAGTTCATCTTACTGTGGATTTTTCTTTGTAACAAATTATTTTAATTGTGCTTATTCACACATAAAAGGAACATTATCTTATTTCCAAAATGCCAACGCAAAACACTTTCATTGGGAAATCCAATTTTCGGATGCAACTCAATTCAATTATACGAGTATACCATGAGAAGCAAATATTTCTACCTTAAACATAAAATGAATGCTATGTAGTTTTATTTCGGAATCCATGACTCTGGAATCCCAGCCTGATGTCTAAAAAATAATATTGAAATAAAATATCAATGGGCTTCCATTAGATAACCATTAACTCCTTTGATGCTCCGTGTACGTTGCCGACACAGTTGATTCCTTGCCGATCTACCAAAGTTATTGGATTATTTCTTGCATAGTCCATACTCATTTGTCTATCTCAAACTCAAGAACAATAAGGGATGATATTGAGAAGCACCTTCCCTGCCTCCCGCCTAATAGTTGTACGTCTAAATTTATGAATCGCATTGCAGCTTCAATTGACAGTTTTATCGGCATTGAGCTGCAGGAGCGGAGGGCTGTTTGGGAGGAGTCGTTCACTTTAATTCACCAATTAGAGAATAATTAAAGCAAGTTGGTGGAGGAATGCAGTCTGCCTGTGATGCTGCTCAGAGGTCGACACGCTTCAGCTGAGAGCTGCGAGGGCAGCGATGTAACTTCACAACAAACGCGTAATTGCAGCGCCTGTTAGTCCCTTGACTGATCTCAACACGGCGCAATACTACTGCTTCTATTCACAACTAGCCTATTTCCTAATCATTGCTATAAACCGTATACATTGTTTTTGTTTATAGATAAGATTAGGCTTCTGACTTTTTTATTGAAACTCCAAATTGCGTACGATAGAATTCTATATCTCTATCGATTCAAATTAATTTCTGTTCCTTTAACTTCTGTTTTCTATTAACTTGTCACAGGGAGTCACAAGTTTTTCCAATTTCCAATCGAATAAAGTAGCTAGAAATAAAAACGTGTCCTCTGCAATAAAAGATCGATAGTATCTTGCGTTTATGTGGATTTTGTTGCAAACTTTAAATATTTCGTTACAAATTTCAAAAATATTTATTTTGCGCTACAAGTAAACTCATGAACAAGGTATTGATGACCTTTCTTGCAATGAATAACTTTTGTGATTTTACAAGCCGCAGCGGTGAAAATTTCAGAAACAGTCGTGAGAAGTGAGCGTTGGCACTGGTTTATCCATTCTATCATCCTGCCTAGCCCATCTTTTCATATTTCCCTGTTTTAAATTTTTCTTTTGTAAGCTCAACAGCTGATGATGATGAAGTGCATCTCGGTACTAAGACATCGAAATTCCTTCCCCCTCTCGTGAAGCAGACGAAGAAATTCACTTGCTGAGGCAGCCTTCATTCACACTCCTTTGCCGACACTCGTTTGAGTTTCGTCTTAGCGAGTTACTGCTTGCGTCCAAATTATCTCAGGGTTTACGATTTAATCTGGCCAACATTTCTCGGTGCATTTCCCAACGCTCGCTGGCTTCTCCTCTCCCTTCGACCTCCTAGCTTGCCTCCAGGGCCTCCCGCCGCGCGGCCTTACGTCGTCTTTGTTGCGCCTCCACGACGCCACAACACGGCTTGTCTTATTCTGTTTAACTTTATTCCAGAGTTTCGTATACTGTGAAAATACATCCAACTGTTTTAAACATGTTGTGTTCATGCGTATTCTTCCTGTTGTGAATGAAAACCACTGGTTGGTTTGTTTTGCTATACTCGTATTCATCTAATTTACACTGAACCTTTCTCAAAAGCATTTCTAATAAAGTTGATGCGAGTTACTTTGAATAAAGTTGATTGACATGAATTACTTTGAACACGAGTTCCATTATTTAGTTTTTAATCGATAGCTGTAAGAGCTGATATCACTTGGTTGTTATGTAGCCATTTTTGATCGCCCATTGTTACCTGAGCTTCTGAATAGAATTCAAATATTCACATGATTAGTTTATTGCTCATGTTTCAGTCCACTTAATAGCAGGAAATAAATGTCGATTCCATTGCAATACTAATTATTTTTCACATTAATATTATATTTATTATTACATTTAAATTTAAATGTTTTATATAAGATTATTTCTGGACGTTGTTAATGCAATTATAGTTTGAAACACAATTTTCTCTAGCTAAATGATTGAGAGAAAGCCAAGCGATGCGTCAATTTCGCCGGAGATTGAAAATTTTGCAGTTTTATTGTATTTCACAATTATTAGTTCATACTATTTCACAATCATAACTTGAGCCACAGCTCAACAAAGCCACAATTTCAGCCACAACTCAACAAAGATGAAACATTTAATTTCTCTTCTGAAATTTTCACCATTTCGATGGCCGCTAAATGTCCGACGATAACACTACTAAGAATTTATTTGAATATCATCTCGTTTCTTTGTTGCAAACTGCACGTCTTTTCTATAGTTGCTCTCCGCCTTCCGCTCTGTTACCTCCTTTTTAGCGGAGTCTTACACCTATGGCGGGGGTTGTTGCCAACAACGCTGCTGCCATTCACCTAGTTTGTGCAGGTTTCTTTTGTCATTTAGATTCATAGCGACGCCTGTGCTCACTACAACCTTATTTATTGTGCCATTGTGTCGCTGATGCTCCTCCATTGTACACATTTCTTGCCCTTCCTTATCACGTATTCAGAACGCCTACTTTCTTTTTACCCGGCACGGAATACTGAGGATCTTATGTTTCGTTTTAATGTATCACATCGCGAGGGCTATGGTCATATCCTCGCTACTGGAAAGATCAGCATGCTGCCCTTTTAGTGCAAAGGTGAGCCTCCCCTAGGAAAAGCCTGCCTTCAAAAATATTAAAGTCAAATAAAGTTTAATAATTCCACAGCCGAGTAGAATCTCTCCCAGACAAATGCATTTTCGAATTCTTTTTTGTAGCGCGAATTTTTAAGTCATGAGAGAATGTATTTTTAGTAGACTTTGCACAGAACATTTTGAATTTTCATTCACTGAAATTTTAGTATTAAATAAAAACAAAAATACTTCTGGACTTGATAGAGCTATGAAAATGTTAACCAGTGTTGAACATGACTGTAGTGACTGCTGTATTTTATATTGTGTAGTTAAAACTGCTATTATATTTCTTTTTTCGTCGATCATTGGTTATGAAATTTATGCTTGCTGCAATAATTTGGAAAACCTACTTGATAAATAAATATGGAATACTAATAATTATAATGATTATAATAATAATATCTACAAAATAATATAAATGTACCTGTCAAAGAAACTGATTTATTGAAGCACTAAATCTTAGGGCGTACAAATTTTTAAGCATGGAGAGTGGCATTTTACTTTTTTGGGAGTCTTCCTTTCACATATCACTCATCGTATGTCAACCATATTTAAATTTTGAAGGTTTGCTGGATTTGTAAAGAGAATTTAATCGAACGTGTACCTTTGTATAATTCATATTTCCCTGAAGTTGATCCAGTTCAATTGGTGATGATCCTGGTTATGAAACTACGGAAATTATACAGCATCTTTAACTAAAGAAAGCGAAAACAATATAGTTCGTTCGTCTCAAGCGCAGCAGCATTCATTAGACCCGATGATACGGTCGAGCATATCAGTGCTCTGCGGTGAACTCTGCGCTGCTCAGAGGCAAGCATCACTCAGAGTAGCTGGCCTCAGAAGCAACATGCATGGTCGTTGCAAGCTCGCTCATTACCATATCAGTTGGAGCGGCAGTGTCTATGGGAGCCCTGCAAGCCTCATTACTATGCTAATGGCCTCCCCAAACAAAAAAAATCCTCCATATTAATATAGTCATTTGTGATCTCGGTGTTCATTCCAAGACATAACCTTGTCCCAGGCTTCAGTCATTACCAAGGAGATGGTGTAATATCGGTGCGCCCGATGTCTAACCGCGACTCTCCATTTCTGCTCCCTTGCCACTTGCTATTCTATTCTTTGGCCGGATTTAGCATACACAACTCCGACCTCAATGGCTTGAGCTTGCAAGGTTTGCAGACCTCAACTTTGGTCTCTCTGGCTTTGATGGATAAAGGGGAACCTGGTTGTCCAATATACGTGCGTGTATGTCAGTGCAATTCTCTCTTAATTCCTCTTCAAATGCATGATCCTTGCATGCATTGCGCGTCATCTGCATTACTCCCTTCGTGTGTTCGACGAGTGACGTGAAACTTGCTGCCTGCGAGCACATCAGCATTTTAGAGGTGCCTGCATTATTTGATTTATCTGAATTTATTTCAGCAGCTTTTTTAAGGGTTTTAAATTTATCCATCGAGAAAATATGTGTACCGATTTTATTATTGTTCCGTTAAAATATAAACATTTCTTATTGTTTAACTAATTTGTTCATAAAATTAACACTGTATTCGTTCCTGGCATTTTGATTCAGCCAAGTTGCACCCGACCTCGTCGGTTTGTCGCTGTTAAGAAAAGAACTTCGTCTCGAGCGACCTAAAGTTAGAGAGGAGCGCAAAGGCGCAATGCTCAGTGCATAGATCGCCTGTGTTTTGCTTTTTCTCGGCTCGGTCTCCTCCCGACTCGTGTTGCATCAAACTTTATTGGGGGTCCATTCTTATTTGGTTCGTGTATTGTGCAATTACCCGACTCAATTGACCGACTTTTTTGTACGTAAAGGTAAAATTCGAGCTGTTACTAAGGCAGCTGTCTGATTAGGAGAGCGGGCAACCTGCAAAACATCCAGCAAGAATCGTTCCCTTGGAGTTACGCACGAAAAGTACGTTTCATATCTGAGCCCGAATGGACCTTCGAGGGGAGCTTGTGATCGTTAAGCTTTAATTTTCTTCTATGCATTACATGGAGTATTGTTTTCTCTTGCTTAAAATAAAACACCTAACGCACTAAGAAAAAAATTAAGTTTAAACTTGTGAAATAGAGATTGTACAAAGAATTATAGAAAAAACTTATTCGTGCGTAAAATCTAACAACTTCATGATATACTAGGTGGCAACGAATTAAATATATCTTATATTTTTTTATTGATATGAAGAATAGTACTAGCTGACTTTTATCTTCTCTTGAGCTAACATTTTCAGTTGCCACAAGCATAGATTGCCGTAGTCGTGTTCTACTCTTCAAAAACTTTAAAATAAAAAAATTGACTCAGGCTCCCCGTGTCATCATCTTTTTGCTTACAAGATGCAGCGCCAGATAACACATTTAGTTAGTCATTAGTATTTATCACTCTAAAAACTGAATTATTGTTCTTATATTTTCGCCCACTTGATAATAGTATTCTGCTCTGATGTCATCATGGCAATTCATGCAAGGATTCAGAAGAAGCAATTATTTCGATTCGTAATTCGACGTCACGGATTCGTTTAGTATAGACGCTAGCTCACAGGCAAGGAAACTTCATCTGACGCAAGTCTGCGCAAATTAAATTGCTCGTTCTCCTATAATCAGTTTGCACAAATTTTTTTCTTCGCATTTAATTTCGATTTGTCAAATTAAATTTTTTTATTAAGTTTCCTGAGCTTTTAGTCCCATCGATATCAACTGCAACTTCAAAAGCTATGAATATGAATATGTTTGACGCTAAGCATTGCAGGTTCAAATTTTCCTTACGCGAATTAAAATTTGGCCAGTGAAAAATTTGTCACAAAATGTTTACTTAAATTTTTTTCTAAGTAGAATTTGTACTGGAATTAAATCGGAAACTGGACAAAAATTTTGCGCTTATTCAGGGAACGCAATCAATTTTGCCAAGTATTTAGATCAAGTTTTTCTGATGCAATATCACCATATCAACTTGAATCATCGTCTGCTCCCAAATGTTTCACAAACATCTTTTCTAATAACGCTCCTCAATGTTTTTCCATTTACACCTGCATATGCGCATCCATACAACGAGAAAAAATAACATTAATTGACCTTCCATTGCATGCAAGAATCATCAAAGAAACTTCATTTCCTTGTTCTAATATGAATATTCGAAGCGAAATCATACAATGGAACTGTTGGTAAAGACTGCATTTCCACCCTGAAATAGTGACTCTGAACACGAGCTCTAGTGTAATGTGGCACACGCACCGTTGCCGCTGCTGCACGCGTTCCTTATCGATCAGGGTAACGGCTTTCGCACTCACCCAATTAAGTGACATTCGCATCACGCAAGAGACGCTCTGCAAAGCCATGAGCACGCAACAGTTTGCTCTATCCGTGCTAGCTTCAACTTTCTCTAAATAAATTAATTCCCAGTGTTTGTTCGGATGATAACGTCGATGACGAAACACTCGTTACGCTGTAAATTAAAAATTTCGCTTAATTTATTCGTAAGCTTGGCTTGATTCGTGTCTATATGATACGGTCAATGTAATGTTGCAACGTCCTTTTTATTGTATTTCTTCGGTTGATTGCCACGTTTAATTAATAAAAGTATATCTTATGGAACGCAAAGTTTTACATTTCGACTGTACTGAATCTATATTACAATATCTCATTTTTTAAGTAACACATTCAATCGGTTGCTCAAACAATTTTAACTGCTCATCTATGCGCTGCCATCAATCGATGGTGCTTGCAGATATTGCAGGAGTTGTAGCATTGCTGTATTGCAGCTCATTACAGACGCTACTTCAATAATTGCCGCAATTTGAGGCTAACAGGCAAAAGTCTGACGGCCTCCAATCATTTGACATCAAACGCCGTTAATGGAGCTGACTTTATCAGCTGTAACAAAGCATCCATTCGGTGTCGGGTTAGCGGTAATCAAGTGGATCTTTATTGTATTTTCAGGCTATTATGAGCCGGCTCAACTGGTGCAAATTGTCGGTGATAACTTTTTGCCCGTGTGCCTGGATCAAAGTCCTGGTCAGGGATCTATGTATATAAAAGGCTAATCATTAGTTGTCTGTAGCTTTGGCTCGCGGTCCAGTCATGGTCGGGAAGTTACTGAAATTGTTGCTGGATTCTCACCGAATGTTTCATGAGCGTTATGTTCAGAATATATTTTTTACTTTTAAATATTTTCCGTAGTTTTTCAGTTGAAATTGGCGTAAAATTGAACGGTAATTTTTCTTTTAAGCAAGTTAATGTGAGGCCAAGTCAAAAATCATTGATCAAAAACAGTTTAATTGTTTATTACATTGTTTTGGGCAATTTTGGTTTACTTGTTGACGTCGTGAAATGTTAAGCTTCCATTGTATCTAAAACTGTTCTGAAAACGAGCTGGTACTCAAATTTAAAAACAAAGGGTCTATGTGTTGGGGAGCAGAGCATGCAAACTATGTCTGTGCATATTATTTTTATTAATACCAATAATCTTGAAATTTTGTAATAAAACATAGAAGCACAATCATAAATCAGGGTAATTTGAAAGGCACTATCTTATATGAGTGGTTCTTATCATTCGAAGCTTTTTATAAGGGTTTAGTTCCGAGTCTTGAAGCCTGACATGAGATTGCTGCGACAGGATTCGAAGTCATCGTTGCATTTCGGCACTCAGGGAAGTGCTGTCGAAAGCCTGACTAGTGCTATCTGCCCTCGGGTTTGTCACCAGCACTGCGTTTATTGCGATCGTTTGCATAATGTTGTCGAGGTGTGTCGCCCATGTCTAACATTAACGGTACCGACTGACACGAGCCCGTGAAAGCAGCGCTACTCCACACGCAGATTTGCGTCAACTTATAACGCAAGGAGACCACAAAGATGCTTCGCTTTGCCCTATGGGTGGTCGGCGACATTCAACCTGATTCTCGTCCTGTATTTAAAGACCGCAAGTTGATTCCTACTATGTTTTTTAATGTTTTTTCTGAAGTTATGTTTAATTATTATCGCGGTGGTAATTGAATGACTTTATAGTTGGCACTGGAAGGTATATCGCTTAATTTCGTTGATTATCATTGCGCTTTCAATGTAATTTTAGTTCCTCAAAGAAGAATTTTAATTCTGTACAACGCACATATGAGGCGGAATTGTTATAGTTCTGAGTCACGAGTTTATTGAGGTTTAAATGTTATCAGGCTGTTCGCTTACATCATAAGCGGTTTCTTTCTGCACAATTCATCTTTCGTTCTAACATATCAATGGAATTTCTGCACTAATATACTTTGAAGCTCCGCTTGAACGAAAATTACCTTTTTGAATATTCTATTGCCCGGTATCCGAACAACACCTGCGAGAGCTCATTTATAAGCAGTAAGTGATGTCTAATCGACCGGCCATCATAGTTAGAGCCTCGTTGACTAACCCTACATCAACTTCTCGTGGATTGATTTTCCTGGGCTAAACATCCTGCTGGCGCTGGATTTAGTAGGCGATACTATGGCGCTAAATTGTTTTGTTTTGACAGACCGGTGAGAGCAGCCGCTCGCCGCCTCTAACGGTGCTCCATCAATAAGATCAGGTATCCGGTGTCCGACAGCTTCCGACTGCAGGAACCGGAGAACAATTAGATGATGCTACAGATATTGCACCCTCTTCAGAGCGTGTTCTCCCGCTCTATTATGGGCTTTGGCTGTTTTGCTTTCGGGTTATCGCCAGCGCCAGGATAACAATCGAACTTCTCACTTCAAACTTGGCTGAAAAAATTATCGATCACCGGATGTTTGTTTGTATTTTTAGTTTTATCTTTTGGAGAACACTTACTCTTTGAAAATCCTACCATTTATTTCGCTACTTTTTGTTCTATTGCGCACACAATGCGAGTTAATGTTTCTTATTTTTTCCTTCTTATATGCCATTATTATTCTATTAATCGACAGAGATCCAAAAATAAAAATCTATCTTATTGCCTCATTTTAATTGTAAATAAGTAGTACAAAAATCAGTGAATTTTCTTTCAGTCTATCGGTTATCCTACCTAGAATTTGAGGTTATTCTCAGCGTTCGTCTCCTTGCTGCTGTTTATACGAAGGAAAACTTGGCTACAACCTTCACTGCGGGGAGAGGGAGGCTGTCCGCAAGTTTTATTATGGAAATGCAAGCCACGACGCTCTGTCGTTCCTAACACCGTCGACACACCAGATGTTCCTTTGCGCTCAGCGACCTTCCTTCCGTGCTGTCTTCTGCGTACATCAAAATTTGGTGTACAGAACGCAGGCCCATCGTACACCTGAAGAAAATATTTCGAAGTTTGTTGTATAGTTGAGCATGAAATTATTTCGATCCAATAGAACTTAGCCTATAGTTAATGAAATATAATCAGATTTGTTTGTGTATATTCTCAATTATCATATTTTTCCTCACTCTTCGTCGTCGTGTGGAGCCTTTGTTTCGAGTTTCAAATTTCGCAGCAGCTCCATTGAAAAGTATGACCTCTCCATCCATAAAAGACTGTCGTTAGGTCGTAAAAAGCTTGAGATGAAACCCGCTATCCGGGAGCGATTCCAGTGAATCTACGTCTAAACATTTCTTCTCTGACTGAAGACATCGTTTTAAGAAGGATCTTATAGGTTTGGCTGGAGATTGACCATATCGTCTTTTCGATGAATCCATAATATCAGTCAAGAAAGTCATCCAACTCATAACTTTGTGCCTAATTTCTTTTGCGCCAGTGAGGCGTTTTGTGAGGTAACACAAAAAGGCTTTTAAAATCCCAGCACCGCGCCTCTTGCATCTGCATAAGGCATGCGATTGAACATCCGCTTGGCCAATTTTTGAATCGAATCATTGCTCAACGCAGGATAAATAAGGAGCGTGCTCCTCCAGCACCGAATTTCCGCATGTCGTAATGGGCAAAAATGTATCCAACAATCAGAGTTGGTGTCGTTGTTCACAGCGCCAGACTGGGTTATCTTCATAGGCAACTTCAGCACTTAGAGCTTTATGGGCTTCCGACCATTGCTTTCTACGTGCACTGCTACCGGATCTCTTAAAAAACTAGTTTTTTTAATTTTCCTCATCCAGTTTGAACCTTTAATTTTCAGTTTTTCATTTTGTCTATACATTTCTATTTCGTCTGTCTAAAAGAATTTCATATCATTTATCAAATCTTCTGCAAACACTTTTGAAGACAATAGAAAAACAAAATTTAAAGAAGAAGCATTTAGATCCAAAGTTGCGAGTCGTGAGATAAGGAAAAATGTACAGAGGGGAGAGTGCCTAGCTTGACGTCTCGTCACTCGCCTTTGCGTTTTGTTCCGTATTTTCTGTCTCTATGGATGTGATTTCGTACAATTTATGATTCACTATATTATTTTTCGTGACTCATTAATACGTGCTTAAAAAACCAAAGACTGGTGCTATTACTATTACTATTGCAATATACGCCGATTTATAAAAATGCCTATGGGGAAGTTATTATCAGTTCTAATAAGTTTCAATTATAATTGATCTTGTGTAGAATATTTCTTCAAATTGTGTCTGCTATAGTTACTTGTGTTAGTTTTATGAGTGCTTAAAATATGTATTACGAAGCATCGACGTTATTATAGATTGGTCAGTGTCAATTTCGTGGCCACTTTTCTGGTGATTTCTTGCCTGAATGTTTCGCATTACCAAAGCAGCCTTAAAATGAAAAATGTTGATAGAAAATTGTAACGAGAATAATCTGAATATTTTGTGTTAGTTTATTATACAGACAGAAGTGAGCTCTGAACAATCCTATTGAGAACATTCTTATGTGAGCATCGAGGTTACGACCCCTCATGATGGGTAAGAAGAGCTGGTCCTGAGTAACCGAAGCGATGGGGAAAGGGTGAATTAGATTTTTTATAGAGTTAGGGGAGTGTTTCGAGGGGTAGACACACCCTAGAGAACGGAAGGCATGAGCATTTACGATACTCAGAGATAATGGCTTTTGATGGAGCTGCTGGTGGTGTGGTATTCACAACTGCATGATGGAAGCATCCATTGTTATTCAGAGCAGATGCATTTCTCCTGCTGCCTCCCGCCATTACTGCCATTCTAAGGCACTTCACAAATTTTGGAGTCCGGCATTGGGCTCCTCATTTCATGGTAGGCATTTGGAAGCTTTCTTTACACTGGAAAAATTCCACTGCAAAATAACACAAATTGTTCAATAAATTCTACACCATCAATACGACGAATGTCACTTCGTTAAACTGAGGTCAGCTCCGTTTATTGAGCAATTAGATCCCTTAGAGTTACTTTTAAAGTATTCCTTGGATTCTTGGGAAAATTGAAACCTCGGTTTCATTCAATTTACCCCAACGAGTGTTGGCAATTAACTATGAGTTTTGTTTTATTTTGAAATTATTTAAGAAAGTAGGGGTCCAGCCACAAATTTAGTTAGGGGTCCAGCCCCAAAGTTAGTTAGGGGGCTGGAATTTTGCCAGTTTTTGAACTTATCCAAACTTAATGAACTACCGTCACCGAAATTACATAACTAATTTTCAAATTTTGTGATTGCGCCTTATGTGTGCCTCCGAGGTGAATATTATTTTGAATTATCTATAATCAAAGCATGTTCAACACCCACTGGAACTGATTTAACCTTTAATTTTACTCAGACTTCAGAGCTGCAGGTGTTGGTCGCACCAGAAGCCGGCACACAAAGGACGAAGATTCGTGTTTGTCCGACTGTGAAATTCATAAACATCTCCCGTAGGTCTGCTGTGCCTTGTCTTTGATGACCTCGAAAGTCAAATGTCAAAGCTGAACTATCATAGGACGCCAATTAATTGTTCTCGCATCAAAACGTTAATGCAAACTTTATAGTGTGTGAAACTATCGAGCCGTTTGACAGTTAACTTGATAATTGTTGTAAAGTTAATGTCACAGGACAATGGCAATTAATAACCAGGGTTATTACGAATCATGTTTTCTCCACAGAGTCTATCCCCAATCAAATTCATTCTTTAGTCAATGGTTACTTTGACTGAATTATGTCATTTGAGGCGAGGACATAATGGACGCTTGTGATAGAGCGACCCAGTTCGTGCATTCGTTTTACAAAATCGAGTCACGTTAATTTCATTTCAATCACTGACCCACATAGATGATTAGTGCCCGGTTATGTAATTATCAGGGCTCAGTGTCATTTGATACCAAGACCTGATCTGTAATTCTGTATGCAAGGGCTTATGCCGCTCATCACGGAGCGGTCACCTCATTATAAGTTGATTTCTTTTAAACTTTAATTTAGTCGGTGCCAGCCTAAGCTTCTCATGGGACCCTCGCTGCATATAAAATATTATGAAGTGAATTTCAACAGGTAGCTGAGCCAGCCCATCCCGAGGGAAGCCTTCAATAAGTGTAATTATTCTCACTGAATTACGGCTTTATTAAATTTGAAACCGGGCTGGATTATCTGGATGTCTATTACCGTCATGGGTAAATTGTGCTAATTATGCATTATATGGTTCATGTGGTCGTATATTGTTAACGTAACTACCACTTTGCTGCTCTGATTCAGTGTGATTTCAAAAGTGAGACTTCCATTAGTAATTTTAGGCTGGTCTTTTGGGGTAATAAGACTAAAGTGGGGGAGAAATTTCGAACACCGCTTCAATGTACCGTTTTAAGAAATGCATTTATCCACAAAATTGTTGCGTGGACTATCTCTACTATGGTCCTTTAATATTGCTGCAAGACTTCATTCCACCAGCAATTAAGACCTGAACATCTGCACATGAAGATCTGAACATAACTGAAAGACCTGAACATCACTGAAGGACTTGAAAATCACTGAAGGACTTGAAAATCACTGAAGGACTTGAACATCACCGAAAGATCTGAGCATCATCGAAAGAACACCCCTGAAAGACCTGAACATCACTGAAAGACCTGAACATCAATGACAGACCTGAACATCACTGAAAGACTTGAACATCACTGAATGACCTGAACATCACCGAAAGACCAGAACAGCACTTGAAGATCTAAAGACGAGCACTGAAAGGCCTGAAGATCAGCACTGAAAGACTTGAACATCAGCCCTGAAAGACCTGGACATCAGCACTGGAAGACTTGAATATCAGCTCTCAAAAAAACCTGAACATCAGCCCTGAAAGACCTGAACATCAGCACTGAAAGACCTGAACATCAGCCCTGAAAGACCTGAACATCAGCACTGAAAGACCTGAACATCTCAGGTGTGAGGTGAAGTGTGATGTACCAGTAGAAGCGAAGCAATATGTGTGCTAGTAATGCGGTTAACGGACAAAAGGCTCCCTTCATTGATCTTCAAAGAGTTACTCGCGGCCATTTAAGTGTAACATGGAACAGAAGAATTGTGTGCGTTATCTTGAACGTGTTCCAGTCATTTCAAGTCTTTGCCATTCATGAATAATGATTATGAAGATCAAAAAAATTTAATTAGGTTCAACTCATTTAACTGTCAGATCTAAAAATCTGATGATCTTTTCACGTAATTTTCTTTTGTACTATGTATTATTACGGATGCTGGAAAAGTTAAGCTCGCGAGAATTCAGAAGCTGAGAAATTATTCAAGATTTCACTGCGTTGGGCATAAGAAAATTCTCGGTTTTCTGATTATTATTCAACCGTCTCTTAAGCAAGCCACTTCTGAGATGTGAGAATTTAAATTGTTTTTGTAGCTTCTAACCACATTTGAAAATTTACTTGGAAATGAATTTCACTCCTTTAGAAAAGCTTCAATTGCAATTAGGTTTATTAGTCATGATGAACTTACAATTTATCCAAGATATCATACAGTAATTACTATAATACCTGGACTTCCATTTTTATTGCCGCGACTATAATAAATTTATCAATTCCTTATTCGCAACCAAAACATACAAATTTTATTCATACCATTAACGTAAATTATAACACCTGATAATTTGCCTCGTAAAATTACTTACTTTGTTTGAGACGATAATTTTCGTCCTATAATTTGCATTTTATGATAATTTTTAACGTTTCCATCATTCCGTGCAAATATTTACACCATTTTTACATTCTACTTCTCATTTCTGATATAATTTTTCAAGTTCAACTTTGACAGCGGCCAAAATATCCAAATAAAGGGCTACATTTATTCATCATACACAGCCAGACACGGCAAATCGCTGTTCCAATTAATTTAGTTAATAAACATGACCCCTAAACATGATACCTGGCTCATTTTTCCCAGGAATTAGTGGTCCAATGTTGCTGGTGTTGAAGCTCAGAAAAAATGTTATTATTTTTGCTTGTCACATCGTGTCCCGTCTATATTAAATGATCAGGCAGGCACCAGGAGGGACTGAATTGAAATTAAGAGGTTGGTATATTTTCTTCACCTGTACCCTTCCTCCGAGGTTTAATAATTAAGCACCTATCAAAACTAAAATTTCAGGACTCAAGATAACAACTGTCTGATAAATCCAAGGAACTAGTGCATGATGCAAATAATCCCTGCACTCGTACAGAACATGTTAGTTCACTTATTTTACATCACATTGGTTATTATTGATTTTTGATGAAAAATGCGTTCGTGTTCGCATTGGTACTCTGAAAATTCAAAACCTCCGAGCACTGTTAGATGTTGGTGACCCGAGTAGTTGGAGTTGTTTCTCAGCGCCATGCTATTACTGTTAGTTTCGTTCGTCCCGTTCAGAAAATCCCACAATCTAGAATCACTCCCCGGAAAATGGCTTGCATTAGAGAAGCAATAATGAAAGAAAATTCTCTCTAGAACAACTGTTTGCTTTGTGTGGATGAGTGTGTGTGCTTCCGAGAGAAGCCTTTTCGCGCAACGACTCTTGCTGCTCTTGTGGGTCTTTGTGATTTGAGGGGAAACATTTTTGTTCCGGCAGAAAATTCAACATAATGATGAATCAACATGACAGCGTCATTCATATTCTTACGGTAAGAGTTATGCATGCAAGTAGTTTTTTTCTGTAATTATTATGTTAATTTTTACAATTTGTGTTTTCTTTTGTTTTATTGATCGCTAGGCATTTTGTGGACAGCAAATGGTGGTTTTGGATACTAATTTCTTTATTGACATTATTAGGATAACCTATTTAGTTTATTTTTATTATTATTTCCGACTTTGAATTCAGAAACCAATTTTGAAAATTTACGAAAATTTTTAAATTCAAAATTATTCTAGAATTTTACGAGCTCTTCTAATGTTGTCAAAACTATTAAACCTGTTTGTAGGGTAGCTGAGTGTTAACGAAGGTAATTCCAGTTGGAAGTGTTATGCCTCCGATACCATTTGCAGCAATGGGTTTGCAGATTTGTGCTCTGTAATTACACGCTACTCGCAGCATCCTCATCTGGACTTCTCATTTGCGCTATCGCTTCCTTGCCTTGGCCCCGCAGATATAATCATATTCGAGTATTCCCTGCTGATTCCCTAGTAATCTCGCCATTGCCTATAGAGACGCGCGGCAAGACCGTTCGTACGAGCCAAGCAGGGGCGTCCGTGTCTGCCGCATACATTGCGCTCTTGACGAACTGTTCTCGGTCCCTAACGGCACATTCGTAACGAAATGATCTGCCTTGAACTGTCCTTAACAATTCTGTATTTAAAGTGTCTCTGCCACACAATGCGTGAGCCTGCAAGCCGAGTGATGTATCCGCTTTGTATTCAGCCTGGCATATCCATGAAAAGGACTCAGTCCCAAACCATGTCCGTACAGAAAGACCTCAATGTTCCCTCGTGTTTCTAAATTGCCCTTCTTCCTCTGACAAGGAATCTGCCCTGTAACTGAAGCGGGGACCGTGTCAGGCAATTAACTATCCTGGAGGTGAAAACTCTTCATTTGCGCATTGCATTGCCAACGCAATGCAAATTTTCTCTATATTACCATCGACATTTGTGTGAACTTCTTCCGTATATACTCAGTAAATCATTGAGGGAAGGAATGGCAGTAGGGGGAAGGTGAAAGGTCACAAATCAGTATGCAAGCGTTAATCAAAGGTGAAGCAGAGTCTTGTAGGGGCTAATAGAAGGCTATAATCTGAGACGTGTTGCGGCACAGCTGTGTGCTTCAGGGAGATGTTGCTTCAGGCCAAGATGCGAGGACGCCGTGAATACTTCGTGTGCACGCGACGCTGTGTCGACTTGCGCTTTAAATCCTTCGCTGCGCTTGATGCACTCGTGTCTGCCAGCATTGTTACCGTTATGAGTTTGTCGAGCAGGAAATATTTCTTCTCTTGTCCAAAATTTGCAGAATTATTCCGTGATAGAGTGAAGACACGCAATAGGCACGAATTTATGCATCCCCGTTTCCATGGGCAACATCATATGCGGTGGTAATATATACTGAAAACCGTGCAAAATGTAATCCAACGATAAAATTTATTTTAGCAT
The DNA here is from genome assembly GCF_000764305.2 of Hyalella azteca. Classification (NCBI taxonomy): domain Eukaryota; kingdom Metazoa; phylum Arthropoda; class Malacostraca; order Amphipoda; family Hyalellidae; genus Hyalella; species Hyalella azteca. The sequence goes on along the minus strand of NW_025942128.1, from coordinate 68,480 downwards.
TCTAAAATTCCTTTAGCTTCTAACAATTTAATGAGTTTAAGTTTGTTTACGCCTTCATATTTCAAATGCTCTTCATTGATAGTTCACTTTTGATAAAATCAAATTTTCGCAGAAATTATCCGAGTTTGGATTGTTCTAAGCGGAGATTTTCTGGCCCTCACAATATTGGAAATGACTTCTTTGGTGGGCAATTTGTTGCTTTCCCGACTCTGTGGAACGATAATAGTTTTATCAATTTATCGAACGTAAGTGTGATGCGATCAAAGACTGGGTATTGGACCACGAAATGTAATTTCACCGACAAAACGCGATCGAGCACATTCCATTAGCCAGGGCTCGACCGCCGCGTGGCGCTGCTGCTGGGGGAACTGCGTTCCTTTTTTATTCAGGTTTTCGGTCACAGTTACTTAGCTATCACAGCGAAAATTTCACCATTTTATTTATGCAGTTTTTATTCGTATTATTTACCTGAATATTCTATTAATTTTACGTTTTTATTCAAGTTTTCGGTTACAGTTGATCTCAATTTTATCTGAGCAAGCGCGCAAACTAAAACGAATGACAAAATTTACCGAAAAATGGACGCAGTGTAACTAAATTCTGTGCTGTAACATTCACCAATAAGAACTCGCTTACAAAATCTAAAACTTAATCGTCTTTCTTCTGTCCCTAAACTTTGAGCAGAATAACTTTTTCTTGGACTCGCTACCATCTATTACATATTGAAGATGACAATGTGTTTGTTGCTTGTTCGTTTCTTGTCTGAAGCCTGCTGCCGTAAATTCAATTAAGCATTTAAGCGGGATATACTGTACCTGTAACGGTAGTATATAATTTGTATTTTCATTATGGTATCGTAAGACTTCACAACGAAGAAATTCGTATTAAAAATTGAGCTTTATCTCAACTTTATTGCATTTCAGTTACATTTTATTCAGAGAGTACACAATTTTATTCAATTTTTAACGTTTTATTTAAACAGTAACAGTATACTTTTTTTTTTTAATTTTCAAACGCAAGTTAAATCTTTCATTTTTTTAGTTCAGGTTGTAGGGATCTTAGCTTAATATTCAGGAGTACTTCGGGAAACAGGGGGCGAAGAAGAACAATAGTTACCAATGTGTGGAACGTAGAATAAGTTATGGTGTTGACCGTCCTGTAGAAGCGTACGAATTCAGAGCAGACTTGTTGTGGGACAAAAGCAAGGACTAGTTTGTGAATTCAGACAACTGTAGAGGAATGTGTAATATACCAAAGTTGTGGAGACAATCCACTGTCGATATTTTTCAATATTGTATTTATTATCTGTTTATTGATACTATGTGAGATATCTAGTAGGGAAATTATCCTACTGATTGTCAATTTGATTTTGTTAATGTAGGGAGAAGTAAACCCGGATAGAATATTACAAGAAGCTGGTATATCTTGAAGATTCAGCGTTTGTGCATGTCGAAATCTACTACTGTGTTGTGAGGACCTATTTGTTCTATGCTGTAACCTAGCATATGAAAGTAGGTACAGTTCTGTGCCCTGTAACTATGCGCTAAACCAATGTTCTCGTTAACTTTTTTCAATGTTCGTAATTTAAGTGTTCACTTTTCCTTAAAATTAAATGAATTGTGTTAATTATGAGATGTTATTGAACCTCGGCACGAAAGATCATTACACAGGTTATTTTTCGAATGAAGAATTCTAGAACGATTCCTAATAATGAGATTTTAGCGGAACGATCTATCCCTTGCAACGCCGGCTTAGCGGTGAAATCTTTCATTTAACCTCCCCGGTACGCGGTAAATTATGTTCACTTAATTACTCAACGCCTGAATTCAAGATGATAATCCTTACTTTATAATTTTAAGTCATTGAAATCATGCTTTTTCTTAATGCGATTGATTGCGGAATTTCTTGGATTAATTCATGTACTTTAGTGTATACTACGTGTCTCATCTTCATAAAGCTTGAATTTGCGCGAAGAAAAGTTACGAGTTTCGTACTTTCTACCGTGATCTTGAGATCTTAGTAGGGTTTATTTGTAATAGATCTCATATTCTTAAGATTTTTTCAGCTTATACTGCGTATATAGGTGCTCATTATGCTTAACTGGACAGCTATTGGTTACCTGCCTAAAATTGGTTACCTGCCTATTGCCTAAATCAAGTAACAATTCTCTACTAAGGAAAAAAAATACTTGGCAATTCTTCTGTATAATTGAACAATCATCTAAATATTCGGCTTGGCCGAACCATTGGCGCTCGACTAATTGTTGTTAACCTGTTACGCTTCGCATCAAATGTGAGTGCTTTTATCATATCTAATTTACAACGCATAGGCTTTTTCGTTCTTGTGGAGACTGTACGAATCTCATCTAATGGCCTTCGTATCTCACGGGTATTCGTAATAAAAGTCGCTCGCAGTGCTCACAATCAATGTCAAGTCTCACGCGATGCATGCCAGCCTAGAGCTGCTCCTGTGTTGGGCTCAATTTCACTGCCGGTGGGAACCATAGGCCTTGTTCGCTATTTTCTCCATTGCATTAATAGTGAAAAATTTGCGTCGTTAGCTAGCTGTTACTTTGCATATTGGATCGTGCGTAACGTTTCCGTTGCACTACTCGTAACGTTTGCAAAACCTCGCAGCGATCACCCGGCCTTCTGTAGTTTTTTTATTTATAGTTTTTTTGCGTATTTGAGACAAAAATTATAACTGATGATCAAGTTTTTTTGTATTTTCTTTTCTGCGTGTATTGTTTTCCAGTAAGGTTAATTTCCTATCAGGCTATTCGGCGTTGCAAGTCTAGCTCCCTTCATTCTTATTTGAGATTAAATGTGAAATCAAAATACCTTAATACATTTGAGTAATAAAGCAGTTAATTCGGATGAAACGATCGAATAAGTAAATTTTTTGGGATTTTTGTATTTGTGTTCCATACAAATTTCATTCCACTGTATAAAATGAATTGAACTTTCACGAGGGAAATTTTGTTCTCTTCAATTCAATTTATTGTCCCAATAAATGAAATTACTAAATTGCGTAGAAATTAGTTCCTAAAATAATTTTTTTTTTTATTAGTTATCAAGAGTCAAACTCTCCTTGGCAAACATCTTGTTTATTTACCCCTTCGGTATATCTTTTCGTATTTTCACTCTCTGGTTACCAATGAAACATAAAAAAATCTTAAATCTCATAACGTGATTGCACTTTTTGAATAACTGTTAATTTTATATCAAATAAGTGGAAAGCGAACATATTTCGCTCATTTATTTGTTAAAGAGACGGTTTTCGGCGGGGGAATGCTAGAAAAATTGAGAGTTTTGAAGTTTGTCTTGTAGTTGAAAAGTTTTACGCTAGTTTCGAAAGTTTCTATACGTACCCACCCAAGTTGCCAAGAAGTTTCCCTGGTTCTCATCAAAAGATTTTCTTTGTGACTTTTGATGTATTATTAAAATAAGGTTAAAACTTACTTGGTAAATTTGTTGGGAAAATTTCAATTTTTAAATATACTATGAACTATTATTTCTAAATTCGTTAATATTTCTATACATCACGCTTTCCGCTTCCCATTTTTATGTAAATTGTGAAAAAGATTTGAAAATATTTGCCTAAGGAAAGCCTACGGATTTCAATGCAAACATTTAATTTACGTTCCACTATGACATCACGTTCACCCATTAAGTCCTGAGTTATTATTTGAAAACTCTGATTATATTTTTCTCTCCCTAAAGGGCTATTTACGACTATTGTACCCATCATTTTCTCTTTTTCATTATCATTCATCCATGTATCAGGCATTATTTTTTGACATTTCTTCTGCTCATTGTAATGGTTGAGATAAACTGAGGGCCATCCTCACTATTTTCGTCAAAGTTCCGGAGTTTCCCAAATAGTGACCAACTTGTCACCTTTCATCATCATATTGAAGCACTCAGTTATAGATTTTATGAGTGCGATCTTTTATCATATCAATTAAGAAGTTAGGCCATGAAACCTAATCAAAGTGTTCTTACGTATGCGCCGTCGAAAAGAGCGAGCGACAAAAGAGAGTCGAAGGCATCATGCCACAGGCAGCTGAGGGCAGATGCCATAGGGGCCTCCCATTCTCGTCTGCGTGCCAAGCATTCAAGATGTCGTCCTCGAACATCTTCTCTATGATACTACTGGTCGATTCTCATCAATACTTGCAGACTGCTGCAAATCTTCTGCAAATAGTCGGCTCTTGCTCATTTTCATACCTAGTTTCAGAATGGGAACCCTTTTTTGATTTATGTTTAATTTAACTGAAAATCAACGGACTTCCTTGCAGTGTTAAAATAATTTATTTGCCATCAGCTCCCGTCATTTTCATCTTGGATTTACAGGTTTTTCACATTCTCGTTTGAACCTAAAATAAAAAAATATTTTTTGGCGATGCCAACTTTTCCGACGACTCTGATGCCAACATCCATTATTTTTTTATTTTTTGTGTGATTCATTATTGTTTACAGACACTTATTATAAAAAATACAATTAATTTCACAAATTTTTCTTAATTCGTCCACGCGCAAACATCCCAAAAGCAAAGCAGATCAATAAACAGAAATATCATAGAAACTCAGTTTACTTTTTGCTCACAATTTCCTTAGTTTTTTTACGTCGCACTACAGATGTTAGTACTTTAATCACGATCAATTTTCGCATGGACATAAGTGCCGCTGGGACACCTCATGGCCATAAGTGCCGCTGGGGCGTCGCATGGCCATAAGTGCCGCTGGGGCGCCGCATGGCCATAAGTGCCGCTGGGGTGCCGCATGGACATAAGTGCCGCTGGGGCGCCGCATGGCCATAAGTGCCGCTGGGGCGTCGCATGGCCATAAGTGCCACTGGGGCGCCGCATGGTCATAAGTGCCGCTGGGGCGCCGCATGGCCATAAGTGCCACTGGGGCGCCGCATGGCCATAAGTGCCGCTGGGACACCTCATGGCCATAAGTGCCGCTGGTTCGCCGCATGGCCATAAGTGCCAATGGGGCGCCGCATGGCCATAAGTGCCGCTGGGGCGCCGCATGGCCGTAAGTGCCACTGGGGCGCCGCATGGCCATAAGTGCCGCTGTGGCACCGCATGGCCGTAAGTGCCACTGGGGCGCCGTATGGCTATAAGTGCCGCTGGGGCGCAACATGGCCATAAGTGCCACTGGGACACCTCATGGCCATAAGTGCCGCTGGGGTGCCGCTTGGCCATAAGTGCCACTGGGGCGCCGCATGGCCATAAGTGCCGCTGGGGCGCCGCATGGCCATAAGTGCCACTGGTACACCTCATGGCCATAAGTACCGCTGGGGCGCCGCATGACCATAAGTATTACAGGGACACCTCATGACCATAAGTACCACATGGACACCTTATGACCATAAGTACCGCAAGGAAATCGCATGGCCATAAGCGTCCCTCATGCTCCCTAAGAAGCTGGCAGCGCTGTGTAGTAGAGAGGAGCACGGCAGCAGCCAGCACATCTCGCGGCACCTTGCCTCTGGTGCCGCGGTGCCGCCACGACCGCGTCTGCCTACCAATAATCAAAAGGCGGGACGCCGAGGCTCTCTGGTTGGTGGAATTGATTGCCCGGAGGAGTGGCCTTCGGTGCAGGCACCAGACGAGGGAAGGTCGCAAGTGCCAGCTTCCGAAGAGCTTACCACCAAAATGGACCTGAGGGCACTCTCGCGATCGCGGTGCTCTTTTCATGTCTGCCCCAGCTGTAGCTGCTTGCCTATATGATCTCCAGTTTCGAGCGACATACCTTTGTAAAAATCTAGGCTGATACATCGGTGGCCGATTGAAAATGCTGATGGTTGGTCGACAATGACGCGTCTTAAATTTCTAGTCGGGTCAAGAGTCCGCCTGGGTTGCATTGCTCTTATAGTGCCTTCTTTGATGAGCCTATAAACGTACCCTCGTCTCTCTGTCTCCTTCCTTAGCTTTAGAAAATTTTGAGATAAGAATTAATTTTAAAGCATCTTGCGTCGACCTTCCTCCTCGAGTTTACGTATTCCCCCTGCAGCTCATCTAGCTTTGCTACTCGAAAATAATTGGCAGACGCTCTAATCGCTGGTATATGGTATATGTATATGGTAGGTATATGTCTATGGTATGTGGTATATGTATGTGGTATATGGTATAAAGTATATGGTATATGGTATGCGTTGTTATTCCTTCAGTTGGAGATTCTCAAGCGCTCTACACTTCTAATTCTAATTACTTGTTAATTTGCTCAGTTATATATACGAGAAACTAAATTGTTTCAACCGCAATAACATACGGGCATTTGTATTTCTACTCCACACGTGTAGTTTTAATAAATAATATAAATTTAATTATTAATAGCAGTAATTAATTATACATAACTTAATAATATTTAACTAATAATAATAATATAACTTTAAATTATCAACATTTTTAAGTTTAAACTTGAATGCATCAACTTGGGTTATCAATAAATTTAGTTACTCTTTTTTGGTAATTACTAAACACTTCTTGATAATAATTTTCAATGTTAGAATTTATGTCATTTTTAGCGGTTCATCGAGCTCATTCTTGTATAAAAATTTTATTTCAATTTGTATAAGGGTGTATTTTTAGCCCCAGAATCGTTGAGACTTCAATTTTACATCACTTCACCACTTCGTTTCTTTTTTCGGCAATACACTAATATTTTGTATACCTAATAATATTAAATTAATCCTTCTAAGAAAAAAACGTTTAGCTTCTAAAAAGCAATGAATAATATGCGAATTTTAGACTAAATTTTTAATCATGAAAGCACCTAAGACCACTTGCTAAAAAATTAAATCCGTTCGTATATTGTAGCGTGTTATAATAAAAATTATTTTTAAGCCTTAATAACCGTCAAGTGTAAAAAATATCACGCGTTGCACTGGACCATTATTAAAATACATTTATAAGTATTAATTATAATAAAATATAAACACGTTAGTTAAAATATGAGGTACGCGTGACAAGATAGTTAGAGCGTCCATCTCCTTTAAGGCATGAACGCAAGCTGGCTTATATTGTCACGTTAGCGCTGTGGCAGTTCTTCTTTAATTAGGACAACTTTCTTCATCTTAACATGATAGTCTCTGTATTTCATTTCGAGTATTAATATCATATGCTAATTATTTTAGTTACATAAAAATTTTATAAATTTTTATGTATTTATATAAATATATATTTATTTATATATTTTTTTTAATGTAGTATTTATAGTATATGAACGTGACTTCATGTAGCGAAACGCCTGATCCTGTTCATTAAAATTCTTTCAATGTTTCATCCAATGAACGCTCCTGTTCTATAAATTTGCTTATTAGCGCTCTCGGTCGTTCTATGGCTCGACCATGTTTGTATATATGACAACAAATGCGCCTAAAGCATCGCTATAAAAATCAAAATTCATCTTAACATTATTTGAAATCGTCATCAATATAGACAATTGAATTCAACTAAAAACAAATTAATCTTCCTTCCTTGTTGAATGAATCTGAATAATAAAATAAAATATGTATAATAAATATTATAATTTTTTATTAGCCTATTTCATTTCATGGGCGGCTCGTTAATTTATGCTGCCACGTTGCTGGTCCTGCAATGAATTGTCAAAACAATTAGGGCACGAAAAATTGCGTTTTTTAAAGAGGATGCAACTTTTAGCGTCGCCCCGCGCTTATGACTGCCTTGACCAGACCACGCCATCGGCTTGAAGTGAAAAGCTCTTACACTTGAGCATTCGGAGCGTCACCGAGCGCTGGGCCAGACACATACCCGGTGAAATTTTCAGACGCGGCAGCGTCTGATTTGGATTAACAGAAGCTGGGGCGACTCTAAATTTTGTTTGGGTAGTCCCGCTATTTACGCCTGGACTTTAAATGCTCATCAGGTCACCTTGAACCGAAATCTTCGCTTTAACATTTGAAATTTTAGCGTTCTTATTTATGTACTGAATTAATTTTTAGTTTTTATTTTATTATTTTTCAGTACATTCTTTGGTTATTTCATATTTTTCGTTCTCACGGCGGTAACATTCTAGTTTTGAAGGGGCTGGTTCAATAGCGTACAATTATAAATCCTGAATTTTTGACGATCGCCTTTTGTTTTCAAATGAGAAAGAATAATTGATTTAATTTACATTTTCATAAGTAGCAGAGGTATCAAGTACTAATTATGCTATGTACCGGCCTCACATGGTTATTCTACATGATGGACCCAATTAATAAATTCTTATGTATTCAAGTATAAGTTCAAACTTAGTAATTTATACACCGATGGAAACAGAAATATTCAATTTTTACATGTTTATAAATTTTCAATATTTAGTTCTTGAACATTTATAAATATGTAGGCAAACAAAATTTTAATCTTCTCCTTCCATTGTTGTATAAATCATTCTTGCTCAATTTATACGTGGATGAATAAAAAGTTAATAAATTTTGTAATTCATTTAGAATAACCCTGTATAGTTCTTAATATCATCGAGATCGAAATGCCGTTATACGCGTTCCTCTCATCATTAAGCATATTCATGGTTAGTGTAAATCGAGAGCTGCTGAAACGAAGAACTGCCGAGGTGGCAGAAAGAAGATCACCTCAGAATATATAGGACTAACACTTAAAAATCAAGAAGGCTGATGTAAAAATTAGGGCTGGTTAGATAGGCTAGGTAAACTTGGTCAAGTTGCATGGTAAAGTATTTCGTATCATGGACTTCAGAGTGCGTTGAGACTCGGCTGGCTATTTCTTCGACAGAACAATTTAATCAATTACATTTTTCTCTAAACTAAATAAATTTAATTGATAGAAGTTAACTGTTGTTATTATTCTCATGCATGGAATTTTAAATTACACATAATTTCTTGCAATTTTGTGCCGCCAATATTCGAATACTTGTGGAACTTGCAATCCACGCGCATGCCAGTGTATTATTTCGATGATATTGTCCCGTTTCACTGTGGTTTGTCTTGAACTTATAATATTTCTCGTGGCTCATATCATAGTTCTTGAGATCAAGTTTATTTATCGCTAGGATCTTCTACTAGATGATGTACCGGTACTGCAGAACCATTATTTGTTGTTAATGATTTGTTTCGGAATTCCTTTTTCAGTTTTTTATACCTAGAATTATTGTTTTTATTATCAAAAGCGATGAAGATGTTGAATCGTCTTCTTCGCTGTCGTAGACTTTTTGAAAAAATATTTTTTTTTGTGATGTTTTTGATATTATGTGAGAAAAAAATATAATAAGTGGATTTGACATGTGGTCAATTCATAGTTGTTAATTTAATGTCGCGAAGTTATTTACTGGAACATTTGTGATAGATGTTTGCTCGAATCGATTAAAAAATTGGCTAAGTTTATGTAATTATGTACGTTTGGTGATTCCTCAACCTGGATGATCTTTTTTTCAAATCTTTGATGCTATTTAATTTTTAACCGTGCTTTTCGCTTTAATTATGTACCGTACCAGATTAAACTATAGTAATCTACAGTGCGATGCACCGAGTTTTGTTTGTATAAGAAGCGTATAAGATCTTTCTATAAATGCAATTACATTCTATTTATTTTTATATAATTTTATTCATTATCTCATTACCTGTAGTAGAGCCGCTCAATATCGTCCAAATCTATCTCTCACCAGACCGAATTTTTACTTCAACAAATTTCTTAATAATAAGAAAGAATGCTAGTTAATAATTAGCACTTTCCTGATTACCGAAACGTAATGTTCGACCGCACTGTACCGGAAGTGTTCATTATAGCATTCGAAAATAAAGAAAAGATTCACAGCAACTTGCAATCATTGATTAGTAAAATTTAATTGCCTATTTTAATATAAGCGCCACTTGAACCGAAAAAAAATCTAATTCATTTTCCGAGTTATCGCATTGCGTACGTCATAATTTTTTTATATACCGGCAAAATTATTTAAATTTGTTGATTTTAATAAAAGGACACACAATAAAATGCGACATATTTTAATCACGGAAGTTACGCTAACGCTTAAGCTTACGTCACGACAGCCCGTCCGTCTTGAAAGAAACAAGTTCAGAGCATCGCAGTGTGATCCATCTGCTTGAAGCTGCTGCTGCAGCTGTTGTCGCTGCTGCTGTCACGGCCTTGCTTGCCTTAAGCTATTTACACTGCTGCATTTTATGTCATCGCAATTACCTGTCTTTTATTGGTCAGAATGATGTGTAAATCAGGTAGGAATAGCACTAAAACTAATTGACTAATTGATTCGTGCTGGCGGTAATGAGGTGACTCGATTTTTGCCACCAGCAAAAAAGTTTGCTCGCGTTGTTCAGGGAATCTGACTTCGACTATTTAGAATAATTTGATAAATTCCATGCGCTATGTAGTTATAAAATCACACGAGTGCAAATTTCCAATTTGCGACACTATTTCCGATTGCTCTTTGTATTTGTCCTGTTTTAATCATGCTCTTCAGAATTTTAATTGGCAACATTTCTTTTGTTTGAGTTCCAAACTTTCAATTTCAACTGAAACAAGATATCTTCATGGACGTATTCAGTATGGTAATCCAATTACCATCACATTTTAATTCATATGCAACAAATCAACCTCGTCTCATATTTATCAATTCTAATAATAAAATTAACTCTAAATTATTCAATTAATTATTAATCAAATCGACATTATTCATATAGCCATCGAGCTGTGAAAGCTCCATCCAGTACGCTGAATTGATAATCTCTTAATTGTATGCTTGAAGTTTTAGAAATGAACTTATTCTTGACGTGTCTTTATGCTGTTGAGATTATTCGATTCTGCAGCGTTAATTTTACGCATCTATACATTAAATATTCATGAATGATGCTTGATAATCTATTTTTCTCCATTATAATATTTATTTAACTATAAATTATCTACTCTTTTTAAGCGGTCAAAGGATTTTTTCGAATTAGCAGGCGTGCCACGTTTTCCGCTTGATTTTATTCATGTAGCCGGCAACCCACAGCTCCTGTGCCTGTTAAACGCCCTGAAAAATATGCTTGCCTTAGTCCCGTAAATCTCCCAAAAGCGGCTGAAGTAAACACACAACATCGCGTTGACATCAATTGGGTGTGGAATGGATATAAAAGAGAAATCTTCCCTAACTGCGCAATTTATTGTTTAATCCTTCACATTTTATGTTGGCCGGCACTACGAATGAGTTTTGGCCATTTGACGTGCTCACGAGATAATTTTTGTTTCCGCGCAGATGGTCGTATGCATTTTATTAGTGCCTGGGTTGCTCACACCGAGACTAACGGTGCCTAAATAAATACTGTATTTGCGGGCTAACCGACCGTTGCTTGTTTGTTGAGCAGCATTAGGGGTCCCTGGACAAAAGTGGACGCGGTCGTATTTTTGATTCACAACTTTGAAAAATGACGCAATGCAAACGGAGATGTTGCTGCTCATGCTCATTGCACGCATGCAAGAGTCGGGACTTGTTTGGACGGCTGCTACCTAAACCGGATAATGTATTTACTTTCGGCTTACGATCGAGTTCCTTTGTTTATGTATGCTTAAAAACATCGAGATCTCCTAATTTGAATTTGTGCTCCTTATACTATTCCGAAACAATGTTGCCGAAACTTTACTCGGCTGCTTATTTACTTATTCAAGAGTTTATCCATGTTTTCATGTTGTGTTGCCTTTCGGGAAGCTACATTTTCTTATGAAACTTTTCGTTATTTATTTTTGATCTATGATACCGTCTGCTGAGCGAGCTCGCAGGGTTATAATTCATCTCTCCTCATATATTTTCTAGAACTTGATGGGCAGATTTTCTGCGAACAATCAACTTTATCTGCTTCAAGTTGAACAAATGATGCAGCACCACCGACAGTAACATCTTGTTGTATTCATAAGACTAGGAAGTTGCGTGCCAAAATAAGGCATCATTGAAATACGACTTAAATAAAATGCGACGGAGGAAACAAACTTCTTGCCTCTTGAGGATCTAGCATCTCTGATCAGGCATGCCGAGAACGTCGCCGCATATACCAAATGGATTGCGAATAAACTTGGGTGCGTAATAATACAAGCCTTGGATGCCGAGAAGCCATGTAGTTTGGATTGCAGCTGATGGATATTTGAAGACGACGCTGGCTGTGTGGGCTGTACAACCGCACTTTTGGCTGATGGGCAGAAAACCTTTTCTAACATAACATGCAAACCACGCTAAAGCTGCCTGCTTCTTGCTGAATCAAACTTACCTCTCATTTCTGTAAGGGCGAATTAGTTTGATTGAGAGTACAAGACAACCTGCTGGTGAACAAATGGTTTCTTAGCAACTTAATTTACGTTCATTGACCCACTAACAACATTCGTTGAAATGCAATAGTTTTCTCGGCAATCCGGATTCCCAATTTTTTTAGTTAGTGCCACAGGTAAAGAAACATTAAGTGAATCATAACTTGAATTTTTTGCCGTGTAATAAAATTCCTTGGACAGCATGTTTTTTTTATCAGCTTACTAATGTTAAATAAGCAGCACCTCTTCATATACATCAACTTTTCCAACTGCGACCACCAGATCAATACTGATTTCACAGATATTTCAAGAAATCTCTTAGTTTTTCTAAAAATTATAAACACTTATCTAACGACAGTTCATTTGCCTTTCTATGAACTTAGACAATTTCTAGTCTAAATATTATTCTCATGTGTGGCTATTGAATATTTGCGTTAAGTTTACTGCCCGAACTTCCAATATCCAGGGATGCCCACCACGTCAATAAAGCGTGCGCACAAGGAGCTCTAGGTGCGCTATTATCTCCAGCTTTTCATCCTATAAACGCTTAATGGTGACTACATGAAGCGCTTCTTCGATGGCATTACCATATCCGAACATCGTAAAGCTGACCATCGCTCTGACTTTTGCTCCGTACAGAAGAATTGCTTACTCCCTGCAAGTTCAGTCAGTGAACTATAGCACTGACCGTTCATTTGCAATTTTCACAGCGAACATGACTTTCATTTGCATTCAACAGGAAATCATTGCAGCCCACAAAACCATCAGGTTGAATTTTGATCATTAATTTTATGCCTGATAATTCTATTCATAAAAATTATTAATACTCGATATTCTCTTATAATTTCATCTTCGGCATTGCTTTTGAAAGGTTTTTATTGATATGACTATTGATCTGACTATATTGGAAGACATATGAAATTATTTTACATGACGTTTATAGTTGATAAGTTTTCGACTGTCACATATCTAGAATAAAACCTTGTTGAAAAGTAACTCGAGATTAAACGAACTAAAGCCCTAGCCGTCAAAAGTAACTAATTTAAACTTTACTCATCATAAAAAGTGTAATTGCCAACGCCGTTCGGGGAGCTGATAACGACAGGCGAAAACGTGTTTAAATGGAGTCAGTAGCTTGCCGGCCTCAAATTGAGATTAAACCGCGTTCACATTAGCTCTGCAGAAACCTCTTCCGGCTCAGAATATTTTAATTGCGTCTATCCATTCTTCGATAGATTCGCTTTACTTTATTGCAGTTTTCAGTGAATACAATAAGAAATTGGTGGCCAATATATGTGAATTTTTAAAATATTCAACGTGGAACTAGTTTCGTAGGCATTTCTGTGTGAACCTGAGTGTATGAGTGTTGCATGTCAATGGGACGGCAGTACTGCTACCATCATGCATGAGTGAGACATGATTGACATGCGACACATGATCACAGGCGCGCCAGTCACGCATCTCACGTCCAGACTGAGTTTTGTATCAACCTTCTTAATGATCGATAAGCTGGTACCTCGCTGCGCAAACGCCTGCAGAGAGACGAGAAGCTGTCACAATTCCACTGAAATATTATATGAAATACTGTCAATTAAATGTTTCAACAAATTGTTTGCTATGCCAGCACTTTACTGGGCGTCGTCTGCGGTGCGACATGTATCGGTCAGAATTCCAATGAAGAGTTACATAAAATACTTCTCACGGTTAACTAAAAGTTTAAACAAAGTGATAGATATGCAAGCACGTTACTTTGACAGTGCCTGTGGTGATGCGTTAAAAATTTGTCAGCATTGCAATAAGGTATAACATAAAATACTGTTTACTTTTAAGTAGGTAATTATTTGAACTAAGTGAGAGGCCATTCAGCACTTTTCCTTGAAGGCGCCTGCGGTTACTGAGGCTATAACTGATTTTTTTTCAAAGTATTAAATAAAATGTTCTAGTAACTAAGAGGTGGAAGGGTTCGTTTTCAAAAAATACAAAATGCTTTTAATGAATTGATAGCTGTTATAGCAGAGATATTGTTCATCAGAATTGATAACTTACGATCGCTTTAATGTACAAATGAACTAACGATTAGACCTGGAATATTAATTACTAAGAACAGCAACCTGACCTGACATGTCTGAAATTCTACAGCAACGCTGACTCGATATTACTTAGATTCGCGGCGTATCCATAATACTGGAAAACGGAGGACTTGAATTATTTTGGGAGTACAGATGTAGCGAAGACCACATGCAGTGTTGGCGTCGGAGCAAGACTGCAAGACTTGCTGCATTGGGCCGCAGCGGTGACTCCCTTGCTTCTTGCATTATAGAAACGTGCGCAGGGCCATCGTGGCATGAGTTAACCTGAATAAGTAAACGACTCGAGCCCAGCTTACAAGTATGAATTAAGCGGAGCTCGTCTTTTGATCGTAACTCACTGTGAATACCGTGCAGTTATTCAAGCAAACCCTCCGCAACAAGGACTTGGTCCCTGAGATGCATGGTCGTGGAATGGCCGGAATATTGCATCATTCGGAAGGCGCAATATCTGTTAGCAAAGGCAACGCTTTCCCCTTAGGCTTCTTATGTACAGTTTCGTTGTAATTTTAAGAGATGATTTGTCTTTATCTAACTCATTGCGATTCATTAAACTATTACACGGGCTCGGATGTTCCCGTGTTCCATCGATAACGCACGTGTTAGGGCTTTATGTCTCGTCAAACACTTCTTTCAGCAGCGCCTTCACTGGAATTATTAGTGTATCTCACTATATATGTACGAGCAAGTTCTATCCATCTCTGATTGATAATTTTAACGAAAAAAGTGCCGCTACGTCATATTTAACTTAAATCCACAACAGAATATTTTACATATATACACTACAGCTTATTATTTTACATAAATGTGCTAAAGCATATTTTTTACCTAAATACGCTACAACATATTTAAGTAATTAGAGTGTTTTCAAGGGAAATCATTTTCCCTCTATCCTTGCTTTAGCCACATTTCAGAATGTGCGCTTGTATTCTTTGTTAGCCTATCTCAGTACTCTGGACGCCGGCCGGCAGAGTACAATTCTCCTAAGGTGCTCACCAAGTTTCTTATTATGAGGTTACTTTTGTGGCTGATAGCACGCAATCCCCTAGGGAATTTTCTTAGCCTTCCTTGGAAAGAAGCGCGAAACGAGGAGGCGTTCGGACGATACAATTGCAAATGCTGTTTGAAAGAATGCAACAAGGAAACAACTGTTCCAAGTTCCAACTGCAGCCCGCTTGTTAGTCTCAGCAATTCACAAGTGATAAACATTTGAAGATACTAGCCGGAGACTCAGTTTTTTGCTTTTTTTTATAACGAGTCAATATTATAGCCCCCTGATCCGTAAACATGAGCTCATGATCGATGTCTTCCTTAATTCAATTATTCCCATCAAACCAAGCAAATCTAGTTACTTTCCTTTCTAGATGGATTTCTTGACGTGCCTTTGCTAGCCATTTTCATTTATCTTACCATAAAAGAGACCGAAATTGCATGCCTCTTGTGCCGTGCGTTTATGGGTAGTATAGCGGTACGCTGATGACCGCTTCATAGGCCCCTAAAAAATTCTTGTGACGTCAATGCTAATAAAGATTCCGTCGATCCGCTTCATCGACCTACGAGGTCTATAAGATAATGTTAACGTTGTATCACTATTTTCTGGTGCTAATTCATTCTGCTTTGATGGACCATATACTATATGTTATTTTTTAATCCATGTTGAAATTGTTATATTTCTATTTGTATTAATATACTTATTTATGATGGTCGGACGTAGATAGGATATGATTAACGTTTTGAATGGTCTACTTTTTGTACTTATTTTGGGGGCTTGGAATTATATACAATATTATATACTTTATATCATACTGCCGAACTACACCAATTTTTTTGTACTTAACGAATGTTTTGCAAGAAGCACTAATCGTGCTTGCTGCAATGAATTCTTGTAACACAAACAAGGCTGAAAAAGTGTCAGGTCCTCAGAGGAAGTAGTTTCATTTCTTCTTAGGGTTCGTCTGTTTGATCCCAAGAAGTTAACCTCCGTTCACTGGCCTCAAAGGACCCAACGATTCCAAGATTTTATCACCAAATTGGATCAATTGTCACCTCTGGATAGAAGAATTTTGTTCTCAGGCCTTGATGTTCGACGAAGCTATTTTCCCCTACAAAATCATTTATTTACACATTTGCTAACTCTATATTGAGGCCAAAAATTTCCACCGTGTTCTCTAGCTGCAATCCCAATTTTGAATGCTTCGACATTTACATTCCAATACGTTTGCTGATTTCTTTCGAAGGATTTGACAATCAAATAAATGTAAGCATCAAAAACTCCGGACATATATAAAGTTTTAAATCAAGCCATTATCATTGATAGTGGCGTTAGAGTATCACTTCACTTGTCTGAGCAAAGCTCGAGTATGGAAGCAAAACTACGGCATGGGATCAATAACTCACTGTCCTAACACCCCTACAAGGACACCCAACATGAGAATTAAACTGGAAGTAGGTTATTTGTATGCCAGTTCTCACGTGGTCATGTTTAGACGGCAACTTCCCTCTGTCCTGAGAGTTCCGTTCCCTGCTTACCAAACACCCGATTAGCAGACAGCCAAGTCGAAAATTCTAATTAGAAAATGTGACTGGGGCTGAAATTCCAGTTGCGCTGCACTGACTTGGAGCTGCCGGAGCAGCCATCTCATATGGCAGCGCAAACATCACATGCCTCACAAATGAAAGCCATTAAACGGGGTATAAATCTAAACCGCATTCATGATTCATCGTTGCGCACATGGAAAAGACGTTGCAATGCTGGTTTAGCGCGTCTCTTGCATTCTTATAGCGCTCTTAATGACGGACGTATCTGCGGAGAGGAGCCTCCAGTGACAAGAGGAAACACTCGCATACTCTTGGGACCGTCCGAATGGCTCACGTACCTCTCTTATTGTACCGCCTCAAATGAGAGTGATAAATTTTAGTTACGAGGTCGGCGACTGTCCTTCTGCTGGAACATCTCTGATACTGTAGGGGCGATGTGCTCTGGGTCACAGCGGTCGTGATGTTTATAGGTTCATGCCGCTACCAAAGCTGCAAGCTCAACTCTGATACTGGTCTTTTACAAATTAATTATATTCAAAATCTTTCGCTGGAACTGGAAATTTTAAGATGATTCTATAAATAAACCATATAAACGATGGTCTTAAAGTGCAAATTTCACTTATTGATTTGTACTTTTGTTCTAGCTTTCCCTAAGATATTTTTAATTGATGATAAAATAAACCCAAGGTGAAAACACCTTGGGTTTTCTTTGCTTTTATATTCTTGTTAAATATCATAATATTATACCGGTAAATTGTATCCAAAAAGCCTTTAAAACATGAATTTTAAATTTTTTTAGTCGCTTTTATGTACCACAAACCTTTCACCCTCCATACTAAAAAGATTTGCCATGTATTTTTTTTATTCAACTGAGGCTCGGTCGCATTATAAACTTTTCGTTTAAATTACTGGACAGTATATTGACCCTCATTATAGGAGTTAATAATTGTTTCACTAAGCAACAAATTAAATATCTTCTGCGAATATAAATATGCATATCTATATTCCACTGGATTTATTTGAACTTATTTCACGGATACATTAGTAACGATCGACGAAGCTATTCGTATTCCTAAAGACCTTTTTTCCGTTTCCGTTTGTTAACTAAACGATAACCCTTTCTCCGTCGTAAATGTTATGCGCAAGTAATGACCTGGTAACGAGAGATATCGTTTGTCCACGAAGTGGTAAACCTTTGTCTACTGACACATTATCCGTCCTGAATTTAATTGTAACTAAATAGCTGCTAGCGATATTTACTGAAGCAGACAAAGGGCAAAAGAAAATAACGTCCACGTCTGTGAAGTCGAACTTCTGCGAAGATGTCGAGGCTTGAGGCTGATGCTCAGATGCCGTTCGTTACCTCACTTTATTTGTGACTCAAAAATTTAGAGGAGTTAGGATCACTAGTGTAGTTCATTAGAGGCTCGTAAAAGAGTTCCAGACCCGGTGCTGCAAGAGCGCCACCATGAGGAGAAGAATCTCGCCATGTGGCCGAGTTATGACACTCGCAACGTTACACGCGCAATAATATAATAAATGAGCTAATAAATGGCTCGTTTCCGTCTGGCTTTATGGCTCGGTTGCGCCGCCACCAGTCGCTGACTTGACCAAACCTAGTAAATAGCGACAGATTAAACGCTACCAATAGACCTTATCCCATCTCACCCTGGCGCACTTTTGAAGTAATCTTTTCAACGGAAAGTGACGAAATGGCTAATGAAAAGCACTTTCTTTCAGCCTGGGATTCTTTAGCCCGCGTCTGCACGTCATTGAAAGGCAAGAGCTAGGCTGTCGTTAAAGCCCACTCAGTGTTCACGATCGTTTAACCAATCATAAAAGTCGCAAAAGTCTTTCATCTGAGCCCCAGCATGAAGCATTAGAGGGAATACATGACTCCGTAGCTCGCATCTAGTATCGCTGTACGCACTACGAATGAGCACCTCTGCAATGATTTACCATAACGTTTTCAAAGGACATTCGGCAGTGTCCTGTGCCTTTAATGACCGAGTCCTCGGCGTTACTGCGAGGTCATTTCGTTTGATACAAGCCTTGCATAATCAATCTTGGGTCATCTTATGATGTAAGGCTCGGAGCTTCGAATGAAGTGTATACTTTAATCTTAATCTTAATTCCGAATTGCCAAAGTTTTATCTCTTTACGAATTAACGATAATAAATTTAAGTGGCGTTTAAAGGCTGAGGCTTCCCTTTGACATAGGCTATGGAATAAGATTTTTTGGCTTCGTTATATGCAGTATGAGATCTCTCGTGCCTATATTCCAATTCAAATACTTAGTTGCCAATAATTGTCCAGCGATCTCAAAAAATATTTTATAGGTTATATATATAGACGATGTACATGAATAAATTATACTTAGTTTCAACAAAAATCGTGTCAAATTAAATAACTCTGTGATGAGATATTTCATTTGTTGTAATATGCTTTTTGCGCAAAAATTTTTTGAATGATTTTCCAGGTTTCGAATCGAGAGCGCTTCATGAACGCTCCTACAATATTCTTCGTCTGCCGAATTGACGCGATTGAAAAATTTACGACCTCTGTACCGAAACCCAAATCTTCGAGAGGCAAGATTGATCCTGAATTCTTTAAAGTGCTTCTGCATTCTCTATCTCAGAAGGGAGGAAATTTTCGAGTGTGGATGGACACGCATGGTTCTCGACGACGGATGAAACTTGAAAATGTATTTTATTTCATGGACACAGTCTAGGCTCGCCTTTCAAGATTCATATCAGTGACAAAGTCTCAAAAAAAGCAGTCGAAGCATTTTATTTAAAGTTTTCAAATAGTGCCAAAGCGGTTTTTTGGTATTTTCAATGTGCTTAGAGCTTTCTTGTTTGTTTTACAATATTTTTATTTGTAGTTAATCCAATGCACTAGTTTGGTCATTCTGAATGACTGAATTTGACCACAATTTTCAGCGTCGACCTGAAATTCATGTTTCAAATTATATATTTTTCAAGAAATTCTTCATCGATGATCGAAAATAATTTAACATCTGATATTTTGGTTCTATAAACAATAATTTTGATGGTAACTAATAAAATAAACGAAACTAATAATAAAACGAAAATTTGATGGTAACTGATAAACTAATAATAAAACGAAAATTTGATGGTAACTAATAAAATTTCATTATCAAAATAATTGATAGTTAGCGCGCTGCATAACTTCGTTCAAAACATCATCGGTACCAAATGACCATCTGTGCAAAAATCAAAACGATTTTTCGTTTCAGTCTTTGTTTCTCCGGGTATTTTTTACAACTATTTTGCTCTTTGTTGCAATTGTGTCTTTAATTATTTGCATTTCTTCATTATGTTTCATTTCTCCTTGTTCAAAATAAATTTGTCTTGTCTTCTTGGCTCCAGTGATTTACTTCAAACTCATACGAGCAGTCAGTGTTTGTCTCATTTTTCTAGTTAAATATAAAGCTCCGTTTTTTTTTTTCATTTTCGCTTTACTTTTAGATTCGATCACAGAGCCTAGGACAAGATTTCTCAGCAGACGCGTCCCACAAAGCACTGTGTCTCACAGCGAGGCTTAACGCGACGAAGAAAAGCTAGTAGATGGCGGATCTTTTTCTTGTTTTTCTTATTCCCGTGTTTGTTGTGTCCTCTTCCGCATGCCTTCAGATAGCGTCCGAAGCATCCATTTAAATGCATCTATTGTGTCAAGAGAAGCCGGGCGCCATACTTTCCTTGAACTCGTTCCCCAGACAAGTCTCGCTCAACTCGGCTTGCACAAGCGTCAAGTAAATACACCCGAAGCCATGGTTTTAACTGAGTAAATGCCAGGCGCACCTGTATGACCATCGTAAGTTTCTCTAGGCCTATTATTTTGTTGATTTTATTCGGCATCTACGTGTTTCCGATAATCTCACATTAAAACATATCCTACCATGAGCTTCTCAAGGAATTTACATGTAAATTTGTGCCCCGGCGAGGCTGGTGCGAGGGAGAGCTTATCTTGAGGTAGTCCTAGCGCGCGACAAAATGCTCTTCAGGAAAGCGAATCCCATGATCGGCACCACAGAATCCCTCCGCCACTGATCCTACTTTGCCAATGCTCTTTTGTTTTGCATTTTAGGCCAATTTGCTTCGGAGGGGAAAGAAAATACGTGTTGGAATGCCATTGTTTGCCTGAAGTTTATTACAAGTCGATGATCGGGAACTTGTGCGCCGATATCGCGGGGATGCGTTTACGTGAAGCGTTTTTAGGAGAACGATAAGGTGATGATGCGTACCTGCAATCTCTGTGAGCTCAGAATATTGTATACTTAAGTTTAAGCATTCAAAATCTTCTTCCTTAACATACGTTAAACAAAAATTTTGAGCCCTGGCATCCTAAGTTTAGCTATGAAAGACGGTTAAAGCGCATATGGTTTTTTAAATATAATGTGCATCAAGATTTTATAATGAGTAGCTTTCACGCAGAGAGTATTGCCGTAACAACATAGTATCGCAAAGCGTTTGAACTTAACAGTTTTGTTTTAATTATGGTTCACCGTTTCATGTCACGTCAGCAAACCTGGGCAAAAGGTTTGCAATGCTACCACTCGCACTGGCGAGTCACAGCCTATGATTAGGGCAAAAGCAAATTTATTTTTTCCTTAATAGTTACTATTTACTTAAAACTATTTATTTAGATTCGGAATATTTTTAATTTTACTAATTCCATTGATTACAAAACTGACTAGTGCGGCAGTAGTAAAGAGAGTGGCACAACAGTGTGCAGAGAACAGTTTATGTGTATTGTCTAATTGATGCGTATTTGGCTTGTGGGTGAGATTGTGTGTTTCTTGCGAGTTGCGTGGATATGTTTGTGTTGTCATGTTTGTGGAATATTGCATCTGGGGTTTATTATGTATGGTTGAGTCTTAATTAATTTTAATGTTAATCCTAAAAATGTATTAGTACTCAGTCGAATACTCAGTGGAGTACTCAGTCAAGTACTCAGTCAAGTACTCAGTCAAGTCAGTCGAGTACTCAGTCAAGTATTCAGTCAAGTAATCAGTCAAGCACTCAGTCAATTAATCAGTCAAGCACTCAGTCAAGTCAGTCGAGTATTCAGTCAAGTACGCAATCAAGTGCTTAATAAACAATCACATCGACGCCTGAACGTTCCTCGAATTAAATACAATATTATTTCCCATGAAGTGATTTACGCGAGATAAATTGTTTCTTTTGGCCGTTTGATCGACTGTAGCGCCAGTTAGTCTCTGAAGGGCGCCTTAATGCGAACAAGTTGCCACTGTAACTTTTGCTCAGCATTCATTTGCATAGTGAATTCCTCCCCTCCGTTGGTCTAATTTACCAATAATTGCGCGAATAAATACTTTCGCTGTCTCGCTGCAGTCTCTTCTGCTCGTAAACAAATGAGCAGCAAGACCGATTTTTCAACTTAAATAGACGCGCACGTTTGGCAATAGTTGATCGACTGAGCATGCAGCTAGACATGGAATAGATGGCCAGAAAGTGACATTAAAATAGCAGCGGTCGAGTGCGTGTAGAGGCGATGATCACAATGATGAATAAAGATTTAAATACCATTGCTGTACTGGCGTGTACTGAGTGTAATGATTGTTATACATGTTAGCGGGGTCGCGATTAAGATTACATGAGGAGGCTTGATGAGTATAAATTGAGAATATTCGATGTTTATGGATGAAAAATCAAGTGCCCCTTATTATACAAGCTGAAAATAAGATATTGTTAAATTCATTTTAATGTTGAATTTTGTTCCCATAATTTTATATTGAAATCGGAGAAACTACATTCGTATTATTATATTTTTTGTTTGATATCATTGCTGATACTTCAACCTTTTCATCTGAATCACACAATACTCTACTTCCAATACTACTTTCAACAATATCTTTTACGAGTACCAATTTTATCTCTAATTTGTTTTGCTAAAAACAATGTTTTCATTTCATATTTTTCGTGAACTTTACTTCTTTGAATCAACATTTATTTCGAATATGAAGCTCGCTCTATACACGCCTACACTCCTCTGTTTCTCTTTCTCTCGTCACTGAAACAAGTTTCCTCGCAAAAAGTGATAAAAATCTGGGAATTTAAAACTGCTATACTTATTTTTTTGTGTACGCGAGCCGGGATATTAGAGGCATTAGAACACAACCTATTGAATGTCTGATATTTCTCAAGGACCACGTACGACGCGTCTTCTTTAGTCATCCAAGGAAATCGCTTCACTTGACAATTCAAAACAATTAAAAGAATAAATAGTACTTTGTTGCGTCAATTCAGCAACGAGAATCCTCATTTTTCTAAGTCTTATTTGCAGAAAATACTGGAATTTTTTATTTCCCCTCAAATTAAATATTTTAAATCATTTTTTTAAGCTTGCGTTCAAATTGGGATTTATTGTTATTCTAATTACATAATCTGAGAATGCGGATTAAATTTAAATTAAAAATATATGTTAAAATTTTATAAAATTATAGAGCTTGCATTCTGTCTGAGAAACTTCTTTATGAGGTATCAAAAATTTAATTTTGAGTCTTGCTAATATTGTAAAATCGCCAATTTTCCCACCAGTTGGTCAAAAAATCTTTCATTTTTACACATTCCTTTTTTTCGTGTTGTTTAAAAATTGTGATATTTTTATTAATAGTTTCTTCGCTGTCTTTTCTGTCCTTCACAATTCTTGACTAATAATAAATAACTTTTGTTGCAGTGACTGCCTTCACTGTTTTTTCTGTCCTTCGCAATTCTTGACTAATAATAAATTGTCTTTGTTGCAGTGACTGCCTTCACTGTTTTTTCTGTCCTTCACAATTCTTAACTAATAATAAATTGTCTTTGTTGCAGTGACTGCCGGGTCGTGCGGGATCCCCACACACTCAAATCCAAAGGCTATGGCTTCGTGTCGTTCATTAAGAAGGCGGTGAGTACCGAAACGAGCGACTTACGAGTCACTAATGAGTCTCTGACGAGTAATGAGATCTGCGCGCCTGATTAGAAGTATACAACTTGCAAAAAACTCCATGGACTTGAACACAACTTCGTGGTATGTCTCTCAGATCACGGTGTTAATTTCGAGAACATTTCTGGATCTCCC
This sequence comes from Hyalella azteca, assembly GCF_000764305.2. Lineage (NCBI taxonomy): Eukaryota > Metazoa > Arthropoda > Malacostraca > Amphipoda > Hyalellidae > Hyalella > Hyalella azteca. The sequence continues at coordinate 44,471 of NW_025942128.1, read as the reverse complement.
AGCGTGAATGATAACAAAAATATGGACATAAAATATTTATGGTCATTTTTAAAGCTCATGTAAAGCATATTTCAGAATAATTTCACCCGTAAAAGGGTTAAGAAATAAAATAATTATCAAAACAAATCATCATTTCTCTTTAATTGCCACTGATGAATTTTAGAATAGTGGAGAAATAGCATTATTAAAACATCTAGTGACAGCGCTTTAAATTTTCGCCAATCAATTTTGAAATAGGGAATTATAACAGATATACTTTAATATTAATGAACATTATTTTACCATCTTGAAGAACATTCTACTTTATTTTTTACGAGGTGAAATTATCCCCTTTTAATCAAATTAATAACTTGTCAATCTTCTATAGCGTGACTCATGAATCCAACTCTTTATAAATTCTTAACCTGAATTGTACAAAATTCTTCGGCATGATAAAAGTTTCGAAAATATATGATTCGATCTTGATTTAGTTCGGAAAAATTTTTTGCTAATATATATAAAAAAAACATATTTATTAATTTATAAACTTGAAGAACTGGAGTTGAATTTATTTCGCTGGTTTGGTCGTATTTAGTGCAATCTTTGAACAGCTTGAAGTTACAAAGCGTATTTGTGAGGCGTCGCATCTGTCGCCAATAAATCAGAGGACCTGCAAGCAGCTGGCCTCCTCGCGGCGCCATAACTTTAGCCACTATTTAACAAGACACGTAATAGAACATTAATAAATTCCCTCGCCAAAGTTAGTGCAGAAAAAATAAAGTTGAACCCTCGAAGAAGTTTGCGGTGCGTGTGTTCGTCGGTACGAGAGGCGCGCCAGCTTCTGCACTCTCTGCTAACTCCACGGATTCACTCGCCCTCTCTCGCCCCGCGGCGTAAAAACTTCAACTCACTGCAATATGAAACAAAAATTCCGTAAAAATAAAGGGTAGCGCTGCAAAAATACTGGCTCAGCTCGGGAGCATTGCCGCGTGCCATGATTAAAAAGTAGGCGCAGTGCATCCATGCGCAGCTCTTCAAAAATTACTGCAATCTTCTGCTCACAAGCGCACGTCATTTTCTCACCATCGCCGTTCATCGTCAGGAAATTAACAATCTTTAGACGCAGCTCATTGATCAGTGAAATCCAAAAAATCTAAAAACAGCAGCTTTACATCTGTAGTACTATGAAAATAACAGCTCTGCATCAGTTATACCAGGAATGAAGCAGCTGTGAGTCAGTTTACTATAGGTAAATAGCATGCTGACTTGCATCACTGCTAGGAAAATGGCAGCTCTACATCATTTTTATAATAAAAAAATCAGCTCTGCATCAGTTGCGTTCATTCTTTATAAGTTTTCGTTCTTTATCTCCGGTGCTTTATTTATGAATATGTTCTGATTCTTCACTATTCCTCATGATTAATATAGGTATGTACTTTACCGCACAGAATAAATTTGTCCCATTAATCGTAAATTTCATGAGTAATTTTATTATATATTACCTGTAAACACATACAAATCTCATAAGCGTATCGTTTGGAATTCGGATACAAACCAAATTATTTTGTTAATAATATTGTAGATATTGCAAATTACCTACGTATTATGCATGTTTGGTCGTTCCGAATAATATATTTTAATTTCATGTTAATTGCTCGCTTTGCATTGCGATGGCTACAATTACAAAGCAAAGTTTATATTCACTGCCCGTAATTGATTCCACTCTGTCTCTCGCTGTCTCTCTGAGAGCGGAAAACTCGCTGGCTTTAGAGTGTTATGAATTTGTGAGTGAACTTATCATGCATTTTTTTATTTTAGATTGATTCATTTACCGGAGCAACAAATTAGACTCGCTTGCAATCCTTTGACTTCAATTGAGTCTCATATGAAAGTTGCAATCAACACAGAAGCTTGAGGCGAGTCGTTGTGCATATGGAAACGCTTCAACTTTTAATATGATTTCCGTCATACGTTTGCTGCTGATGGAAAGCTGCTACAAATCAGACATATCTGTCACTGCACGATTAATACTTTGTGGGCTTTGATATAAATGATGGCACTGACTACGATACCGCTTCACCCCAACCCCTCGCAACCAAAGAGCGTTAGGGTCGCTTTACGTGTGTGTCGGTACTGAAGTTATTCGAAATGCACGCTGCTTTTAATGTGTCCAGAATTTTACCACGGATTTAGAAATTTTTTTGAATATCGAAGATTAGAATTTCATTTCAAGTATTTTTCTAACATTGTTGAGCGAAATTTTGTTCTGAGATTGTATATTTTAGTTTTTGAACCAGGAATTCTTTTGTTATTAGCTTATGTACCAAAAAAATTAAAAATGTCCATAAGCACATATGCGTTAGCGCAACTTTCATTCTTTCCTTCATATTATTGACCTTATTCCAATTTTATAAAAATTTTATATGTGGGATTGACTCTTTCTTTACCGATGAATTTTGTAAACATTTGATTTTAGTTCGACTCTGGAATTGGTGTCTCGGGCAATGCCGACTTACTGTGATGTTAGAAGTGTCTGGCAGCATTACTACGATGTAGTCGCTTACTCGGCCTTGTGTCGAGGAGTTTCGATAATGTGGAGGTCCGTATGTTCTGCTTAGAGCCTACCCGAAGAAATTGGTCGTCTCACTCTACACTGATAACGACAAATTATTCCCTCGAATAGCTAGTGGCGTCTTTTTTCAAGATTTGTGCTCATCTACATCTCCCTATCATTTTACACTGCGCCATCGAATCCGTTTTCTCAAGATAGAAATACGGCACTCTGCTGCCAATCGGATGTAGTGCATTAGAGTTCTAGAATACTCTGGAAAATTCTCTGTTCTTCTAAAGCTTTTCTGTTCAGTGCACTTCGGCTGATGTCTGATATAAAAAAAAACTGTGGTTTACGCGTGCGTTTAAGACTTTTCCCCACGATGCTTTTACGTTAGCTTTATTTTATGTGATTCTCTAAACATTTGAATAAGTTAAATTGTAGCACCGCACCGTCGTTACAAGTTTCCTAGGAAAAACAATAACACGAATATCTTATTTGCATGTTGTAATAAATAATATCAATTTTATTGCGGCTAACTACCGCGCTAATCAGGATAAAAATGTTCTATATTTGGAGTTCGTACTTTTTACTCTCAGTTTTCAGCTCATGCATACAAGCGTGGGAGTCAAAATTAATCTTAGATGCAGTTTGGTGTTTTTCGTAAATTAATTTATCCATCTCTTAAGTAGTATTTATCCATCTCTTCATTAATTTATTCATTTGTTTACAAGTATCCGTCAATTTAAAGAATATTGCGAATACATTAATACGCTCACATTCACATATTTCAGTCATTAGGAGAGAAGATTAAGAAAAACTTGGTTCAGCTTATGAAAAAATATTTTTGATGGGGATATGAATGTGGTGCGAAAATTTTTTGCTGAAAAATCATTTACTTCGTTATCATTTTTATTCATATAACACCAAAATGAAGACTTCATTTGAAAAACCGTCTGACATTCAAGGATTTTCTTATTTGTATAGATTAAATAATACATCCGTTTGAAACATTCTAGGCTTTAGTGCTTTAAGAAAATTTCTTCAGTTCCGCGGCGTTCGATACAACAGAAACCAATCTGGCCGTTGGTTGAATAGAACACAAGACAGATAGAGCTTCGAGTACTCTTTCTTGATCGGCCGGCTAGTTGAATAGAACACAAGACAGTTAGAGCATCGAGTACTCTTTCTTGACCGGGAGGCTAGTTGAATGGAACACAAGACAGTTAGAGCATCGAGTACTCTTTCTTGATCGGGAGGCTAGTTGAATGGAACACAAGACAGTTAGAGCATCGAGTACTCTTTCTTGACCGGGAGGCTAGTTGAATGGAACACAAGACAGTTAGAGCATCGAGTACTCTTTCTTGATCGGGAGGCTAGTTGAATGGAACACAAGACAGTTAGAGCATCGAGTACTCTTTCTTGATCGGGCAGCTCGGAGCGCGTAATGCCCCTGCCGTCTATAATGGCGAGACTTGACCAGGTTTCCAGGGCCTCGGAAACAAGCAACAGCCAAGTAACACTCCTTCCTTATTGAATTTTGCCGGCCTGTGACCACATTAGTCGGACCATTATTTTTGTTTATTCTCTCGTAGCAGTCCTCGTTGCGTGCTAAAAGATCTGCTCTGGCTCAGGCATACTGCCAGTCTTCGGCTGATCTTCTGCACCGAAATCTTTATTAGTTTTCCGGCTACATAACATCGTTATAAAGCCAAATTTACACCGCATTATTCAGCTGTATATTAGCATTTGTATTCTCTGATTGCTCAAATTGATGATCAACACAGAATTTAAAAAGCTAAATAGAGCTAATACTAATTGGTGTCGGTATCAGTCTACTGTGTAAATTTAGTTGTCAATTATTATTACTCTTTCATTACTGAATTTTCAACTTATGATGAAGCTGGTCTACAAAAACATTTTATAGGAAATATAATAAATACTCATAGCATTTTATTTGCTTATAAATTCGTAGCTTTAAATTCGTTTTCCATCAATTCAAGCAGTAATGCTGACTTATTCGGCGTGCTGTTTCAGAGCTATTAAATTCATTTCAATTTTTTGTATTACAATGCGTGAGTTGTCAAACAGACGTGGAGAGGCCGATGAGAAGTGTATAAATAGTTTAATTCAATGGTGAGACTGAAAAACCAAAACTAGTAATAATGATTATGCTAATCAAAATGCTTACAAATTATGATTTCAATAACATTTTCGCTAATGAATAATTTAATTAACAACATCGAACCTTCCGGAGACAATTCATACGTCGCAAGCACGCGCCTTACAAAAATGAATATCACAAACAGGCAAATGACGTTGAAGCGAAGATCAGTAAAACATTGACAAACTATCTCTTATGAGATGAAATCGCTGACAATCGTTTCGATCTAGAATATATTTTTCATTTCAATGCAATTTCATAAAGCAGCACGGGAGGCAAACACCGAGAGTGTTGACCCTCTATATTGCAATATAAGCATGAAATATCAGCCTGAGATCGACGGAAGCAACGCCAGACTCCATTGTCATCATTTTAGGGCTAGCGTCTGGCGCTTCTTTCCGTAGCTGAAAGCATAGGGGAAAGTCGGCTCTCGTTATGACGTCTTTCGATCAAGTTTCTTTCAAGTGCAACTCCATTGATAATGGAGATCTGTTGTGGAAGCGCGTCCAAGCTTGTGTAAGTGTGATGTAACTGGCCATACGGCAGAGTCTGTGCTCCACCCAATAAACAGTAAACCGACTTTGAGGAGCAGAGCTGCTCTACAACTGGGCCGGCTTCTTGACAAACTGGAATAAAAGGCAAGTCTAAAGCACTGAAAATACTTGCGCAAAAAAACTTCCTTCGTTCTTAGAAGGAAGCTTGGGCGGAAAAGCGAGGGTTTTATGTCAGAAACAAACTTGGACAAGCAGAATGTTCTCACGAGCTTAACAGATTGCATTTTTATTAGATCAACTGGGTAAATTGTGTTTGGTAATTTTGGATTTTCCGATTTCCTGTTATCAGTTAGTCATAATGTGGACTTATGGGATCTCTTTACGGGGTTTACTTTTTTTGCATTTTATAACAGTGAATATGATGAAATTTATTAGAGTATCAATGAAATGACCAAAATTTATCCATATTCAACAGGTCTACCTATATATCATTATATTTATTCGCTTACATCGAGTATTTGCATCGGCTGCTTTATGATAACTAAGAGCATGAATGTCATGTCACATTTCTCACGGTTTGTGCAATGACATTACAGCTTTCATTTGAAGGAAACCTGAATTATACTAAACATAGGAAATATTTCCGGTCACCAAGTCTTCTAAATCCTTGTTAATTACTTCTGAAAGCAAGTGATGAGCGAGTAAATATATTTCTAAAACTGCAACACAAACCGGACAACAGTCTAGTATAATCCTGGAGTGCTGTCTCTAAATATAATGAAAGCCTGACATACGATAATTGTGCTCATCATTTCTTAATTATCTGATGTAATTAGTTAATCCATTCCTGTAAAACTTGCATTGTTATTTGCAAAACCAACATGGAAATCTGATTTATTGAACTTCGAAATGAAAATAACATTAAAGTAATTGTGCACTGAGCAGCAATCTCACTTTTTCCCAAACTTCGGCTTCAGTTTCAGGCATTTCTTTTGACAAGGAACTTCTTTCTAAGAACATTTCACAGAGCGTACAAAAGAGTCCTTGAGCCTATCGTATAATATAGTGACGATGATATTTGTTGTGTGAAAAGATATTTGCTCGTGGCGCGCCAGCTACGTCTGCATCGCAGTTCCCGTTCTCTAGGGAATTGCAGGACATTTCAAAACTGTTTCATGATCAGATAATCTTGCACGGTCGGCCTCGAGCACGACGGCTGATGCACGTCGTCATGCTTCTTCACTAACTATTTCATCTTGCTTGGCAAGCAGCCTCTCGAACCCTGTCTGTCCCAAGAGAAGTTATTATGCAGAACAAATCTGCTTACGACTCAGGGACTTTTGCCTAATCAATGCTAACAGAAGTCAGCTCTGAGTGAGACAGTGCCATCACGACGGCTCCTTCTTACGGACTTCTTGGAAAAACATTTACACGTTTTTGACATCTGAATATTTGTCCATGTGAGATATATCTTTAGAATTTTGTTTTTGTCATTCTGTCCCTCTATATTTTATTTTATTATGATTCGAGTTTACGCTGACGCATATGATCTTAGCCTTGAAACTCGTTAGAAAATAAGAAAATCTACGAGAAAAACTTGCATCCTATTTCTATTGATGATTTCTTCTCATGTTGTTGAAGAAGTTGCGAAGTTGAACCTCATATTAAAGCATTGAATATATGCTCGTGGTTTTTGAACACAGTTAAATTCGCCGAGACACGAATAAAGCTTATCGTTTGTTCATGCGAAATTGTTTAACGATTTAGGAAAGGGTCTAAAGGGTCTAGTTCATCTCTTTGCTCAGTAAAATACTGCCTCATGGAAATCACTGTGAACGATTCCAGTTGCGGGAGCCTAGAGAACCTTCCCTCCTCTGCGACACTAAGTCATGATTGGCTCAAAAGATTCCCCTTTGTCCGTATTTATTATGCACGAGAATGGGACATCCTGAGCAATACTAATAAATAACAGCTAACACAGAACAAATTGCCGGGAAATTGAGAGAGCCACGCGCTACAGTACGCAGTTCTACAGTTTTCGTGTCACCTCCTCAAGAAATTTTGCTTGAGAGCCGCCGCTGTGTTCAAATCCAAATGTTCGATAATTTTTACCATGATCTGGAATATGATACACATCATCAGACTATTAATAAATTTTAGCTTCTACTTTTGTGGTGTGCCATCTGAAGTCATTAAATGTTTGGATTAATATGATTCGGAAGCCGTTCACTTTTACTTTAAAAGCTTTTCGGGAACGAAACCATGATGTGAAATATGAATATTCTTAATATTTTATTGTAAAATCAACTTGTACGTTCAAATTAAAGATAACTTTCTTTATTTGTTGTTACAAAGTTGTTTTATTCGCTTGCCTGACGACTGGGTTTTTTATCATCTTTTTTTTTTCCCGCCGTTGATTAATCAAAGGGACTTAAATGCGGTGGCGATCGCCGTCCTCGAGGACAATCAACAAAATAGATTGTGACTCTCAATCCCTCGGATGGATTGCCCTCGAGCAACTCGACGGATCGATCACATTTTAATAAATCTGAATGGTATCGGCAGATTGCCCATGTCCAGCTGCTCTGTCAACACACGACACCGTGGAGTCGAATTTTCGTTCTCGTTATCTTTTCTGTTTCGTTGAAATTCCGAACTTAACTGAAACATCCAACCTGATGTTCGAAAAGATTTATCTGTCTTTTTCATACCTCACTCTGAATTGTCGTGTCTCAATATACGAGTATATACGTCATGTACCGGCTTGAGAATTTCCTTCACTTCTATATATCTCTATAAAATATAAATTTATTAATATTAAAAATATGATCGCACTTTTGTATTTGCATTTTTAGAATTTCTGGATCATCTATCTAATAAACAGTACAATTAAACATCACGATAAAACCATGCAATTGGTCAGACATGTTTTAACATGATTTTCAGTTCACTAACAACCAAACACGGTTGAACACAAGTAACTACAAAGTGCACTCGATCCTTCAAACACGGTGAATTTCTAAGGCATTAAATGTCAGCTTCTTTAGAAAAATTACGGATTTCCGCTGCCTGATCCCACATCTACATGTCCTCTGCTGCATAATTCTGAATAACGAGTGCCAGCGCGTCAGCATTGCAGTGATGGACGATGACCAGCCACGCCAGACATGCCGCTGTTGTTACTTCACAGTATTGCTCCTTCAATTAAATTTTGGTCGATTTCTATATCTTGACGACTATTTGAATTAGCGCTTACCCGCCTCGAAGGTCCAAACTTCATTCACGAAAATGTTCAGCGCAGTTTGATTTGCTTACGCATTTGTTGCAAAGTATTTTAATCAATGTTAATCGCGTGCAATCATTCGTAGGAAATATTAATACAACTTGTTATTTAGTCACGGTTTAACTCCAAAATGTTGGTTAGGAACCTTTAGTTCATTTGCCTGTATTGAATGCAAATAAAGTGTGCAGCCGTCATGAGTAGAAAATTCAAAATACAAACACTTTCTTCCATCGACTATTTGTCAGCAAAAAAATGATTCAATAAAAGGCATATGAACAAGTTTATTCTTTATTTTAATTTGACGTTTTGATGAAGAGCGTTCGTGTTTCCCGCTAGCATGCGATGGCTTCCCTCACATAAGCTTCCTCCAGCCTCTATCGTCAAGTGCCCTCGGAGGGAAGCTTGTTTATGCAGGAATACCGCGATAAATCGCGGCTTTCTTCTTGGTATGCATGATGTGGACGTTAGGATGATCTTGCTTCTCAACATCAGATGGCCAAATATCTTCATTTGCTTTGGATGCGATTAGCATTTCTACCCTCCCGTCCTGTTGCTGCGTTCTCCTCAGCCATGTCCACGCTCACTACACCGACGTAAACAGATCGGCGAGGCTGTGGCAGAAATTTGGATGCAACGTCACGAAATGAATCAAAGAGAATCTTCTATATACAAGATGCATTTCATTGGAAGTATAACTCATAAGCAGCAAAAAACACGGAAGCATTAACAAAATTTTTGTTTTTATTCGTACGAAAGTGTATGGTAACGTCGAAGGTGCCAGATAAGTGTCAACTTATTTGATTGCATATAGTAGAAGAGAAGGAAATTCCAATAAATAGATCCGGAATTGAGACTACCCCAAGTGATCGCCCTCGGTAGCCCCATATTTGTTGCCCCAAAATAAATATTATATGTCGAGTCTGGTAGCAATTGTCTTGTAGCAAACCCTGGAAATTGTTGCAAGACTTGTCAGAACAACAACATATCTTTGCTTAAAGCATATTAAATATTACATTACAACGCGTGAATAGGTTATTTATGCCGATTAGAAAATAATAGTTTAAATAATCGTAACTATTTGCGGACTATAAATGCATAACGATGCTGAAAATGCAATTATTCTCTTCTCAAAAATGAACAAATTATTATTGTCAACGTAGATACAGCTCATTCCGTTACACGCATTCCGTCATTCATTAGGAGTAATGCATATCACAAACATCGCTGGTCGATGAAGCGTTATTATTTTCAATTCAAAATTCAATCCTCTCAACTCGTCGCGCCACGTAGAAGAGAAGACGTGGTTTTTGCGCCAGCGATCCAATCCAACCACACTCAATATCAAACATCTTCCAAAAAGCTAATCATGCATCCAGCTCTTATGTTTGTCTCCTGCTGTCATTCCATTTCTTCTTCCTGTTTCTGGCCACTCTGTGCTACCTCTGGTTTTTCCTCTAGCAGCACCACACACACACATGCACAGAATCAGCGACCAACGTCGCCAAGAAGCCTAGCGGAGCTGCAGCGCTCTGTACCTGATCGCAATTTAAGATTATCCTCACCATGAATATGCATGAGGGACTGCGACGCTACCAGGCAACATCTGACCCTTCGCGGGGATTGCTCTTCTTCCTCCCCTCTTCCCCAGATACATCTGATGTAGCCCCAACAAATTGATATGAGGAAGGGTTCCTTATGATACCTAATAATTATTTTTGCGTGGCCGTTATTATTATTATTTTTTAACTTCGAATTCAGCCGTTTTGTTCAATGTTTCACAGAAAATAGCGGAATTATTTTTTAAAATACACGAGTTAATTTTCTATATAATGCATCTTTCTAAGGATCAAGAAAAATACCGTTGTGTGACTCAGGCTGGCATAAACGTTACGATAATTTAAATTATAAATAGCTGCGTATTAGCTGCCTAACAGCTTCGCATATTTTTCAGTTTTGAAATAATTAAAAAGCTTTGTTTAATGCATTTGTTAATTTTACACCACAAATAGTATCAGACCTATACTTCATTAAAATGCTCGAACGAGATAAGTCATCAGCATTAGTTATGCGTCAGCAATTTTCAGGTATTTTCATGACGTGGTATGATTCGGAATAAATTTTATCATGCCAATACATTTTGAGCGTTGTTGTCAGTTTTATTCTAGTCCAGGATCCACGTCGAACATTTAGACGCATACTCGCAGAATTAAAAGTTTCAACTTTTTATGACTGAAAAGTACTTTTCCCAAAGATACCATGAAATTTGTAATACACTGAGTCTAACAAAGTCTGGAAACCATGCAAAGTTTTATTTCTCTAATTAGTAAATGTTTTCGAATTTGTTACTCGTTATGCGCTGAGACTTAGAGGAAGAAAGTTGTTGTTCATTGAACATTTCTGAATACGATGCGATTTCTGGCAATCGACGTCGGAACGACGCTGTTACGCAAGGGATATCGCGCTACTGCACGCCGCGCGTGGGTGAGATGGGCTCACTCCCACCCAACCAATGACGCTGCTTAAGCCACTTTTGAACTGCATTTTACGGATTATTTCTTGAATCATGTCCCCGATTGCCCATCTTATTTTTCCGACGTTTCAGGATGCGGCTTTGTAGACAGCAGAGTTCTTGGTGCCTCGTTTGCAACGAGGCAAGATCTTAGTTCACCAGCCGTATAAGATTTTAGTTCGTCATTGCACCACAGAAAATTATTCGTAGAACATCAACTCATTCTGATAAAATATACTGTTGATCGTGAATTCTAACAAGTTATTCGTAACTCAGTATCCTTTGATTTGTAGAATTATTAGATTAAAATTTAACCAATTGCAGGAAAGTTCCTAATAGAGGAAGTCCTAACTGATATTTTAAGATGAAACATCTTGGCGTAAAATCGAAACATAAATTTTTCCGTTTATGTGATATAGATCTATAATAGTGAGTTCGCCCTCACAGCATTGATGACGAAACATCACTTTTTGTGTGTGTGTGATATTAATCTAAAATATTGAGTTAGCCCTCAGAGCATTGATGGTCGGCATAGGTGATAGCTTGCGTTGTGTAGCTTCAAATTGTTGTGGCGGGGTGGAGACGATGGTCCTCCTAAGAGGTCGTTTCGGTAAATCTTCGATCACAAGCAAAGCAAGATAGGGCGCCACACTTCAGCACGGGGCTTACCGCGCAAACGGTCCTGGTATTTCCGTAATGGCCACATCTAAAATGGAGGATTGCCTGGAATTCCTATTTGAAGTGAGCCTAAGAGTTCTAACGAGACCCATGTAACATCGGATAGCTCTAGGATAGATTAGCTTCTGTAAAAAATCTTACATGCGTCTTCACTTGCAAAGGCTGTGGTAATTCTGAAACAACCACAATCTGTGTGAAAAGACCTGCAAATTTTGGTAATATCTTCAATATGGGTTGAGGAAAGGGAATGTTCATGCATACTATTTATATTACATGAATGAAAAATCTGTGCCTGCTGGAAAATGAAACAAATGGCAATTCATTTCCTTACGCATTTGTTATTACGATGGTCGATTGTTTCAGTGCCGCAAATACTCGTCGGGATTATTTTGTCTCTGCGTCCATATCGAAATTGTTCATAAGTCAGAGAGAGTACAGCGGTGACCAGAAGCATTATTTACGGACTTTTTATCCTCATGGCTATCCAATAGACCAGAGGATGGACTTGAGCCTCCTCTTATGGACGAGGGATGGTCGCTACGCACAATCGCTGGAATTGACTTGGAACAGCTCTTGATGGAGAAAAATTCCCGCCACTCTAAGAATATTTTTCAGCTCGTATCGTTTATGGGGCCCACAATACCGGCCTGGTATCGAGAGCGTTCATTGCCAATTATTTGCTCTGTAACTCTACGTGGGGGAAAAGTTTGGGGTAAATGAAAGGTTTTTCGCTGTCGTTGATCGGTAAAACGAGATATTCTTGACAACTAAACTCAGTTCAGCGTGTTAATCCGAACAAATTTAATTAACCTTGTTTTTTACGATGAAATATCTGAATTTCTTTTCCCTAAATGCGATACGTGGAGAGCATAGAAATGGATATAAAAATTATAAAAATTTGTTTCTAAAATAAAAACAGGCATTTTGTTTGCGTCACGAGGGCGTCAACGAAACTGGATGGGGTCGGAAATACTTTTGGTTTATGACATCCTTTTATTTACCATAAATTTTCTTAATTATTTCTATAAATAATGTGGCTATTGACTTTTTTTCTTGTAGTTCAGATATAAAATGAGACGTGTTTGTTCGATAATCTAATTTCATGTGGCAACATATTCTTGTTATTATCAAAAGTTTGCACGAGATTTTTCTTCTACTTGAATTCATTATTTCGTAAATTACGAACATGTATAAAGTCAAAAGTCAAAAGTGATCTATTTTTGTTTGCTCCTCAGCGACGATGGAGCTAAATTACCACTGAAATAAAATCTTGTTGACTGTAAAATTAGTGGTGAAATATCCGAGATAATTTTGCATCTTTTTTGTACCTAGGATTTTGCGATACTCTCTAAATCCACGTTATAAGCAGTAATTTATGTCTGTCAGTTGCCGGTACCTCACTTCACTATCAAGACCACGTACACTATAAAATTAACGAGAATTTCATTATAGAATAGCATGAATGAATATTCGATATAATGATACCGGAAAATCATACACATGAATACTCTTTACAAAGTGACATAAAAATAGTATTTTAGAGAATAAGAATGAAAATTGTTTCGAATTAATATTCTGGAAAATGAGACTGCCAAATGTTGCTAGTCACTCTACCAGCCTCACTCGTTTCCCCCCAATTCATCTCACCAAATTGACACGCCAATATTTCTAGCCAACTAAATTGCATTGTCGGACTCTGCACCTAGAAAGATCTGCGAGCACAGAGCATATATGTGCTCTGAGCATGAACATATTGTGTTCATGTCAGCTCTGGAGTAGTACGCTTTGTGCTCTCTTCAGCTCTGGACGCCTAAACTTTGTGCTCTGTGCTCTACTTCAGCTCTGTGCACCTAAACTTTGTGCTCTGCCTCAGCTCTTGGCACCTAAACTTTGTGCTCTGCTTCAGCTCTGGGCGCCTAAACTTTGTGCTCTGCTTCAGCTGTGGGCACCTCAACTTTGTGCTCTGCTTCAGCTCTGGGCACCTAAACTTTGTGCTCTGCTTTAGCTGTGGGCACCTAAACTTTGTGCTCTGCTTCAGCTCTGGGCACCTCAACTTTGTGCTCTGCTTCAGCTGTAGGCACCTCAACTTCGTGCTCTGCTTCAGCTATGGGCACCTCAACTTTGTGCTCTGCTTCAGCTCTGGGCACCTCAACTTTGTGCTCTGCTTCAGCTGTAGGCACCTCAACTTCGTGCTCTGCTTCAGCTATGGGCACCTCAACTTTGTGCTCTGCTTCAGCTCTGGGCACCTCAACTTTGTGCTCTGCTTCAAGTCTGAAGGCTGTAATCTTTGGTCCCTGCCTCTATTCTGAAGCCCGTGTATCCTCTGCTCTGAAGCCAGCAGGGTGTGTATATATACACATTGCGCTATACACCCTGTATATATACACCCTGCGCTCTGGCTTCAGATCTGCCGTATTGACACTTGGCGTCCTCTAACCTTGCTATTATACAAAAACTTTGTAACATTTCCTTCATTTCATGCACTTAAAAATTCATTATTTATTCAAGAAAATACTTAAGTTATACATAATCTCTGAGCATGAGCATCATGAAATATATAATGCTATACCTTCGTATCTAATTACAAGATATAACATTAATCATTTTTTCCCTATATAGCTGTTGACTATTAACCTCAATCTGAATACGAAAATATGGAACGGTTGTAATAATTTAGCTTAGCAGTAGTTTTCTTCTCCACTCTTCGTCGAGCTGGGAATATTTGAGCGCTTTTCATAATACATTTTTAATTTTCCTTTAAATTTCCTTATGTCATAATTAGCTGTGTGTTAAAAGGATGGAGAATTCAAACGTTCTCTATTTTTCACGCCAACGAAGCCCCAAAAGCAAAATAAGTATGCGCGAATGGAAATTTATTTCTAAAATGATACGCGATGCCTTCGAGCCAAATTAAGACACTAATTGAATTTAGAAATTAGAATTAGAACTAATTAGAAACTAACTAGAAACTAATTAGAAAACTAATTGAATTGACACTTCGAGCCTTGGGACACTAATTCTCTAACTGAATTAAAATAGTAATTATTAATTAATAATTACACTAAAATTTTGACATACGCGCGTACCAAATAAGCCCTATACATAGTAGCTCGTCAACAATATTATTTTCAATCGAACACAAATTAAATAATTGGCCGATGACACGAACCTGTTTACGACTCAAATGTTTACAATTTATGTTATTTCCGCTTGCAATTATTGCTGCCCAAGCTTTTATCGTTCTTTTTATTCCTTGAATCTGTCATAATATTGGTAAAGACATAAAAAAATTTGGCTGTGTGCAAATACTCTTTCGAAATCATTGTAAATTTAATTTTTGGAAAGGCTCTCGTTGGTGCACATTTTTTCTGTTTTCTAGAGGGCTTATGCTGATAAATTCATAAATAATTGAAGGATAATTACGTACTAACTTGAAATCAAGATTTCCATTATTTAGGTATGACGCTGCTTAACCGCTACCGATCAGTTTATTTTAAGTAGGAATTTGAAAAAATTTCGATGTTTCAAATAATGAAATTATATTACCCTCTTCACCGACGATTCTACAAACATAATAATTGAACAAGTATCTGGAATATTTTATAAGTTTATTGACGATTTCTACGCCTCATATGTCCGAAGTATCTGCATAATCATCATATTATTATCATCAATTAACATTTCATGTTAACTCCATAAAACTTTTGATGCCGAAACTAACTTATTCAAATTTGAAAACAGTACATTAAATCTAGTGAGATGCATGATATAAAATTAAGAACTCAAATACAACCAATTACCTCGTCAATAATGTCGCTCTTGCAAGCATGCAGTTCAATATTTTCATGGTGCAAAATCACATTTAAAACAGGGTCATTTTTGAAACCTTTTCTAAGAAGCAGCCTGAAGAAAATATCCTGTCGCAACTACAGAAAAACCGGTAAAATTCACAAATAATAATTGTGCCAGTCAAGCAGGGACGGAGAATTGTGACGAGTAAAATGTATCGTCCTTAAATGATGCAGCTTCTGCGCCAGTCTGCGCCGATTTTGCGCCAGTCTGCGTCGATCTTGCGCCGTTGTCTGCCGGCCAACAGCAGCATTTCGCCGCCGCAATAGCTCACTGCGCCGTCTCCACCCAACCTTGCGGGCGAAGAATTTTTTTAAATCATGCCATATAAGAAAGCATCTGCTGCTCCATATGACAGACACGCAGCGTAACACGAGCAAACTGGGACTACTTCATCATATAAGTAAGGGCAACAATAAAAAGGCCCAAAGTATGAACCATAACTGTCGCAGAGTTAAAGTAGAGGCGGAGTAATAAGCCAGGCCATAGTGTGTATGTGTCGAATTTAGAGCTGTCGTACCAGCGAAGGACCGCCCAAGAGCCTCGCAACGCTCGTAACAAGTCTACAATTATCTGAGTTTGGCGCAGGGAATGCCAGTGTTGAAATTGTTCAGTTTTTGTAGGCAGTACAAGACTCGGTTCTGGGCCGTTTGCGAGGGTGCGGTTACACTGCTGCTGGTTTACACCGTCATCCAATGGTTCCCTGGAGAGACCAGCAGCCCGGATTAACTTTGCTCAAGACTCTCCGTGGTCTCATTCCGAGAAAAAACAGCCATTTGCTAACTTTAATATTAGCATGTGTTGTGTTCTTGTGCCGACTTATATTGTTGCGGCTCTGAAAGTGGACTTCTCTTCATATTCCAGCGTTGTCGCATTGCTACGTGAACCCTTGAAGCAGAATTACAGCTTTTGAGTAACTTACTTCGGAAGTTCGGTGTTCTTGCTCAAATTATTGATGCGCAAGCTGCAAGTTACGATGCAGGTGGATGATATTTTGTCTCTCTGCAGAGCTATGAAGTTTTTCCTAATTAGACGGAGGCGCTACCCAGGCAGTCGCAGTAATATTTGAACAAGCAGAGCGCTGCCTGCGCGTGATTAGCATGAGCAACGCGCCCGATGCAAGGCCTGATAAAAGTATGGCATGAAAGTTAGACCCTCCTCGCGCTAAATAATAATCTGTAAAATTCCTGTTCCGCCAAGTCAAGCTCCCCCCATCCAATTTACATTTACACACTTTAATTAAGCCATTGTGCGACGTTTTTATTCCTTAAAGCACGCCCGCGACCAAAAGTTTCCTCATAAAGACGAAATGCTCAGTGGAAGATTCAATTAGATTATTTAAGTCAAGATGCATGACACCAGTTCCTGAAAGTTTCATCACAAAGCGTGTTTTGTGCGGCATCTCTGGTGTTCTTTCTGAAAAAAACGCGGTTTTCAGGCCTCTGAATATCAAGTCTATGCGAAGGCATGTAAGTCTCGGGAAGATCTCCGCCTTGCATCACTCACGACGGGACTTTCTTCTCAAACTTTCTAATCTAAATTCCCATCACACGAACGTCAAGTTTTAATAGTTCCTTCGAATGCTTGAGAACGAGATTTGAGGAATTTGTCAAATGTATGCATTGAAAGTGTGACACCCAACCAGGGGTAAAAGTTCCTTTCTTCTGTATTCACTTGGTCGTTATTTTCATACCACAACGCTTCACTAAATTATTATTTATTATTTCATACCACAACATTTTTTTTCATACCACAACGCTTCACTAAGTTATTATTTATTATTTCATACCACAACAAGTTATTTTCATACCACAACGCTTTTTAAGTTATTATTTATTATTTCATACCACAACAAGTTTATTTTCATACCGCAACGCTTCACTAAGTTATTTATTATTTCATACCACAAGTTATTTTCATACCACAACGCTTCACTAAGTTATTATTTATAATTTCATACCACAACAAGTTTATTTTCATACCGCAACGCTTCACTAAGTTATTTATTATTTCATACCACAACAAATTATTTTCATACCACAACGCTTCACTAAGTTATTCATTATTTCATACCACAACAAATTATTTTCATACCACATCACACGTGGCACTTCACGAAGTAAGTGAAACTTGCCACTGCATTTACGTGAATTGTGTAGTGATTGGATTTGAATTTCATTAATTTGCTTCTTTAGATTTTCAAAGCTTAATTTTACACTATTTCATGATTCAGATCATAATTATTCATGGTTTTTCAAATCTTTGTAGTCAGAAACATGTCAAACATTTTAAAATCAACCTTTTCAAAATCGTGACTTACAAGTTACACCTTCCCATTAAACTCATATTTTGTATATGCTCTTTTACTCGTAAATTGCTGGAAATGACGAACAAATTGAAAATTTTAAGACGGTTTCAGAGTTCTTGTTAATATAGGCGAAGGAAAAAGTTTCGTATAAAGGCAGCCCTTTCCCTCTTCTTGCCATCTTCCTCTTACCCTCATCTCCGACTGAAGAGACCTCAAGGACCCTCATACAATTCTCTTTATCTCCTTCTAGTTTGGAACTTTCTTATTGAGATAAGATATACCTTATATATATGTAATTATACTGTATATACCTTATATTCGGTTCAAAATGACTTGCTTGAATTCTCAGTTGGCTTGTACGATGGCCAACAATTATATTGCTATAATATTGTGAAGGTTAATTATTTATCTGCTGAAGTAGTAGTTATTCATCTATGTCAAATTTCTGCGTTTACTACTTTGGGACACTAATTTCTTTAACTGAATTAATATAGTAATTATTAGTTAATAATTACACTGAAATCTTGACGTACGCGTACCACATAAACCCTAATACTGAATCGCCAGCAGTCACCTGCAATTCACTTCAATTTTATTTAGCTTATATTGTGCACTCAAGCTAGACGAGATATTTTATCAAGTAGTTCATTGTCGCAGCAGAATTGTATTGCCACGTGACATGCCATGCTACGCGGCCTCACGATCTTCCTCTACACTCAGAAAAATTTAGGCTTTGTCCAACTTGCGATGCACTTCTGTTGCACAAATTGCGATGCACATTCTGACCCAGATTAGTCGGCACCTGGGCGTAAAAGTTCTATTTTCAGAAAATATTTCACTGATTTGACAATATAACCACTCATTTTTCTCATAAAAATGTATAAATCAAATGTTCAAATTCTGACTTACTTCCTTACCCATAGCATGAGCAGAGAGCGGACGTAGCACTGATACGCCTCCTTGCCCAGCTAAACTGAATCACGAATCCAAAAAAAGTTTCACTCTTTTCACTCAGTTAGGCGTCATGTTTTAATGACATGTAACGCTATAATGCGACAGGTTTAGACGATATGTTGCAAAATCAGGCAGCATGTTCTTCAAGCCTGTCATTCACACCTTCCTCCCTGTCCCCATTTTTCTTGACCACATGGCACTAAGTAACGATTAGTAATTAGCGTCCGAGTTCTCCTTAACGAACCGGAAACGAAACACCGCGCATGTTTTATGTTCTGTCTGCCATCCAATGCAGGTTGTCTGTTCTGATGTGACTAAAATTTAGCAGTTAGCGCAACAAGTCCAGTTCGCGAATAAAACATGAAGTTTATGAACAATTACCCCGTGTATTTAGACTCATTAAGAAGGCACTAGAGCTGCGTGCTTGTACTTCAGAACTGGATTAACGATAGCCGCACCAGCCCCGAGATAATCAATAAGCGTGTGGATGACCGGCCAGTTGGTTGTTATAACTACGCCTGGGTCGGTATCTCAGGAAGTAATTAGCGACAAGGGTCAGCGATAGAGTGTCGACGTGTACCTCACATCACCAGCACGCAACCTGTGGCTAACAATCGCCGCATGCGACTTTGTTCGTATTCGTTTCTTGCCTCGTTTTCGTGTATTCGTTCGTGTACGCACTTGAAAAAAATATAACTCAGTACTCACTGCAGTGAGTGACAGAGAGCGCATTTTCTCGTCGATGAAAACGTGAAGTCACGGACGGACAGACAGACGGACAGACGGATGGACGGACGGACATGGCGAGCACAATAGCGCATTTTTTTCCATAGATGAAAAAATGCGCTGGAAACTTCATTTTATTCAAGTAGCGACACATTTTCTGCAGGAGCATTAATACGTCCTTCTGCATGACCAAATTGAGTCAGGAAGACTCTCACAATTGTAAAAAAATGCGTTGCCAGTTGGACAAAGTCCCGCACATTTCTTCCAATGTGGTGTTCAGGTTTGTTTAGATTTCGGCGCCTGTGAAGTTCTTCACTCAGCAGTATATTCCTGAAAATCGTTTCATGATTTCAAAGCAATATCGTGTACGTAGCTCGCGCATTTCTTTATACATTTGTGCCCAAGTTCACAATCTTATTGCAATGTCGTAGACGCACCTCCGAAATCCGCACATTTATTGCTGAATAATTTCAAATATTAGGGCTACACTAAATACGCAGCCCTTACAATTGCTGATATACCTGTAAATCTATTCATAATTTATGACAATATCATGTACTTCTGCTACGCCATAGAAACGTTCTGTTTGCTCGCTTAACTCATAATTTCTACATTTATTTATTCCCAGAACTTTAGTCCATTGCTAGACTAGTTTCATACACTTAATTTTGTTTTGCTATTATTGCGTACTTATTAGTGATGGCTTGTGTAGCGTACGTATTAGTGATTAGCTTGTGCTCCGTACGAATATAAATATATTAACTATGTTTCAACAACGATCTTTCATTTCAGTGCTACTGCATTTAAAGCTTGTATAAATGTTCCTAATTTACCGGAAGTAATCATTGTGTTCGTTTATTGAAAAACTTCCATTGTTAATCGGAAAATTTACTCTCAGGTCAATCAGCTATCGGAGACTTAAAGCCATAAAAAACTGACTGAAGGTAATTACGCTTCAAAATATAAAGTACCACAAGGGAAGTTTGAACCGTTCATTAATTTTTGAAGTAATTGTCTTGAACATAGCGTGACAAACTGTCTTCCGGGGTGGCACATGCCATGTTCTCAACCATTTGATAACGAGGTAATGTCCAAACTTCCTTGACCAACATCACTCGTCAAATATACTTCAAGTGAGCAGTAACATCAAAGGGGCTAAGAAAAAGTTTGAAACAATTTTTTTATTATTCAACTTACCATGTATTTATGATACCGCTTCTCGTGCTGGAACTGAAATAAAGGCTCATATTTAAAATGCTTCTTCTCTTCATTTGAGGCATGCAAGAGTATCAACGATCTCACCTACTACTTAATCGCGTGAATCAATTATGCATATGTGCGCGTGTTCATGTAAAATTTACCCGATATAATGCACTGCATAAAAAAACGGAATACCAATTTTCATAATCCTTTTGAAGTCCTTGTAGAGATGGCAGGATTTCTGTATTAGCTGGAATCCATCCTCGCTACGTAGGTACTTAAAATTGTAGAATTGTATTCATAAGGATAGCAATTAATTCTTCGTTAATAGCTTCAATTAAAGAACTCACTTGGTCACACTCAACACAGTTAATTTCGGCAGTAAAGCAGTAAATTCACCAGGCTCCCAATACCCTGGCCTGTACAAGCAGCTAAATGTGTACAATCCGAACTTGTATTAAAATAACTTATAAGTATAACTATCCTATATAACTTATACTATACTGTAATTATACTATACTTATACTACACTTATTCTATACTATAATATAACTTGTACTTAAATAACTTATACTTACCTTGTATTAAAATATTAAACGAGTTGTGCGTGGCGCCTATGTGTGCCAACGCTCAGCCAAGATAATTTGCATATATTTAATACCAAGAAACTGTCATGAAAAGTTCTCCTCAATGCCCTTTTCCCCTGCTGATCTCTCATCGCATTAAGAAGCACATCATGAAGTGACGAAGCATAATCAAAAGAACTCTTTCTGAGCTCGCAGAAACATCGCCAAGGTCTCCGTACTGTCAAACCACCGCCGTAGATCTCAGTTCTCCCTTCCGTTTGCGTAACCCTTCCCTCTCGTGTTGACACCCTTGCGATCGTCGCCTTTTATTCTTCTGTAATTAATATTAATGTTTTGGAAGACGCTAGGTCGTTTATTGTTTCCATGGGTGCGTACTTGAGACGAGGCGTCCCTGTCTTATTAAAACAACACAAGCCCTCCACAGTCGCGTGTCTCGCAAGTACAACCATTAAATTACTCGAAGAATTTTTTCATTAAATCTTTAGAAATTCAGGTCTCCCCTTGAGCAGAGCGCCATGGAGAGACTCGAGCATTGTAGCCTAATTCGACAGAGACTAAATGAAACCCGAATTATTCATCAAAGGGCTCTTTTTCAGAGAAGAAATGTTATCTCTATCCGCGCATCTTCAACTTTATAATTATTGATAATTTGGGTAAAAGATCATTTTCTACTAGTTATAAATATAATTCATTTAATGAATTAACTTCAATACGACAACTCTGTGCTAAAATAAACGATTAAAGAATGTGACTTTCTCAATCGCACTGCCTAGAGTTACGGGAATTTAAGTCTTAAAATATTGACTTTCTGTAATTAATCTAAACGGCCATCTTATGTACGTTTAAAAACTTTTATCTACCAATTTCACCCATAAAGCCTGATTTTGAAAAAAAAACGTACAAGTTGTGATCAAAGCAACCGTCCCACGATGACCTCCACCCCCTCCTCCACCTCGTGCATCTCTTCATGATGAAGACGAAGCATTCATCTTGGTCCATCTGCAGCAGCAGCAGTCAGAGCCTTTATTACCTGGACAGCTTAAATTGGACTTTTGATGCTTCCACGTCAGAGCTCATTTAACTGTGGCCCTTCCCCTCTAAATACTGTACCTTGGTGTTCCTCTTTATAAAATCCAGTGAATTTTACTGCAATATGTTACCGTGGTTTCTTTCGGCACCGAGTTCAAGTGCATCCGATTTTCTATGGGTCTTTGTTTGAATTTTATTGCTAGTTTATATCTTCGAATTAAAAAAAAAATAACTGAGTAAGAAATAACTGAAGTAAATTTGAATGTAAATTCTAATGAAATGTTTCAGAAAAACATAATTTTTTGCCGGTGTGAGAGCTTTCACGTTAGTTTGACCTTTCAACAAATTCTGATGTTTTTGTTGCAGAGGGATCGAATATTTTATTAACTTCGAATACCACGAAGTTTCTCGTCTTTTTTGCAGTGAATTCCCAAGTCTAAGTGTTGACTCTAAAGACGATGGGAACGAACATAAATTGAACTAAAGCCAAGTGAACTTTCAATGATAGAAAATATGCTTCCATGTATCTTTTGCAGTTTGTTGAAAATTCCTGCCTTGTAAATGTTGATTCATGGTAGAAAGCTAAATTTTCTATAACTTCATGAGAACTATATACTGCAGCACCTGCACTTACTGAAAACAATCAAGAGTTAGTCTTCGATACGAAGTCTAAATTACGTACTATGTATTTCTGTATAATTTGAGCACACATCTACTGTCGCGATGGTATAATCCTCCTATTGTGGTTATTGACGAGCTACCATCAATTATTTCACGACAACATATCTAATTTATCTTAAATATATAATAATTGCATGTATAATAACTGCATCCGTTTTTTAATACAAAATTCTAAATAAATCTCGATAGTAATATCACTTAATTTGAAATCACTACAAATTTATATTGGTTCTTGTTTGTCTGTCTGTCTGTCTGTCTGTCTGTCTGCTACAAATCTTGTAATCGAAATTTAACACACTTCTACTTATCCTATCGATCTGAAATTTTGCATACTTGTTTAAAGTCGGAGACAATGCATTAATCAAATGTCAAAATAAATGATTTTAAAAATTAAAAAAAAATGTTTTCCAATATTAAAAAAATTGAAAAAATAATTTTGTCAGCTACAAATCTTATTACTGATATTTGACACACTTTTACATGTCTAATTGATCTGAAATTTTGCACACTTGTGTGAAGTCGGAGGCAATGCATAAATCAATTAACAGAATAAATAATTTTGAAAAAAATTATTTATTAAAAAATTTATATATATTGAAAAATTGAAAAGTTAATTTTTTTAATTTTTGAAAATTAGATGAGAAATTCATTGTACATCTGTAAGATTGGAGATACTGGATTATTTGGAAGTGTTGTCTTTAAAAAGAAATTTTTAAACGTATATTATTTAATACAAAATTCTAAATAAATTTCGATAGTAATATCACTTAATTTGAAATCACTACAAATTTATATTGGTTCATCCTATCTAAGTATTTAATAGATATTATATATAAAATATAAACTGAATTTTCACCAGACCAGCAATCTCCTTTTTACTTATAGGTTGGGAAGTGCCATATGCAAAGCATCACACATATCTTGCACGACTTAAATATACGTGCTTGATCGGCGGTTATACTAAGGCCAAAGGTTGGCCGTTCCATATTCACCTTAGTTTTTTGTTTGTATTATTGCGTGTTGGAGCGCGCCAGGTCCATGCATGTTAAATTTCTAAAATACAGGCGTGCGTCAAGTTTGTAGCAGTCGTCGTCCCAATTTAAACAAGAAGTTCTAGTGTTGTCTGCAATTAAGTAGCATTTATTATTGATGAACTCGCTACGAATCATTATTGATTTAACAAACCATGTTATGTGACCATATACAATACACTATATTGGTATAGATTGGTAGTGGTAAATTGCAGCTGCTCAATGTTTCGTTGTATGTCAAAGTTTTTTCAACAAGGTCAAAAATTACTTTGAGAATTTAGGCTACATTACCAATTATAGTCTCAGATAAAATTTGATTAGGCTGAAATATAATTCAGTATTATTAGTGCTGTTGAAATTGTTAGATGTTCTATCAGAAATTTTCAATCTGCATTCAGCATTTTTACTGAGTTTAAATGTTTTAACGATCACATTAGTCGTGAATTTTTAAACCATGGAAGCATGATTGCTTTATCTCGCTCAGCACGCCAGACCGGACTTCCGGAATGTTTAATAACATATATTATTCTCTTGCGTTCATAATTATCTCTATGCTTGACATGCTACACTGACTTCCTGATAAAGTAATGAGGTCGAAAGATGAGCTTATTAACGCTGATAAACATTGCGTAATCCCTACAATATTCTCAAACTGATGTCCAGTAATTCCCAAGCATCTAACATTTCTTTATTCCATACCTTCATTAACACTTCATTTCTTGTGTCTTTAGAAGCTATTACCTGACGAAACGTCTCTCTGCCTTCGCTGTGCGTATTTGAACGCGTTATCTTAACGACTGACCGTGACCCGCAATTTCCTAATTTCTTCGTTCTGTGTTCGGCATTAACACGGCAACGGAGTAATGCAAGCGAAGCCAGAAATGTTCCATCGATCAAACAGGCGGACCGACCAAGTGCCCCCCTGAGGAGCTCGTTGCCGACTAATTGTCCCTATGCTGTCCTTAATACAAGGGCTTATCGTGGCGCTTATCAGATAGCCTGCTGCCCTGCACGGCGAGCCCGCGGCTCCACGCGAACCTGGCTGCTTGATATGGTCGCAACGGACTGCTGGTACTACTGCATGATACTACTTGTGTTTATGGTGCTGCTGCTACTGCATGATGCTACTTGTGTTGATGGTGCTGCTGCTACTGCATGATGCTACTTGTGTTGATGGTGCTGCTGCTACTGCATGATACTACTTGTGTTGATGCTGCTGCTGCTCTGGTGCTTCTCGCTGTTGATACTGGTGCTGCGGCTATTGCATGATACTACTGTGTTGATAGTGATGCAGCTCTGGTGCTCCTGTTGATGATGGTGCTGCTCTGGTGCTGTTGTTGACGGTACTGCGTTGGTGTTGCCGCTGATGGAGGTGTTGCTGCTTGTGCTGCTGCTGTTGGTGATGGTACTGTTGGTGCTGCCGCTGATGGTGGTGCTGGTGCAGCTGTTGCTGCTGCAAGAAGCATGATCTGCTGCTGATGTTGTTAGTGCTAATAGTGCTGCTGGTGATGGTGCTCATGCTGATGCTAGTGCTAATGCTATACGTTGTCAGTACGCTGCATTCCCTTAACTTCACAGGCCTAGGGCGCCGCATTTTCGAAGCATCACAATACGTCAATACGTCGCATTTACAAGGCGCTGCATTCCCAAGTGTATGCATTTGTAACACTGCAATTCAACATCGTAAAATATTCTTTATTCTTCTTGTTTCAGGACGCAGAAACGGCGATTACGAACATGAATGGCCAGTGGATCGGCAACAGGAACATTCGCACCAACTGGGCTACCCGCAAGCCCCCTGCACCCAAGACAAGCGATGGTGAGTCTCGTCTTCATACATAACCTTTTTTTTAAACTGGATACTAATACATATTGATGGAAACCAATCATTAATAATCTTCATGTTTTATCTAGTACATGTGCGCTTTAGCATTTTATAAACTAATACGCCTTTACGGAAACCCATGTCAATTATTTTTTTTATGTTTCATCTCTGTTCTTCTGACCGTAAGTCTAGTTGCTAGACTTTTAGAGACGAATAATTTGAAAACAGTATAAATATATCTGGATAAAGTTAGAGCATATACTAGATGGTAAATTTGAGATCGCTCACGAGGCGGAAAGATGTGACAGACCGGAAAATTTTAAATCCGTTTAAATCTGATATTTTCAATCGTATGATGCAACATAGCAAAATCATCGTATACAGCCGCCTGAGTTGCAAATTAATCTAAATAAATATTATAAATCACTTAATTACAGGTATTTCTTTAATTCATTTCCACACTTATTTGCATCTACGAGTATATAGGCCAAAGCTAAATTTTTGATGACGTCTAGAATTTAAAAGCAAAGAAAACAGCCGAAAATGTTCACCATTTCTAATGAGAGAAAGCGTTCCGGATTCCAGCTCCATCGCAAGTTCGAAAGTATAGAAAACAGGTACAAACAATTAGTAAACAAAAATTCACATGGTAGTACTGACCTGGTAATCTTGAAATCCCTGTACATTTTAAAACAGAAGCATAGTTTAAATGCCGCGAGCAGTTACCATACCCTCGATATTGTAAATAGATAGTTTTTTTCTGTTCATGTTTTCTTCATTTTTATTTGTTAACATTTGACAATTTTGGTTTTTTATCCTCAATGTGAATTTTAGTTTGCTATTTGTCTGTATTTGTGTTCTAGGTTTTTGAACAGATAATGGAGCTGGATTAGGAAACGTTTTCTCTCTTTATAAATGGTGAATTTTATGACCGTTTTCGTTGCATTTAAATTCTTGATAAATTTGCGATATAAGCAATTAAGCGATCTTAGTCCTTATATTTGATGGCATTTTAAGCAAAATCAACATCAAACATAATTTACAGATGAGAACCGTTCCACATCAACTTATGTAAGTTAATCAAAGTCATGTGTCAATTGGCAAACATTTCACCGCGACCTTTCAATTGAGAAAAGCGATAGAATCTGCTAACTTAACACTTCTCATTTCGACTGAGCATAAGAACTTTTTAGAAGTTTTAAGAAAGAGTATGATCTGAAGAAGCAATGGAATAGCGACGACTCGATCTCAATCGAGATTCAAAAGATAATTTTTGATTAGAAAGTTCCGTCTGTCCGTGACAAAATCGAAGCTGCTGTCATTGACATAGGCGCTGGAGGCGTTCACATTCTAGACGCCCTCCTTCTCTACGCCCTCACGCGAGGGAACCAAATATTAACGCTCTCGGCAGCGACTAGACGTTATCAGAACAAATATCGAGGAGAGAAACTTGTTATGAGTTAAAATATAAATGAGGAATGATGTGCATGAAAATATTTTACAGCAACAAGGAGGAAATAATAATTAAAAGAAAAGTTCGGAGATGGATTTCAGCTTAGAACTTTGATGAGAATTACATAACGGCATCAAATCCTAAAAGTAATTAAAAAATTCAAAGTAAATGATTAAAATATTGATCGTTGAGTGCTCACGAAAAATATATGACGTACAATTTATGATCAAAATTCAAAAATCTTAGTGCACAAAATTTTTTTTTAGCAACGCTCATCACCAGATTTAAAACTAAGGTTTTTTCCATTTATATCAGACATGCAGTTCCTGCCAGGCAGAAGCAGATGTTTTTATTGTTTTAGCGGAAAACAGTTTTACAGTGGACGGTTTGAAAGCTTGTTCCTGGTCCGTACGCTCTTCATGGTGGTAGAGCCATAAAAGCTCGCAGCCACGAGAGGGCTCTCGTATTTGTGTGAGATAACGCTGCTCCCAGCCATCGCATTGTCTAAACCTATTTGGCATTTGTTTCTTCCGTCTTTGCTCGGCCTAATCGCAAGCCAAAATTACGTTACAGTGGTGTGCCGACAACATTTTAATGGGGCCACGCAGCCCTCGTAAAAGCAGTCATGCCGCTGCCGAGCTCTTAATCTCCTTTGCGTTCGCTTTTTTGTTTCTGTCAAAAGATTCTCTGCGTGGACGCCATCAATGCACTGTCCAACCAGACGCTCTTTCTGGTTCATATCCTGGACAGACTGACGGCCCAAAATGCTAACTTTGTACTAAATAATTTCATTTTACAACATATTTTCATTTTTCAACCCTAGTGATGTTTTTCAATGAAATCGACGCGGAAAAGGGCCATGGAAGCTAAGTCACTTACAAAAAAGTATTCAACCTTGCAACGTCTATTTTTTATCAATAATGAAATCGATTACCGATAAAATATAGAGTTGAAATAGTAGATGAATTGAGTTGAAACTTAAAGCTGGATCGTTGCAAAGGCATCAGTCAAAAGTTCTTTATTCAGTCCGAAAATTTGTGCATTTTATTCGAAGTATAGATATCCCTTACTGCGAGTCTCGCCTCGACAATCACAGGACTCCGTCTCTCCGAGTGTTTCGTGCGCCCATTTCCCTAGTTACGAGGCCTACTTTACGATCGCAATGTCCTGATCTCCAGTACCTATCAAAATATGCCTGGGTTGCGTACCACGAGAGGACTATTAAAACATTATTATGAAGCCAACGCATACTTTGCTAAGCGTCTTACAATTCTTGGACAGTAAGACGAACATTTTCTTGACCAAATAGGCTCTGCAATATAGGCGGTCGACCGCGCTAACGGCCAACTCTGTAGGCCTTCACTCATTATTCACTCATCTAGAAACCTTCAATTGGCCGTGTGTAACTTCTGATTAACTTGGAATATATATTATCGCAATCGTTGAAACAATTTGTGTTCTTTTCGATGAGAAAAATTGAAATGTCCTCTGACCTTTCATCAAAACTCTGTTTCAGAACTTGAATACAAACCTTGATAT
This sequence comes from Hyalella azteca, assembly GCF_000764305.2. Lineage (NCBI taxonomy): Eukaryota > Metazoa > Arthropoda > Malacostraca > Amphipoda > Hyalellidae > Hyalella > Hyalella azteca. Next base: position 15,631 of record NW_025942128.1, on the reverse strand, counting down.
TATGCCAAATAATTCATTCGTATCAACGCTGTGTTTTGTCATGATGAATATTGCAATTTTTTGAGTCGTTTGATTATTCGGTTACCCAAAAACATGCACACCTTTTCAAATATGTTTGGCAATTTCATTACATCGGATAAATCGTTCATGGAGGGATTGTTATTGTCTTTGACGGCGCCTCGAGTTGATTGCTACCATTTTATTGACATGGCATTCTCAATTAAATCAAAATCGTCTAGTATAACAGGTAAAAATGATTTTATTTAGTCACGTACATCAATATTTTCCATTTTCATTGTTCCAGACTTTAACCGAGGGATTAGACTCGTGTCAGGGATGTGAGTTCATTTTCCTTGAACAATATTCAAATATTTACAAATCTTCAGAGTTCATTTGATCTTTCTCATTTGCTTGCTTTTTGTTCATAGCTGTGTTGTTGTTAACATTTATTGCCCCGTGTTGTCAGCCGCTGTGTTGAACCTAACTTTTTTTCCAACTCCGTTTTTCAACAACTTCCCGTGTGTGATGATAAATGCCTTGATTTTATCTCGATTGAAATTTTTTTATCAATCTGATAAATATTTAAATTTTGATCTTGAATTTTTATTCTATACGCAATTATTCTATTTAACTTTAAATTCTGACTGCAATGACCGTTAAAAATGTTCTGACCTTCAACGTTATTTGCGGCTAAAAATAAAGCATATGAAGCAGGAATTTACTTCGTATTCGCGCAGTCTCATAGAATTTTCATTCATTTTCAATATTTTACCAAGAGCGAAGTATTTTCCACAGACTAAAGAATTGTTGCATTTATGAATGATAAAAATTGATGAAGCAATTATATAGAATTCCTGCAAATAACGCTCATGCTTCATCAGTTGTTTTAATTTCTTCTGTTGTTTGTTTCAATTGATATGTTTTATTCCTTTGGGATCGATGTAAAAAAAACACATTAACGATTTATCGGATAGGTCATGATAGTACGTAGAATGTTGACTAATGTTTTACCAATCATACGTAATCTTTTTAGTGTTACTACGAAAATAATTTTCAAACAAACTTAAATTTTAATCGCCTCATTTGTCAACGTCATCAAAAACTGTTCAATTGTTCAAATGAGCAATTGCTTCAATTGTTTCAATATTGTTCGAATCATTGAATTGTAAAATTTCAACGTTTCTGACATAAATGTGAAATAATTTAAGATAAATAGATATTTGTTATATCCCTGCATCCCATCTTCGAACAAAACCTATTAAATATTTTGCAACGTATTTCTTTCCCTTTCGATCTCACGAAACTTGTTTCTCTTAATTAACAACTTTTTTTTCAAATTTGATTAATGATCAAACTTAGTTTCATTATAATCTGATTAAGATGCTTTCACTAGATTTTTCTATTTTTAAATCCAATTTTTAACCGGTATTCGTCTTTCGCTCGTTTAAAAAATCATTTTATACATTCATTTTTTGTGATATTTAATTCAACTTAATCCCTACGGTCGAATGGGCTCACATTTCCCTAGTGTACGTTACCCAAGGCATTATAATTTACATTGAATAATTATTAAAATCGATGGTTCCATGACTTCATTCCATCGCAATTACAATTATTAAACATAAATTAAACCTTGAAATACAAATCAGAAAGAAACCCATTGAAGCTATAAATATTTCAACTATCGCAGCAATTCTCACAAGTTTCTAGCTCCTATAAATATGTGCTCAGTTTTTCGCTCTACAAAAATCAAAATTTAAAAAGACGAATAAATTTCGCTCTTTTCTAGCCAATCAGAAGCCTCTGACGTTCGATGACGTGTACATTCGCTCTGTAAAAGTCAAAATTTAAAGAAAAAACGAATAAATTTTGCTCTTTTCTAGCCAATCAGAAGCCTCTGGTGTTTGATGACGTGTACATTCGCTCTGTAAAAATCCAAATTTAAAAAAAAAAAACGAATAAATTCTGCTCTTTTCTAGCCAATCAGAAGCCTCTGACGTTCGATGACGTGTACAACCAATCGTCGCCCACGAACTGCACTGTCTACTGCGGGGGCATCACTAACGGGCTCTCCGAGGAGCTCATGCAGAAAACTTTCTCCATATACGGCAGCATCCAAGAAATTCGGGTTTTCAAAGACAAAGGATACGCCTTTGTTCGGTGAGCACTGAATTTATTGAGTATGTATTGCGTTCATCCGTTTTGCTGTATTTTTTTAATTTTTTAAGTAAGTGTATTATTTGAGAATGAAAGTGAGTATATTATTTACAATAAATTTGAAATTTCTTGGAGAAGAAGTTTTTGTTCATTGGCACTTGCATTGATTATGATTCGCTTGGAAAATAGATTTCCATATGTTTAAGATTAAGAAAAAGCAACATAAACTTCAGATTAAATAAATCATAAATTCCTGTAATTGATAACATCGAATTTGTTCCAATGGCATCAATGAGACCATAATAAGTCGTGCTTTTTAATATATTTAATTTTTATACAATCTTAACCGTACCTGTTTCTGTTGCTGATATTCAATGCTTTGAATCCCGTTCTTAATGCAAGATATTTTGTCCTTTTTAGTTTCAAATACAAAACGAAACTTGATGTATCTATGGAAAGAGAGTTAACTCTCCACCAATTAACAGTATCTCTCGTTACCCGCTATCGTTAAAATGGCGATAGCATTCACTAAGTTTAATATATCCAAAAGCAAAGGGTCAAATTATAGCCTAGTCGTCTGATGGTTCGGTACACATCTGTTATTCATTTACACATGTTTCGGTGATCACAGTGTTGGAAAAAACGGTCCCACTGGCGTTCTAGTGGCCGGTCGCCCCGTGAAAATAAACTGTTTCGCCGTTTTTATCAGATGTTTTACGGATTTCTAGTGTTATATTAGAATAAAATCGGCTACACGGTGTCTCTGTTCGCGTGCCGACCGGCCACTGAAACGTCGGTAATACCATTAACGGTAATTTTTCTAACAGTGCAGTATTAAGGTTCTGAAATTTTTAAAAGCGCATTTGTGCTTCAGGTTCTCGACGAAAGAGAGCGCGACGCACGCTATCGTCTCTGTGCACAACAACGAAATCAACGGCCAGCCTGTCAAGTGCTCCTGGGGGAAGGAGTCTGGTGACCCCAACAACACCCCTGTCACCACCCAGGTCATGGTGAGTGAGGGAATGGTGACTCCAACAACACCCCCGTGGTGTATGGTGATTCAAACAACACCCCCGTGGTGTATGGTGACCCAAACAACACCCCTGTCACCACCCAGGTCATGGTGAGTGGGGGAATGGGGACCCCAACAACACCCCTGTCACTACTCAGGTCATGGTGAGTGGGGGGAATGGGGACCCCAACAACACCCGTCACCAACCAGGTCATGGTGATTAGTGGGAATGGTGACTGAGAATACATTTTGTTTACCTTTCTAGGCTTGGTTAGTTTTGGTTGGTGAGTTTTGAACACGAATGCTTTAAATCTCTACAAGTTCCTCACTAGAACTTAATAACAGTCCCATTTTCCTTATTCTCATCTTACGTAAGACATCTCATATCATTGAGAAGACATTAGACCTCATCGATACATCTCTTCGGATGTCATTTCACTACCATGCAGGTTATAGCCTCACAGAATTCTTTTTGTGCCGGTGAGATCCACCAGTTTACAAAAATGTTTAATTTCTGTTCATTTCAGACGCTGACCGACGTTTCGGAGTGCCTGTCTCTGCAGCCTCTGCCCGGCTCTCAATATCCCTACAACTATCCGACTGGACAAATGGGATATTGGTATCCTCAAGGATATCCTACAGCGGCCCAAGTCCAGGGCCAGCAGTTCCTTGGCATGCAAGGCTTCACCTACGGACAGTACGGATACCAGCAAGGGTAGGATTACGTTCATTTTGAAATTTGTGTGCATGAATAATTAGATGTGTGATCAGTTATACAGATTCTCCTAAAATGTACCAGTCTGAATTTGTTTCTTTGCATGGCGCTATCTGTTGGGCAACTGTTGATGTCCTTTTTCCTATGTTATTGAGTCATTTTCCCTGTTTAATTGATTTCATTCATTCTTTCATTGAGCATTTAACTAACGCCGTAAAGTTAATTTTCAAAATAGTCAATTAGTATTGATGAATTGTATTTTGAATGCCGACTAAACGTGTTTCCTGGTGGCTATATTTTTTCCATGTTTAGAAAGATGATTTTACAAGTTTCCAAGTTCAACAGGACATTTATCCTGTATTTTCCAATTTGACTAGTTTTCCCGTACTGGCAGGACCACCTTCATGTTACGAAAAGCTTTTTTCACGAGTTTCTTTGTTAACAGTAACATTTTCTTTTGATTAAAATCTATTTTATAAGTCTATTTGTTAACTGTAGTTTTTTTGTAAGAAACTTAAAAGCAAAGATAACGCCAAGTATTTACACTAGGTATATCGATATCGAAAACGTTTCGGATTCCATGTTCCATCGTCAGGTCGACAGTCTACAAAATGAAAACAATCATTATAATTCAAAATTGCATATGACCGAGGATATAAGGATATCAGACTGTGGTTATAAGAATATTTTTTTTAGTTGTAAATCCGTTTGACGAGTTCCCTCGTTTGACGAGCTCCCTCGTTTTGACGAGCTCCCTCGTTTTGACGAGTTCCCTCGTTTTGACGAGTTCCCTCGTTTTGACGAGTTCCCTCGTTTTGACGGGTTCCCTCGTTTTGACGTTTGACGAGTTCCCTCGTTTTGACGAGTTCCCTCGTTTTGACGAGTTCCCTCGTGTTGACGAGTTCCCTCGTTTTCAGAATGGCTGGCATGGCTGGAGTGCCCACCGCAGCCACCGCCTGGCAGGGAGTCCCTCAGCCACAAATCCCATCAGCTGCAGCTGCTGCTGCTGCAGCTGGTCAGATGGCTCAGCTGCAGCAGCCACCCTCGATGGTCGGCGCTTATCCTGTCCAGCAGTTCCAGGTATCCTGTCTACCTACCTGTCACATCCTGCTAGTGTTTATATGCTTTATCTCTTTAATAAATGCTACTTTTCTACACTCTTCTAACTTCTTTTTATGGGAAGACGGAGCTTTTAGTTACACTCCGGATTCCTGATTTTTACTGCATGTGTTTTTCTTTACTTCAATGAGTTATTGTTTGTCAAGAAGCATCTTTGCTCAAATTTATTCCTTATATTCCTTCATATACATCGATATGAGCTCAATATTTTAACGCTTTATGAATAGTTTTAAAAATTATTGTGATTCACGTGCGTTGATTAAGCATTAAATCAATTATTTTGAAAATTTGAATATAATTTAAAAATCAATTCATGGCACGGTGCAGGGGGAAGTAATGGAGTCAATAATCAGAGCTAATTTTGCAACGACAGGTTTACCTCACAAACAACTTTGATGTGAAATAGTAATTGACTGTCTCCATTTGAAATATCATTCACCTTAATCCATTAGCCTTGCGAATTTACTTTCCGTAGAGACATATAAAAATTTCAAATCTGATGCCGTTACTCAATTTTGCATGTTGTTGCCAGAATACGTGTTGTGGGCATGCACTTCATTAACAAACTCTGTTTTCAATCTAATTGTTTGCAATTTACAGCAATGCTTTGAAATATGATTACACCCGAAACCGTTGATGACTGTCGAATACTTTAACTCTTTACACTTACTTACTTACATTTAGTTGTCCAGTAAATTTTGCAGTGGTTGAACTATTTCTGAAGTTAATGAGTTTTTATTTCTTCATCAATAATTGTTTATTTATTCGTTGTTTTGATATAAAGACATCGTCGGAAAATGAAATCGCAGAAGATAGTGATTTAATTTTCTAATCATTTTCGTTGAATCCCAAAATATTTATTGCAATCTAGATTTTAAATTTTTATAGAAAATCGAAAAAAAGACATGCGATGAAGTAGATAAAAGTTAAGTGATTTTTAATTGTGATTTTAATGAAGCACAACCAATCTTCTCATGGAACTTCAGCAAATTGAAATTATTATTATTGGTATTCGAATTTTTAAGGCGTGATTTTAATAATACGGTTTCGAGTGTCATCTTGATTTAACTCTCAAGTCCACAGTTTTAAATAAACAATGCTAATTTTATCGTTACTGCTGAACGAGATTTTACTGATTGCGTATTGTCCTATAACAATTTTTTATGGTTCATGTTTATATGGAATGAATTTTGAAATGTGAAACAATTTGTTCTCACACCTTGCCCCCCAACCGACTAGTACTTTTTGCTAGAGTGTGGTCGTAGCACTAGTTTGACATCAAAATATTGGGCTGCCTAGCTTCTGGTTTTCAGAAGCTGGGGCGACTCTAAATTAGAAACAGGAGTAAAATAAATACAATATCAGAAGCTCAGCTTCTGGTTTTCAGAAGCTGGGACTCTAAGTTAGATAAAGGGGTAAAAGGGTTACAAGGCCGCCTCAGCTTCCGGTTTTCAGAAGCTGTGGCGACTCTAAATTAGAAATATAGGGGTAAAAGTGTTACAATTGCTTATTCAAATGTGGTCGTAGCTCTAGTTCAACATGGGTGACCATTGCTTATACAATTGTGCCATAATTGTTCGCAGCTGTCGACCCCGTACATCATCGGAGGCGCTCCAGGCACTTTGGTAAGTGGCCGTATTCTGCATCGCTTAGTATAATAAATTATAATAACATAATTATTCTGTGCTTTCAACCTGCCGTATATTTCCCCAAATCATGTCATGACTTTTCCATCATAACATTCGATGGCTTTCCTTGCAGTAAATTTAATTAATTGTTATTTCAGTATTAGTCTTGCGCCACTACATCAAAATGGGTAGTTATCAAGTATTCGAATCGCTCGTGTAGGTGCGACTGATTCAGAATTGAACAATTATATCGATATGTTGTCACTGACGCAGCCTGAATTACTCAGCGCCGAATTTGAAACAAATGAAAACAATTTCATTTCAGCTGATTAAGTTTTGCATTCGTTGAGCAAATATAAAGCCCCACAGGTTTAACTTTTCTTTAAAGAATCTGAGCTATTTTATACCCAGCGTGAAGCATGCCTCCCTAAATTAGTCAACACCAAATCGGTATTTTAAGTAAATTTGTTATGGTCCGTCTTTTAAGAGTGCATTTTTTTAACTTTAATTTGATTCTCAACGTTCACGTATGTTTTATTAATATTATTACTATCTCGCATGCTTCAACTAATTTCATAGCATGAAATATATCTTGTTTCTATTTATATCTGATTGCTCTTCCTACTAGGGGCTTCTGCGCATCTTTGAAAGTGTGCAAATGTTCCTTGCAAGCTTAAAAACTGAACAAACAAAATATTTAAGACATCCGTGGTACCGTAATTCATTAGTGTTGCATAATATTTCAGTGTATGATGATCAGGCTGAGGTCTCGATTTCCTTTCATATGATGCTCCCGGATTTAGGTTTAGATTTCTTAATTTATGATGTTTTTGTATTAGGTTTGATTTCTGTGTGTACGATGCTTTCGAATTAGGTCTTGATTTATGAATGTACGAGTATGCTGTTTTAGGGCTAGATCTAGATTTATGTAAACCAATATGCTGCTGTGGACCAGGCTTCGTTTTTTTTTGTATGTATGTTATTTTTGAGTTAGGGAGAGATAGATTATGTATTTCAACATTTTAATCGGTTAGTCATTCATTTACGTTCAATTGCCGGCCGTTTTACTGGCTTACCATGAATCACAAATTTTATGTGAAAACATTACGATATTATCCTTATGTGAAATTTTTCAGATTATGTCGGACTTCGTCAATAAAATCGAATAGTTTTTATTTCAAACATACTGCGAATAGTACGCGTATGTTTCCATGTGAACTCACTTGATTTCGATACAAATTTTATGAACTTCATCACTATGAATGCAAATCAACGATACGTGCGTTTCGAATACACATCTTCACCCGACGTCGATCCTGGCTTAGAAAAAAAAAAAAAAAATTATTCTTCCTTCATTTATGTTTCAAATTTCATTCTATTCAAATTCATTCGAATTTCATTTCATTCAAATTCTTTTCACTGACGGCTCTTCATATAGCTTTTCAGGTCTCGACGTAACTAAAATCTCATCATGCGCCATATTTTTATTTGCCAAAATTGTTAATGGAAAAAGATTTTGTGGTTTTTCTTTCGGCTGCTTCTAATAAGAAAAAGTGCGCTTGACACGATTTGCTAAAAACTATGAAAAATTAAAATCGCGAATATTCCCCTTATGTTATACGATGAGTCAGAGATCGGAAATTTTAATGAAAAGTCGTTAGTAAGAAGATTAGAAATTCTTGCGTCATCTTCGTTCTAGACTATTTGCATGGTATCTATTTTTTCCATTCTTCGGAGAAAAAATAGCATTGAAATATGTTAAAAGTAAATAGACTTAATGCTGTTCATAAATTTTAGACTATGTTTAGATTGTGTTCTTGTATTTACCACGATATTGGTCATTTCAGGTGCAGTAAGGAGAAGCAGTAGACCTCGTGTCTTCGTTACGACCACTCTAGAGATGATCCCTACTTTGCGACCCCATCAGCCATCTTCTCCAGACACTTAATGTCTAGAATCAAGATCATCTTCATTGGAGTCAATCTGCATTCATCGTAGAAAGCAGATGAAATTATTTCAACACTGCCTTCGATTCAAGAAATCTGTCTCTCTTACAGTAACGAGAAAGGCAAATGTCCAATCTATTTTGAAAGAATTCATCTCATCTACAGACGAAAATTTAGGACGGATCTTACGTTTTTTTCATTTATCTGTACAATATAAGTGTGCAGACAAACGGAGTGCATAATTATTTGAATTTCGTTTCTTTCAACAATGTTGCTGCTGCCTCCTCTCCCTCTGTCATAGGATCACTACGCCCCAAATTGGCTCTGAAAAATCTATTGACGTGAAATACTCGATATACCTCCAACCACCTACAGCAGTCTGTTGAGTCTGGAATCCTTTTATTTCGCAGCGTTTCTTCTCAAAATGGACATGAACTTGTGTGATAAAATTTTGAACTCTTTGACTTACAAAATCAAAACTTTTCTATCATCAACTTTTCGTGGAGCAGCAGCATTGTTATCGAAATCATCTGTCTGTACATAAGAATATATAGTGCAATATTCAGTAACTGTTGAAAGCCCTAGATTAAGGTGATAAGTAATGCACTAGAAATGGTTATAGCATTGTTATATTTGTGTGCAAGGTTCTATATTTTGGTATAACATGGTGCTTTGATTTGGCTAAATTTTGTTCAGTTCCACAGGCTTTATAGGTTTGTGCTTGCACTGTACAAAGATTCCTGAAAGTTGAAGTCCTAAACAGAATTTACAGCTGCCTCAGCTTCTGATTCCGGTAATCAGACGCTGAAGCGGCGCTAAGTTGTGTTGAGGCTTGACTGGTCAATGCTGTATGACCCGAAGGCATCATACATAAAGAAATCAGAGTCAGCAGAACTGAAGTGGGTGTATGCTATTGGCCCAGGTAGCGGTACATTTGAGCTTGGTTCGTTTATATTAGTTTGACCGTTACATGAATAGCTACGTAAGTACCCATGTAATGAGTGAGCCGTTTTAAATGGATAAGTGACCCTGTGCCGTCAATGTCCAGCCTACCCTAGCTGTGTATAGGTGTTCCCGTGCTTTGTAGTACCGCTAGTTCCAGACGCAGGACTTAGTTTCAGTAATCTTATTATGTTCTCGTATTCGATTCAATCCTCTCAAGTTACGTGCTTTCAATCAATGCTTGACTTATCCGCATCAAGATAATTTCCGCTGTTAAACGTTCGGCGAATTCGTTTGCACCTATATCAATATTTAGCAAATAATATCATTTCTGCCAAATGTTGGTCAAATTTTCTTTATTCGAGACACTCTCGAGCTTGAGCTTGAATAGCTTGCCTGCCATTATTTACCTATTGAGATCGAAGAGAATATGATAAAATTGTGATCATAGTCCTGTTTCTAGCCAACGCTTAGTGTAATGTGCCCATGTGTGTAGTACGTGGAAACATAGAGGTGTAGTGTAGGGCCATGATGAAAGTACTACTTTAATTAAGGTGACAGAAAATAGAGCTGCTCTCCTTCATCAGCTTAACTGATCTCTTTTGTTAACATCGACAGGAATAAATATTGCGGTGTTGCATTGTCTAAGAGGTTTATGGTTATTTCATAGTCAGTCAGTGCAATAACCCATATATTCTTCGCATTTTGATTATTAATATACCTTATTACTAGTGTACTGTCCAAACCTTATCGATTTACCTCGAAGAACGCAACGAACAAAATTTCTATGGTTTTGACACTTTTATATCTGTGAAAAATTTACTATGGAGCTTTGAATTAACTACCGGTTAATTTGTTTCAGAGTTTTTTCATATTTATTTCTGAACCCAGCAGTGCTGCTGCTGTTGTCAATTGTTTTGCTATGAAGATGAACAGCCTCCTGTCAGGCCAGCCTCCGTTAGCCTCCGCCTCGCCATGTATTGCAGCGCTGTGAACCGAGCCACTGCTGCTGCGCGTTCATCTGAACTACCGTTTATGACACTTGAGTCGCCACTGTTTTAAGTCGCCGTCTTATAATAGAAACTAAAGATGTTATAAATGAAATAGTACTTTCTTCTAAAATTATGAAAGCAAAGTAAATCGTACAACACTACGAAATGCCGCTATGGCGCTTCAACGCAATTTCTATTGATAAACTGCGAACTAAGTCCAGTGGCGACTCACGTGTCATAGACGGCGTGTAAACTAAGTTGTTGTAGCTTTCGTGTCGATAATGAAGTTTTTAGAAATGTTCTGTGCGGACAAGTTTGATTTTATTTCTTATGGTGTCTCATGCACGAAAAAAAAACATTTTCACATGTAGATGATGGGATCAAATCATATGCAATTGCACTGTGACTAACATTGGAGCCTAGCTTCTTTCGTTTCGGTTATTATATAGGATGCATACTAGAGTTCTGGTGGCATTATACAAGCAGAAGGTAAGCTTTCACTAGAACATAAGACTGTAAAATATTTTAGTGAATTAGTGGTACATATATACTGCATAGAGAACATGCACTAGCTACTGTATGTAGAGAAACCCAACTTACCTTAGATGGCTTTGTACCAAAGAGAGTGGAAGAGTTTCAAATTCAGGGAATGATTTGAGGTCCTGAATTTCTAACTCTGCCATAGCTTGCAGTAGATTTGCTTCGTTGCCTACCAGCTCTCGATGCAACCTGACAGTATTACTTGCGTAGTAGCAAAATGGTTCACAGGAGGTGCATGGTTGTCGCATGGTTCTAAGGCTAGAAGAACCTAATTATTTTAATGAAAGATTCTCAAGACACGGTCTCATTCTCTATATTTATGAGTACTCTACAACCTGTGACAGTTTCCTCACTCATATCTTCTATGCAATCCGAATTACGATTTTCTGTACTTTCAGACATTTTCTGTTCTAGTATTACTAGATACTGACATAGGAAATAAATACTGGCTTGCTGCTGTTTCAAAGACTGTCACTTAGCTACCACTTACCGGCTTTCACCTCTATGTCTAGTATTGGGTTGATTTTATGCCTAAGGGAGAATCTTGTTTTTCTGTCAAGATTTTATTAATGTTGAATTGAATGTGTAACGCTCGAAAGCGTTTAAAACGCGTCACGAAGCTAAACGATTTGCTTAACTCGGAACCATAGAATTATCATGAGAACTAAAATATTCATGCCTAAATTTTCAAGTGGTGGCAAACCGAAAAACTAGAAATGTGCTACCAATGTCGGCGCTTCTCGATCGAAGTTCAGCTCAAAGTTACCAAAAACACAAGAAAATCATTCCTAATTATGAAATATGAAGGCTTCTCTACTTCACATGAATCGCTTAAGCTTGCATTTAATTGAGTAATTCAATCTTCCATTCATTCATCTCCTACTCCATGAGCCCAAGATTCTCAGTACTGTTTCTCATTACGAATAGGGTGCTATGTCGAACAAGTCGTGGGGGCGAACTATAGAATATTTCAACGGTAGTGGTAAGATAAGTGATTGACATATATTCGTTGTATACATGTCATCGTTGTTTCTGTGGGAAGCATACTTTGTGCATTTGTGTTTTCGATTTCAAAATCCTTTTGAGCATTGGTTGTCTGACCGCGATACAAGAGTTTGATTGAGAATGCCATTTCCGGGAAAATGTAAAAAATGTCAAGGTTCACATTGTTGCAAAATAATTTTTCTGATAATTTTAAGTAATTAAAAATAAGCTGGTAGCTTCGGAGCAAGACCACAGAACCTATGCCGTTGTTTAAGATCGTTGTCTGGTGTCTGACATGGTTGCCTATAAGCTAGAGATTGCAAATCTTCGTAGATTTTCCTTCGGTTATAGTTCAGCAGGTGCTTTGGGGTTCGTGGAAATATATATTCCCACTTTCTTGCCTGAACCTGTTCGTGTTCACATGATTTTCGAAGCATGAATTATGTAAGTGGATACGAAAATTTCGAAGATTCTTTCCTCGGTAACGTAACTGCATCATCATCGATATGAGTTTCAGGAGTTAGACGACAGCATGTATGAGCCTAATAAATGTTCTAGTTTAGTACCTACTCGAATGGTCATGGAATATGTAAATGTCATGCCAGCGACAAAAGTTAAGGTGTAGTCGTCGATATTTTGTTTAATTGCAGTTAATTAATATTGAGAGTATTTTTACATATATCGATATTCATATGTTATCAATCAGACTTTCACACTATCCAGTTGTCGGGTGCTATTTGTAATCCACGGTGCAGTCAACGCAGATACCGACTGTGCAGAAATAATGGGCTAAGACAGCAAAAATAAAGACTGCATGCCCAGCTGAGTGTAAAGGAAATGAACATTTTGAGCCAAAGGCTGTACTAGAGAAACAACTGCTGCAAGATCTTGTCGTATGCAAGACAAAAATATTTGGTCGTCCTATCGATGTAATTTGTAATTTGACTGTTGTTACTCGAGACTGCATTGATGATCCAAAGTTTTGGAAAAATGTATATATATATGAATTAATGTCTATAAGAAACCAAGATACTTTATATCATTTCCTACAAAATTTGAATTATATTTATATATAACAGAAAATTTGGCCAGCTTAACTTAACGACCTTGCCTATGATCGTTGAATCAAGGGCATACTTACGAGAATGACAGGACGTGTGCTGAAACGAGTTCTTCACTAAGAGCTTGACAGGAGTTGAACCTAAATCGCACTGTATCTTTAGCGTTTGTGGATAATCTTTTGATGAATTACAGGCCTGTTTTCAGTTAACACAACTTCATAAAGCACAAGATATCCAGTAATGCTTTGCTTCTTGCTGCCTTTGCTAATTTTTACGCGTGGGCCCCTAATCTAACCTCCGCCGTTCATGACACTGGTTCTCTCAACTTGAGACATCGAAAAAATTTTCGCCTAACGCTAAATGACTCATAATGCCTAAAAAGTGTTCAACATTTTTCTAGAATGTCTTTACTTTGCCTCTACTTGGTTAAATTGTCTCGAAACTTGCGCCACCCGCCTATAGAGAGCCCAGCCAATGTAATGCCTAGTGACAATCTGCTTGGAAAAGTAGGTGTATAAATTTAAGTAATTCTTTTAGCATGCATGGATAATTTTTCCAAAGTACGAAACAGTTTTTCGCATAAATAAAAAACAGTTAGGGGATTTGTGGTCATACAACTTGAACAAGTGCATTTTCTCCTGTATTTCCATTTACGACATTTGGGATACCTACCTATTACTGGAACCACTTTTATTCGCATGGCTTGAGTTATTTCTTCTGAATTACAAAAATTACAACGGGATTCCTTAAAACGTGACCAACTGGTTGAAGAATAAATGTCTAGTCACTACATATATAGTGTAGAGGTTTGGGCATGAACACGGTGACTTAGGAAGATATGATTGTATAGTTGTTTTTTACACCCGCTGTCAGAGGTTGCTTGAGTTCAATCACTCAAATTCAACCAAGACTGCTGTAGATACTACCAAAGATATGTATTAAGCATATATAGGAGGGATAAAGCTCAGATAATTAAACAATGGATGATATTCAGGTTGTTTCATTTCACCATGTTGGCGTCAAGCAATATTCAAGGTTGTGCATTATCGATGCCTGTTCAATGGAAGTTGTCGGACAGTGGATCGGTCTAAACTCCAAATGAATCCAATTAAGTCCTCTTTGCCACCGAAAAAATGCGGATGTAGTTATAATCACAACAAAAAAATTAATGAGCACGATTCGAACGAAAACATTTATTTTGTCTGGTTGAGCTACATTGAACCACACTGATTATTTTTTCATCTCGGCGAAATCATTTGATCGTATCAAGGTATTTATGCCACTTGTGCTTGTGGGAGCCAAAAATCCACTCCGATTGCGCTTTAACCCTTTCTCTGTGACCAAATTAACCATTGTTAAAATATAAAAATATATGTTTCTAAAATGTAATTAGCAGAGTTTCCGTCTGTGATAGCGCATAATTTCCTCAACAATTGCATGTTTTCAATCTTTATTCATTTCAGCAGGTTAACATTTTTTTAATATTATACGATGCTTTTTACAGAAAAATGTTCTCCACACTAATAATATTAAGACACAAACATTACAAACAAAGCAATTTACCATTTAAACGCGGTCATTTTTTGGCATCTATTGACAGTATACATGATTTCTTACCAAGTTGAAGATTACTTATTACGACAAAGAAAAAAAAATGCTGATACTTGTTTTCACATCAAATTTGATTCTCGAGCAATAAGACATGAATGACCCTCATGGTACTGTATTAGATGAAAGTTTTCGTATTTCGATGATTCATTCATGATCATGACTTTACTTCCCGCTATGAACTTAGTTGATTTTGTCACTGCATTAAAGGCAGAAATAGAAAATCACGTAATTCAAAGACAGTTATTGAAAAAGTCATAATAGTACGATATTGAAGCAATAGCCTATTTAGTAACTTTCAACCATTCTTACCGCATGTGCTGGTTCTAACAGAAACCGATCATCCTTATTTCCAAAGAATACTGCAACATAACATCAAGGTGATAAGTTCACATTTTTTGACCTGCAAACCATACGGGAAGGCATCATTGCGCCTAATGTTGCTTCGGTACGTCCTTCCTTCTACAGAACTAACAAACGTGCTGCACACAATGCACTTTATGTACAGCCTGCCCTGCAACCTTTGTTCTGTGCAAAATACCTTGCTGACTAAAAGAAGTTTGCGAAGGTTTGTAACTTTATCCCACAATATGGGCCCAGATGAGCTGATCATGAGCATATTTTTCTGGATGAAAATGGTACAAAAACAAACAACTTATAAATATTCAAAATTCGAATCAGTTGCAATTGACTGTGCTTGTCGTAAAAAAAATTACTAATGTATAGTAGTCATATATGAGAACAAAAACGTTGAAACAAATAACTTGGATCCCAAGAATTATGTTAGTTTTTTCAGTGTTCAAATTGTCTGGAACGAGTCTCCTATAAATCGGAACGAGTCTCCTATAAATCATGTACACGAAAGTTAATGTTTTAAGGTTCATATTTATATCTATATGTTGATTTATAGAAAGAGAAACTGTGTTA